>NC_080169.1:61577253-61898749 GCF_950295315.1 Erinaceus europaeus | reverse complement strand
AATTACACAGCCTATATATTAAAAAGATTCAGTTTATGTTTTGAAAAACTTCGAGACATACAATTAAATTTCCCCCTCTCATATTAATTAACTAGTGATTTATATGACTACATTTTACTAGGAATGTACATAAACACCATTCCCACCACCAAATGACTGTGACTCATCCCTCCCACCCACTCCCATTCCCCACTGTCCCAGGAAGCTGCATGTCTACCCCTCACCACAGGGCTTTTACTTTGCTGCCCTACTTACAATTTGGTCAGGTCTTGCTTTTAGTTTCCCTTTCAGATCTTCTTACTCAACTTCTGTTGATGAGTGGGATCATCCCATACTCATCTTTATCTTTCTCACTTAGCTCACTTAACATAATTATATACATTAACTATCGATTGTCTTTTTGAACCCTAAGACAGCAGGAACCTCACATCTCCACTATAGAGCCTCTACTTCCCCTAGTCCCGGAACCCTTGGATAGAGCCCACTTTCCCTTATGCCTCTCCCAATCCATATCAAATAATAATGCATCTGCTGACCACAACCTAACCAATGCAACGATTGCCACCTCAACATGCTTCACTTCAGACTGTGTCCAGAGACTTCATGTGTGGAATGACAACCCTTCAGCTTCATTACTCGGGTGAGACCTTTCCTTTCATAGTATACTCTAATTCCATCTCAGGTGGTTCACTTTCTAACAAAGTCCCAAAACCTAGATATACACCAGTTTCTGTGAGAGAGAGCATATGTTCACACGTATCCGTAAACTACTGCAAAATATATACCTGAAAGCAGAAGTACACTAGAGTTTGCAGTGAGTACCCCCCTAACACTTCCTCTCCACTATTCCAAGCTTTGGGTCCATGATTGCTCAACAATTTGTTTGCCTTTGTATGTTAAATCTCTTTTCAGTCACTAGGTTCCAGATGTCATCAGGATGCCGGCCAGGCTTTCCTGGACTGAAGACCCCACCAATGTGTCCTGAAGCTCCGCTTCCCCAGAGACCCACCCTACTAGGGAAAGAGAGAGGCAGACTGGGAGTATGGACCCACCAGTCAACACCCATGTTCAGAGGGGAAGCAATTACAGAAGCCAGACCTTCCACCTTCTGCAACCCACAATAACCCTGAGTCCATGCTCCTAGAGGGATAGAGAATGGGAAACCTATCAGGGAAGGGGGTGGTATATGGAGATTGGGTGGTGGGAATTGTGTGGAGTTGTACCCCTCCTGGTTTTGTTAATTAATCCTTTCTTAAATAAAAAAGAAAAAAAAAGAATTAGGAAATAGTGCGATTATTTTACAAAGAAGAAAACATGGTAACACTTTGCAATGGCCCTTAGTGCTTTACTTACCACTTTGTGGTGCAGTTAATGTAGAAAGCTCTTTGCTTTGCTCCAGAATTTCTGAACGTATTATTGGGATGCACAAATATTCTATATGTAGTTTTTGAGGAGTGAGGTTATATAGGGGATTGAATTAGGTAAAATGTTCAATGTTAAACATTACTCATAAGTTTTTGTTCAAATCAAATTTTTTAAATTTTACTAGATGACTATGCATTATATTTTGTAGAATTCAAAGTGGATAACAAAAATGAAATAAACAAATTACTAAAAAGAGTCATGTGTTTGAAATTATATTTCTATTCCCCTTTCCTATTGTGTATGACATAATTTTCTCCTATGTAAAGATGTGCTAAGAAGTATCATTCCTCATCATTGTGATTTATTTTGTAATTTATTATGTTTTATTTCTTTTATTGGAAGGTGTTCATGGTTTACAGCTCATTCATTGGCATATGGGTACAATTTCCATTATGTATCAAATATTTTATTTTGTTTAAGCTCTGTTGAAGCAACATGAGCAGTGTTGGAAAGGTCTGAGTAGTACTGGAAAGTTAGAGATCAATATGTCACTGATTCTTACTGATTTTATTCATATATTTGGAATATAAATAAAATCTGTTTCCTAGAAGATAAGTAGAAACTGGTAGTTACTTAATAACATGAAAAACAAAACAAACAAACAAAAAAACAAACATATAGTCTTAGGGGACATACCTGATTCACTCGCAATGATTTGGAATCTATGCCATAATCCTAATATATGTGAGAGGAAAGGTGTTGGTTATCTATTTATAGTTGACAATGATTAACTTGAAAACCTTATGACTTCTTAATTTGCTTTTTACATGTTTTGGTTTTGATTCACCAGATAATTTCTATTACCAAGTGTAACTTGAAATCATTACAAGTTAATATTTCTAAACCATTTTGTGACAAAATTCTGGTAAAAAGCACAATCTCTTTATGGGGAAAAGTGAGAAAAACATACTATATATCTAAAGTGTGTGTTTTTTTTTTTCCAGAGGTTTAGTGACCTTACTGAATTACAGCTCTACACCTCAGGCTGAAAACTTGGTTAAGAGGCTATCTAATGACATATGTGGATACTTAACACAAAGCACAAATCTATTGCAAACTTGATCATCCATGTTCAAATTTAATTCTTTGACATAGGTAATATCTGATTATAGCTGAATTATAAAAATGTCCACATAATGTAAAAATGTATTATAACTTTAATTTGTAATATCACAAATGATAGAGTTCACACTTAGGACATAATGTTAATCATTTTAACATTCAACTTATATATTTGAAAAAGAGAATATATTTAGAATTCACTCATATTCTCTGAAACTAAATGAAAGAAATAACACTTCCTAGGAGACTGCCATGGTTCCTAGTATCTTGGCATTCTATAAAGGGTAAAAGGCTAGACTAGAAAATAGTAACAAGGCGGTCTTAGTCTCTTTTGTTTTCATAATGTAGTCAAAAGGTTTAGATTACTTTCACAGAGTTTTGCAGGACTCCCCACATCCATAAGTGGAAAAAGTGTATTGGGCTCCTTCCTAGGAAAAATAAAATCAAATCGCCAGTATCTGAAAAAATAAAGACTAAACTGCCAACTTTCTTGCTAAAACACAGTTAGAAATTTCTTGCTACTTCTCAAGTTAAAATTGCCTTTACTCAAATTAGAGACAGTAAATGGGGACCTGGGCCAATAACTCTAGATTTTCTAAAGAAATTACAGCACTTGCCCAAGTGTTGCACAGTGATTTAGACTATGCATACTGCACACATCTGCAATCACTGTAATCAATTATCAAACACTGCAGAAATAGAGAAATATTGTGTCCTGCTTCCAGTGATTAGAAGGGCTCTATTATAAGGGAAGTTTTTTTAAAAGGCAGCAGAACACTTGGCACATGATTTGTCTGATTATATCAATCTGGATTCAGAGCTAAAATAAAAATAATCCTGAAATTTGATTCTGATTAAGGGAGTACAACAGAATGAGGTTACCAGATACCTTCTATTTTCCAAGTGAGTATTGTTCAATTTATCACTTTCCTCTATATTTTATCAAAATTTTCAGGAATACATTAAGAAAAAAATTATTAAAAGACACTTTAAATAGATGATTTTACAAATGTGCATTACTCATTATAATACAAGCTGCCAATTAAATTATTTTGACATAAACGCTGAGCTATAAGTAGCAATATATTAATAGAATTAAACTTTTCTCTTTATCTAGCAATAATTCCTAGTCAGGTAAAATGCTAATTTCAAGACTGAATGTCAAATGAGTCATAAGTGAATCTTGAACTAAACTGGAAATTCTTTTATGTCAATAAATATTTTCCTCCATTGGTGACATTATTTTATATTTATGTATTTATTGGATAGAGGAGACAGCCAGAAATTGATAGGGAAGGGGATAATAGAAAAGGGAAAGAGACAGAGAGACACCTGCCACACTGCTTCACCACTCACAAAAGCTTTCCGCTGGCAGGTAGGGAATGGGGGCTCAAACCTGAATCCTCGCACATTGTGACATATGCACTCAACCAGGTGCACCACCACCCGGCCCCTCGGTGATATTAATTTAAAGAGATGCATAGTCTCTCCTTGTATTGTAAAGTCTGTATTTCTTAAAATATCTAAAACAGATCAATATCACATTTTTGCTTGCATTGTGATACTACTTTTTGCCATTCCAGAATGGCTGTTCTTCTTTTTGAAAAATGACCATTTCTATACATGAAAATTATGATTTCAATATGTAGAAGAGAAAAGAGAGGAACAAAGCTGAAAAAGTGGATGTGTGAACAAGAACCACATTATTTGTTCTCAAGAGGCTGAAAACTACCAACATACCATAAACCATTATCTATTTTCCTTATTATAACTTAACCTGACAGAAATGGAGCATTTTTCCATATTTATTTGTCCAAAATGTTAAGAGCCTTTGACTGTTCTGACAGGAAAGTCAATAAACTGCCATTCAATTTATTTTGCTTAAATGCTTCTCCTGGTGGATGTTGTTTGTTGGTTGGTTGGTTGCTTGCTTTTGTTCTGTTTTTTTTATTTTTTTAATCTACAATATTGTCCTAAAAGCTTCTTCAACAGCTTGATTCTGAAATGTACTCTTTAATATTCACTGAAACACAGTTTTTATATCCATCAAGCAGATTGCATTGCACATAAGGAAACCCTGACTATGACCTTGGGTAGGTACTCCCAGAGGGTTAAAGAATAGGAAAGATATCAGGGGAGACGATAGGATACAGAGTTCTGGTGCTGGGAATTTTGTGAAGTTGTACCCCTCTTATCGTATGGTTTAGTCAGTGTTTCCTTTTTATAAATAAAAAAATTAAAAAGAAAAGAAAACCCTGACTATGTGTGGGTAGGGAAGAAAGCAAACAAATTCTGTTTTCACTCATTTACACACTGCATTACCATAGTTTTACCCTATCCAAATAATATGCAGATGGAAAATTAGGCAACATGCTGCTTGCTGTAAATCACTGTTAGTACTTTGGTAGTGGCAGGAGAAAACAGTTAAGGGATTCATTTTTCTTCCAAGAAAATCATGCTTTTCAAGTCCATCTGAACCACAGCCAAAGGATTACTTCTTATCTGGCTGTAACATATACACTTTCCAGTGGTCTAGGCTGTAAAAAGAAACCTTCTCAATGTACTAAAAATTACCTTGCACTCCAAGGTCAACTACAGTTGCCTAGCTTTGAAATGGGCACCTTAGACTGTTTTCATGAGGCATATGTGAACCACAGACTGGTATGTGGCTTCTACTTTAACATTTTCTAGTGAATCAGTTTAAGAGCTTTAATGTTCAGGTTTTTATGACCTTTTCTGATGTGACATGTATTTACTGGACTTGTGTAAGGACAAGAAGGTACTATGTTCTCTAGATCGAAAAAAAATTCTCCTAGGAAATGAGAGGCAGTGTTTTAATTTATGACACCTTTGTCTCCCCATAGGAAGTTCTTTTGAGATTACAGAAAGTCATTCATATTACAATGATGAGTGAGGAAAGGTGAAGTTGAACGACTTAAATCACCTAAGTATTCAGTTTTCATTCCTGGCTCACAGGTGACGGAGCTAGTCCAGACAGGTCTAAAGTCATGAAACTCACAAATATTTTTTTTGTTAAACCTGCCATGCTTAAAAAATATATAAAAATTAAGCTGCAATCTTTTTTGTTATGTAGATATATGTCTACCAGCTTTCATTTCTGGCTCCAAATCACACTAATTCATTAAATGTAGACATTCTCCAGTTTTATGAAAGTGAGAAGTAACAGAATTTCAAAATGATCCTTCCAAAGGGTAAATCATAATCAGATAAGGAAAACACTTAGTGGAGAAAGGGAAAACTCAGAAAGATATATGATACAACACTTAATCTACATTTCATGATCTCAAGAGATTTAGAACAGGTAAAAAATTATCTAATTTTCCAGCAGAAAATAATATTAAAAAATGACTTTTAGGGAGTCGGGCGGTAGTGCAGCGGGTTAAGTGCTGGTGGCGCAAAGTGCAAGGACCGGCATAAGGATCCCGGTTCGAGCCCCCCGGTTCCCCACCTGTAGGGGGTTCACTTCACAGGCAGTGAAGCAGGTCTGCAGGTGTCTCTGTTTCCCCCTCTCTGTCTTCCCCTCCTCTCTCCATTTCTCTCTGTCCTATCCAACAACAACGACATCAACAACAATAATAGCTACAACAACAATAAAAGCAAGGGCAACAAAAATAAAATAAATAAATAAATATTAAAAAATAAATTTAAAAAATGACTTTTAGTTATTCCGTATGTCAAAACATAGCATTAGCTTAATTATCCTCTAGATAATAATATAATGAAAAGGTGAGCTATGGCACTAGATGATCACTCTTGAAGGACCAACCACTCAACTGGTTCCACTTATAAAGAAGTAGTAGGCATTTAGGAATTCTAATTTGTTTTGTTTCTGGGCTGGAAAGATAGCTTCCTGGTGGTATAATTATGTATCATAATGTTTCGGTCCCTCACGGTTTCTTTCTGTTTGCTTCTCTCTGTGTGAAAATGTGATCCAGAGTAGAAATATCATGTGTAAGTTCCTAGATTCATGAATAAAAGGATGAAAGGAGGATGAAGACAATTAAGAAGAGAGAGAAAAGAGAAGAATGGAAGAGGAAGAGATAAAGGAGGAGGAAGTAGAAGTGGTCTCCTTATTTCAGTATGAAAATGTTTTGGTCAATGTAATTGACTTGGCAGATAAAATCTTAGATTTTAGATTTGCTCTATGGAAAGCAGGGGAAAAAAACCCCTCTGTATTCACTTGTTGTTATAGGAATTCTTCCAAAATATTAAAGCTATGAAAAGGTTTTAACATTTGGAAAGATCATTTTAAGCACAGCCATAACAAAAATTGCTACTGTTTTCTTGATATAAAGACTAATATAAAATCATTCTTCTGCTGTAATAGAAAGTGGTTTTAAATAAAAATAAATATTTTTGAAGAAGATATAATATCCCCAAAAGACTAGTTATTTATTAAAACAGCTAACCAATTCTAGTACAACTCCACCATATTGAAGGAAGCTTTGGTGCTCTTGTGTGTGTGCATGTGTGATTATGTATATTATTATATGTATTAACTTATAAATAAATAATATGGATTACAGAACCAAGAACTATGAACATGCCCTTCATGGGGAAAGAACAAGTGACAGTAAATAAGTTAAAAAAAAAATTGTCCAAGTGGACATATAACTAAAGACATTTACATTGTTAATTAAATGAAAACATATCATTGGTTAAAAAAAAAATACTCTCAGAGATGCTAAGACAGTCATCTGGGAGCTCACTTGCTTTGGTATACCTGGCTTCTTCCATAGTGGATGAACCTTCATGCAGTGGTGTCTTTGACTCTGTTCCCTTCTGTCTTTCACTCTAGTTTTCTACTATTAAAAGTCAGTCTCCGGAGTTAGACGGTGGTGCAGCAGATTAAGCACAGGTGGCGAAAAGCACAAGGACTGATGTAAGGATCCCGGTTTGAGCCCCCGGCTCTCCACCTGCAGGGGAGTCACTTCACAAGAGGTGAAGCATGTCTGCAGGTGTCTGTCTTTGTCTCCCCGTCTCTGTCTTCCTCTCCTCTCTCCATTTCTCTCTATCCTATCCAACAACAACATCAATAACCACAACAAGGGTAACAAAAGGGAAAATAAATAAATAAATATAAAAAGAATATTTAAAATAAGTCAGTCTAGATTACAACAAAGAAAAATTCTCTTATCTATTATGAATGGGAATTTAAACATATTTACCAACGATTATCAAATTTTAAGTCACAATAATTTTATTTATTTTTATTCATTTTATTTTTTTACATACACAAAACATCATACCACGGTCTCTTTCTCCCTCTGTCTCTTTCTTTCTACCATAAAAAGAGTCTATGGCATAAGGATCCCAATTCGAGCCCCCAGCTCCCCATCTGCAGGGGAGTTGCTTCACAGAAGGTGAAGCAGGTCTGCAGGTGTCTCTCTTTCTCTCCTCCTATCTGTCTTCCCCTCCTCTCTCCATTTATCTCTGTCCTATCCAACAACAACGACATCAGTAATAACTACAACCATAAAACAACAAGGACAACAAAAGGGAGTAAATCAATAAATATAAAAAAAATTTTTAAGTCAGTCTAGATAATGACAAAATGAAAAAAGTAATGATCTCATGTACTATGAATGGGAATTTAAGCATATTTACTAGTAAATACCAAAATTTAAATCACAATACTCTTTGACCAAAATATTCCACCTTGATTCATTTATTATGCGACTGTAACTTTGTGAGAAGGCATATAGAGCAAGTTTGAGTGCATTATTCTGCACAACATATTTAACTGAGCTGTATAAAAACTATGTATTTTTTATTATTCGATATGACAGAAACTGAGAGAGGAGAGGAGTATAGACACAGAAAGAAAAAAAGGGAGTCGGGCGGTAGTGCAGCAGGTTAAGCGCACATGGTGCAAAGCACAAGGACCAGAGGAAGGATCCTGGTTCGAGCCCCCGGCTTCACAGGTGGTGAAGCAGGTGTGCAGGTGTCTATCTTTCTCTCCCCTTCTCTGTCTTGCCCTCCTCTCTCCATTTATCTCTGTCTTATCCAACAATGACAACAATAATAACTACAACAACAATAAAAAACAATTGCAACGAAAAGGGAAAACTAAAAAAAATGAAAAATCAAAATTAGAAAGAAAAAAAAGAGAGACACCTACAGACCTACTTCACACTTATGATGTGTCCCTGCCCTGCAGATGTTGAAACAGGGCATCCTATTTCTAATTCCGGTTTCATATGCATATTTATTATTTACAGCTTCTATGCATTTTGGTCAAATTGTTTTATGATGCTCGGTTAGTTTGCTATTAAAATAAGTCTCAAATATCTATTAGACCATCATGTAAAAAGGAAAGAAGCACTTTGCTTTGATTTTAAAGCTATTTTTCATCCCATCTGAACTTTAGCCTAATATTGACCCATCAAGAAACAAAAACAAGGCTAAATTTACTTTATTTATTTTATTTAATTTATTTTATATGATAAAATTTTATATATTTATTTATATATTTATATATTTTATATGATATTTTATATATTTTATATGATAAAATTTTATATATTTTATACGACTTATTTATTTTATATGATAATTTATTTTATATTTTATATATTTTATATTTTATTTGATTTTTAAATTTATTTTATATGAAATTACTGTTTTTATTATTATTTCACTGTTAATATACATCTACTCTGTTTCTCTTTGCCACCCTCAGTTTCTTCCCTAGTTCACCAGTAATTCTTGGAAGACCACTGTCATTTGTCTTGGAAGACCACTGACACAGATTCTACTGACACCAGATGCCCTACAGCTATCATAACTGGTACCTTTAAGAAATGAAAAATCAGGGTCAGGCAGTGGCATACCAAGTTAAACACGCATAATTACAGTGCACAAGGACCGGGGTTCAAATCCTGGTTACCACAAGCAAGGAGAAAACTTCAGGAGTGGTGAAGCAGGGCTGCAGGTGTCTCTGTTTCTTTCCCTCTCTTTTTCTCCCCCTCCACTCTCAATTTGACTCTACAAATAAATAAAAACATTTTTTAAAAAAAAGGAATAGCCCTTTCCCCAGCAAAAATAAAACAAAATTAACTTTTTGTCTGTTATGGATTTACAAAGTAACTTAGCTATATTATATACCTGGTCTACCATTCCCACCATCCAGGTTAAGCCTAGTACCCATCATATTAAAGAAAATTTCAGTGCTATGGTGACTTTCTTCTCTCTCACTTCTTCTTCCCTACCCCCTTCCCCTATCCCTTCCCTTCTCTGTATACATATGTGTATGTGTGTGTGTATATGTATATATATATATATATATATATATATATATATATACATATACATGTATTATTATTATTAGCGATTCAATTTTGATTTACGAAATTGCATGTCAACAGGGATACCATTCCTACCACCAGAGTTCTCAATCTCAAGTCCCTCCATTGCAAACCACCATGGTTCTCCCAAGGTTGCAGACATGGGTTATCTATCATATCTACAGCTATCTGTCTACATTTGTAAATAATTGCACCTCCCCCCACCCGCCCCAGGTCCAATTCTCTCTTCCCCACCAAGCCACACATAACACTGTTACTACATATAAATATCTCTCCTCTTTTCGTCCTTTCTCTCTGGGACCTGATAGAGCTGGGATTCAGGGCCCTCTTTTCCTCTTCCTCCTATCACTTCTCCCCCATTGAGAGTATGGATAAAAGTTGGTTTGGGCGTGCAGAAGGTAGGAGTTCTGGCTTCTGTAATTGCTTCTCTGCTGGACATGGGCATTGGCAGGCCGATCCATACTCCCAACCTGTTTCTATATTTCCTTAGTGTGGATGAGGTTCCAAGACACATTGGTGAGGTTATCCACCCAGAAAAGTCAGGGTGGAATCATGGTAGTGTCTACTACTTGGTGTCTGGAAGGTGGCAGTACATACAGTGAGACAAAATAGTTCATGAGTGGGAATGCAAGGAACAGAGCAGATGAGATTAGGGATTTTAGTAAGAAAGCTCAGAAGTCCACTTTAGGCATGTTTTTATGGGGCCCACAAATATGGTACATTTTTCTTGAGTTTGATAGCTAGCATGAAGTTGAATAAAAAATATTGTCTGAGACAATTTTTTTCGGAGAGAAAAGGGCCAGAGAGTTGAATTAGAGCAGAGAGTAGCTCCCATTCCCATTGAAAATATTTCCCACTGAAAATATTTTGTGGACAAGATTAAGTATTTACCTCCATCTGCCATTGAGGGCCCATATGAATATTGATATTTAGCACCAGAGCCTGTGTAATCTCTAAATCCCACTTGGTCTGAGCTTGCAGCTCCTGGTCACAGCTGGGTATAGTACAGGCTGCACTCCTATCAGGATCAACCTTCCTCAAATGGCAGGGCAGGATAGCCCAGTCTCCCTTCAGAGATTGGGGCTGTCCTTACCATAGCTGCTCTATGGTGAAGATAAGGTCCTGAGAGGGCCCACAAGAGGGCTTTTGATGATGTTCCTGTTAGATATGACCGGTGGTGGTGCAGACTCTCTCTCTTTCTGTCAAGAAAAAGTAAATAAATAAACTTGTTATTTCTTGTTTTTTGACAGCAGTATCCCTAACACATGTAAAACTATCTCTCATAATGTTTTTTTTCAAATGCTTGTAGATATTGACCACTTTTAAAAAATTCTTTAGACCATAGGTATATATTCTTGGAAAAATGTTCACATTTTCTGTAATTTTTAAATCAGCCTATGAATTGGGGAGGCAGCATAATAGTTATGCTCACTCTATAGGTTGTTCTTGAATATTTTAACATCAATTAATTTGCCATATAAGTATGGATATATATTTGGATCCTCTACTCTACTGTATGATGTCTATGTTGTTTTTATGCCTCTACCATATCATTCTGATTAGTATAGCTTTGCATTATAGTTTGAAATAAGGAGGTATGATGTCTCCAAATTTATTTTTTCTATTTCACAATTGCTTTGTTTATTCAGGGTATTAGGTTATTTAATAAAGATTAAAATTGTTTTTTCTACTTATGTGAAAACCAATAGAATTTTTTATGTAAATTGTATCAGTCTGTGGATTATCTTGGAAGATGACAGAGTGGACATTATAGTAATATAAGTTTTCTCAATGCACAAACATAAACTGTATATTCATTTTTTCATTAATCTTACATATTTTAGTTCACATAAATTTTCATTTTAGCTCATTTCTTGATATTTTATTCTTCCTGATGCAATTAGAATAATGTTTTCTTAACTTTGTTTTCTACTGATTCATTATTAGTATACATAACCACTGAGTTTTATGTAGTGATTTGTATCCTGTAATTTTACTGAATATGTTAAGGTTTTTGGTGGTATCCTTAGGACTTTATTAAATTATACAATGTAATACTATATACTAATATACATTTTTAATTATTCTTTTTGAATGTCCTATATTTCTTTTTCTTACTCATTGCTCTGTTTGGGTCTTCCAACATTATGATGAATCTAAGTGGTGAGAGCAGGCATTCCTGACAGATAAGTTTTAAAAGTTTTCCACCTTTGAATATGTTAATTATGGGTTTTACCCACATGAATTTTGTTTTAATGAGGTGTGTTATTCCTAAACCCACTATTTTGCCTTTTATCTTAAATAGATGTTGAATTTTGTGAAATGTATTTGTAATATGTATTTGGATCATAATATTATTTCCACCCTCCATTTACTTTTATCATGTAGTATAACTAAGTTGAGATGTTGCTGCCTCCTTTTATCACTGAAATAAACCACACATGATCATGGTGTATTATCTTCCCATGTGTTTGTTAATATTGTTTGATAATTTTGTATTTACATTAATCTAGTGCATGGGTCTATATTTTCTTTCTTGTATTGCCTTTGTGTGGTTTTGGTATCAGAGTAATGCTAGTTTCTCATAATATGAGTTAGGGAATGATCTGTATTCTTCTATTTTTGGAAACATTTGAGAAGAATTAGCATAATTTCTTTTTAAATATATGATAAAATTCACCAGTTAAACCATCTGGTGCTGGTATTTTGTTTTCTGTGTGGAAAAATAATGAAGTTTAAATTTTGGTTTCTGCTTTTGTTTCCAGTCATTCTTCTTCAAAGTTCTGGGACACAAGTTCCTAGAAGTAAGATAATCAAATTTATTTACATTTATATCAAAGCAATCTCTGTTTTCCAAATCTTTCATTATCAGTAACATTTGTGTTTCCTTAAATGACAGCATATACCTGTAGATTTTGTAGACTGTCCATAAATAAGTTCTTGTAAGAGCTCTCTAAATATGTTCAGACACATGAAATTAAAATTGCAAGTAGCTTATGAAAAAGAGGGAGGAAAGAGTCACATGCCTTTGTTATGCCTAACATATATCCATATGTAAGTGTAACATGTTTATTTTTAATATATGAAAATATTTCTCTGACTCTTGGTGCCTCAGGCATGAAAAGACTTTTTGCATAACCATTATACTATTATCCCATCCCAGTGCTCTGACTTTCTATAGAATAGACAATAAACACACTATTAGGGAATATGTGAAAACACATCTCCAAATTCCTACCAGATTTAGTATTAGTACAGATGCTCAGTATATTTATGTTGTTCGGCACCACTGGGAAGAGAGAGAGGAGGTCCGGGGTGAAGAGGAAACACAAATCTTTATTTGTGCTGGCACCTCAGAGTTGGGTGCGAGAGAAACAGGTTGGGCCATGTGGAGGTAGCGCAAATGGCCGCCTCACGCAGAAACCTTTCCTGCATCTAAACACCGAAATGAAGCGCCAGCGAGTGAGGTGAAGTGCCGGCAAGAGAGGTGAAGCGCTGGCAAGAGAGGTGAAGCACTGGCAAGAGAGCGAGGTGCTGAAGAAGAAGGGCTTTTATAGGAGCAGCTTTCGTGAGAATGGGAAGGGGGAGGAGTAACCATAGCACTCCAGGATAGGATAATAACTCTAGTGAGAATGGGAGGGAAGAGGAGTAACCAAAGCACTCCAAATATTGCAAAAAATAGACAATGCCCTGAGGGCACAACATGGAGGAACAGGCACTCTGAGAATGTCCCAACTCTCTCGGGAACTAGCAGTAGCCTGAGGGGACAACATGGCAGATGTGACTGCATGGCAGATGTGACTGCATCTGCACAATTTCCCAGCATATTTAGAGTATGGCTGCCCTTCCTATCTCTCACAGAATTATTTCAAAGTTCAAATGGAAATAGCAAATGTAAATGTCATTGTTTGCCATGAGTGAAGACACATAATGCAGAAAACACAACACTAAAATTATCCCTCTAGAATTTATGCTGTAAGCATAAATAGAATGGCTTTGCATTTCTACCAAAATATATTACTTAGTGATAAAAGTCTTGGGTCAGAGAATTAAATCATTAGCCAGGAAAATATGGTTCAAGAGCAAAAATGTATACTGTGAAAGCTTTTTCATTGAAAGAGTGATATTAATTCACTTATGCATTTGACAAGATAATTTTGAGCATACTGTGCTAAGGTTTTTATTTTAGACATTCGGCCATTAACTTCTCTGAACTATAGATTTTCTTCAATAAAGTAAAGGAAAGGGAGTTAGTCTAGTTTAGAAGTGTCTTGTCTGTTTAGTTTTAAATGTTCTGATAAGAAATAGGCAAGCAGGATAATATGCATTTAAAGCCAACTCTATAGAGCATACTTCCATCTAGAATGCTTTGAAAATAAACATATGATATTATAACATTATAAAGATAATACTATTACTGAAAAACAATTTAGAAATTAACAGATTTTTTATGAAATATGGAAATTCATTCACTCCACCACACGTCTAATTACTGAGTTTTCCGTAATATAATAGAAGGCAATTGTAATACATTTTCTTAAATTACCAGGGAGAAATATAAAGTATTTTTCATAGTTATTAACTCTATATACTGCTAAGATGGACTAAATAGTATTCCACTCAATATCTATAATCTCACATGTGATTTTCTTTTTAAAGAATGGTGTTGATATCAGGTATAAGTTATGAGTAACCTAGGGTGAAACTATTCACTCCAAGTTGTGTCATCATCTTAGTTAAATTATATAAGTATACTCCCCACTCTGCAGTAGTAATCTCTGAAGATGTACAGTTGTGTTTGGTTTCCTAAGATATATGTTTTTCGAAACTATCATGTAGACAACCAAAGAAATCCTATTCTTGGATGCCACAAGGTTATTATAAACCACATGGACTGTTTCAAAGAATGACTGATATCATTCTTTCAATAGACTGTGCACAAGAAAAATATGCAGGTTTTATATTAGTGCTTTCTGTCACTGTTTTACCCTGGGACTTAACTGGATCCATATGCTTACTGAGATCTGTAAGAAGAAACAGATTCATATAATTTCATGCTTATTGGAGAGAGATCACTGACTAAAATTAGTTTATTGTGGAGAAGCTTCCAAAAGCTACCAATTAAAACTTTCGAGGTGAAAAGAGAGAGAGAGAAAGAGTGGGTAATTCAGAGTCTGTTTGCCAGAACCAAATAGAATTGTTTTGTGATTAAAAATAAATAACTAATTCATCTTTGCATGGGAGTTTCTACTTAATAAAATATTTTGTAAATGCTATCTTGTGTAACTATTACCGTCAACTTTTTAGAAAACTTAAGTATGTTTAACTATAATACAAACAATATAAAGGGTATATTATGTGCCATATGTTATGTGTTTTAAAAATCATTTATTTAATTCTAATTATTACTTCATGAGCTACGTGTTCTTATACCTCTATTTTATATTTTAGCAAAATACAGTAAAGAGAGATTAATAACTTTCCCAAGAAAGCAATTAGGAAGTGACAATCAGACTTTCTGCTAAGTTACATCACTAACAGTCTATCTAAACTGGAGTCAGTAAGCTCCTTTGACAATTACATTTGTCTACTTGTTTCTATGAATAATTATTTTTAAGATAAAAAAAGGCATTTAAGGAAAAAAGGCATTTTGCACTTTCAGTGACTAGATTTAAAATAAATGAGAAATTCTCTAATTTAACATACTTTTTTAAGGTTGAAATTCTTTTTTAAATTTATTTATTTTAGTTTTATATATATATAAATGAAACATTGGCAAAACCATAGGATAAGAGGAGTACAACTACACACAATTCCTACCACCAGAACTTTGTATCCCATCCCCTCCCCTGATAGCTTTCCTATTCCTATTCTTTAACCCTCTGGGATTATAGACCCAAGGTCATTGTGGGACACAGAAGTTGGAAGGTCTGGTTTCTGTAATTTCTTCCCTGCAGAACATGGGCATTGACAGGTCGATCCATACTCCCAGCCTGCCTCTCTCTTTCCCTAGTGGGGTGGGGCTCCAGGGAAGTGGAGCTCCAGGACACATTGGTAGGGTTGTCTGTCCGCAGAATTCTGGTTTGCATCATGCTAGCATCTGTAATCTGGTAGTTGAAAATAAAGTTAACTTAAAAGCCAAACAAATTGTTGACTAATCATGAACCTAAAGGCTGGAATAGTGCAGATGAAGAGTTGGGGGGGGGGGGGTCCTTCATTTTGTAGATAGCTAGTGGGCATATTTTAGTTATATTCCAAATGGCCTGTAGCTATACTAATTTTGTTTTTGTTGTTTTTCCCTGGTTCTGAAATCTGAAATGCAAGTGGATCCAAGTTATTATCTGTGGAGATGATGTCATGGCTGGTAAAGGAACTGAAAGCTGGATTAGGGAAGAAAGTCGCTCCCAAATATGGGAAAGGTATATAGATATTGTTGACTGTAAACATCATTTATTTGATGTGATCTGGGGCCCATGTTCATCTTAGGAGCCTATGTGACCTCTGCATCCCTGTAGATCTGAGCTCACATTCTGTGGTCATAAGTATGAGCATTCTAAGATGCCCCAATATCAGGACCCATCTTCCTCAGGTGTAGCATAGAGTCCATCGTCCAGAGGACGGAACATTCTCTACTGTTGTTGATCCAAGTTGAGGGCAACGTCTTATGGTGGGCCCACAAAGGGGTCTTTTTTGTTGTCCCTGATAGAGATGACCTGTAACAATGGAGAGAGGGATTTATTTGAGGTCTAGGCCCATCATGTCTGTTTGGAATCTCAGGACTCCCGGAATAGGGCCCCAGCTGATTGGGTGGCCTGATAGTGACTAAAGAGTCATTGTATGCCAGTCTCTTGCCCTTATTCAGCCTTTATAGTCCTTGCTTTGATAATGTTAGCTTTGGAGTGACTGAGGGAACTGTAATAGGAGGTAGGTGAGGTATCTAAATCTAAGATAACACTATTTCGTCATGAACTTTATACTGACTCACTGCAGACCACTGTGTACTTTTACTTTCAGGTATATATTTTGCCCTAATTTATGGATACATGTGAACCTATGTTCTATCTCATGGGGCCTGGTCTATATCTAGGTTTTGGGAACTTGTTAGGATGTGAACCACCTGAATGGGATTAGAGAATCCTATGAAAGGAAAGGTTTCATTCGAGTAATGAGGCTGAAGTGTTTACATTCCATGCCTAACATTTCTGGACACAGTCTGAAGTAAAGCATACTGAGGTGGTACTCATTGCCTTGATTAGGTTGGAATTGGCATATGCAATATCATTTGGTATGAACTGAAAGAAGCATGCAGGAAAGTGAGCCCCACCCTAGAAGTTTCAGGACTGGGGGAAATATAGGCTCCATTGAGGAAGCAGGAGGTTCTTGCTGTCTTAGGGTTTAAGAAGGCAATAGTTATTGCTATAATCACATTATTTAGCAATTGGGCTTACTTTGAAATATCCCTTTGTTAGGATTTGCTGTGTTATATACAACATCACTATAATTTATGTCCTTTGACATTGCTTTCATATAGCTATGCTACCAGTTGCTTCTGTTCTCCCTGGGCTATGTTTTTTAGAGAGTTAACATATCAAAGATTCAGCCTATGCAATAAAAAAGACTGTGCATTAAAAAGTTTGAGACATTCAATCAACCTTTCCCCTCTGATATTACTTAGTGATTTATATGACTACAAATTAATAGGAGTGTACATAAACACCATTCCCACCACCAAAAGATTGTGTCCCATCCCATCCTTTCACCATCCCCCTCCCCCACCCCATGAAGCTGAACATTCACCTTCACCCTCAACCTAGTGTTTTTACTTTGGTGCCCTACTCCAAATTCAGTCAAATATTGCTTTGAGTTTCCCTTTCTGTTCTTCTTTCTCAACTTCTGTTTATAAGTGGGATCATCCTATTCTCCTCTTTATCTTTCTGGCTTAGCTCGTTTAACATAATTCCTTTTAGCTCCATCCATGATGGGTCAGAGAAGGTGGGCTCATTGTTCTTAATAGCAGCAAAGTATTCCATTGTGTAAATATACCACAGCTTTCTCAGCCACTCATCTGTTGTTGGGCACCTGGGTTGCTTCCAGGTTTTAGCTATTAAGAATTGTGCTGCTATGAACATAGGAGTACAATTACCTTTTTGGTTGGGTGTTATGGAGTCCTTGGAGTATATCCCTAGAAAAGGAATTAGTGGGTCATATGGAAGGTCCATGTCTAGCCTTCTGAGATTTATCCAGACTGCTCTCCACAGAGGTTGGACCAATTTACATTCCCACCAGCAGAGCAGAAGGGTTCATTTATCCCGTCAGTCTGTCCAGAATTTCTTGCTGCTGTCCTTTTTGATGTATTCCATTCTCTCAGGGGTGAGGTGGTATCTCAATGCTGTTTTGATTTGCATTTTTCTGACAATCAGTTACCTGGAACAATTTATCATGTGTTTGTTAGACTTTTGGATCTCTTCTGTAGTGAATGTTCTGTTCATATCCTCTGCCCATTTTTGGATGGGGTCATTTGCTTTTATGTTGCTACATTTGCTGGGCTCTTTGCATATTTTGGTGATTAGTCTCTTGTCTGATGTATGATATTATGGATTTAGTGTATTTTAGTGCCATTACTCAACAATTTTTTATTTGCTGTCATATATGGTAAGTATTATTGTGACGTCCTTGTTTATAAGAGGTCTTTTAGAACCTCTTTCAGGACAGGCTTAGTGATTGTCGCCTCCTTTAACGGTTGGCTGTCTGAGAAGGTTTTGATCCCTCCATCTAATTTGAATTAAAGTCCAGCAGGATATATTATTCTTGGTTGAAACACTTTTTCATTAAGTGCTTGATAGATATCTTGCCATTCTCTTCTGGCTTTTAGAGTTTGAGTGAATAAGTCTGCTTATGGGTTTTCCCCGTGTATAAATTTTTGTGTTTCTCTTGCAGCCTTGTAATCTTTTCTTTATCCTGACTTCTTTTGATTGTAACTATGATGTGTCTTGGTGTCTTCAGGTCTGGGTTGATTCTGCTTGGGACTCTCTGGGCCTCTTGAATCTTAATGTCCTTTCTGATTTTTAGGTATTGGAAGTTTTCTTCTATTATTTCCTCTAGAATGTTTACTTTCCCTTCCTCTCTTTCTTCCCCTGGTAGGCCAATTATATGAATGTTATTTCCTTTGAGATAATCCCATATGTCTCTGTTGTTGTTTTCAGTGTTTTGAGTACTTTTACCTCTTTCTTGATTTTCTATAGCTTATCTTCCGTCTGGCTAATTCTGTTTTCTGCTTTTCTTAGTCTGCTTTCCCTTACCTCAGCTTCATTTTACATTTCAGTTATAGTATTAGCTTGTTCTGCTAATTGTCTTTTTAGACCAGCTATTTCAGCTTTCAGTTATCTAATTACCTCAAGTGAGCTAGTATTTTCCTTGAGTGTCTCATTTGTTGTTTCCCTAATTCCAGTAGCTCTTTCCTCCATAGTTGTCTTCATTTCTGTGATTATTAGGTTTATTATTGCTTGCATGCTTTTATTATCTATGGTTACTTCTCTCTGATTTGGAGTTTCTTCTGGGATCCTGTCCTGATTCATTGTGGTAGCAGTTTTATTTTCTACTGATTTAACCATTTTTTTTATTGATGTGGTTTTTATTTTTTCTGTTCTGTCATTCTTCATTTGTTGTGGTTTTGAGTACAAGGCACGCTATACTAAAGACCTTTCATAAACATAGTAATTAACCCCAGAAATTACAATTCCAGCAGAAGCAAGGATTGATGCCGTTCAACCAATACCAGTTAGCCAAACAGCACCTCCAGTCCAAGAAAAAATAGCAACCAAAAGTAAAAGAATAAAAAAGATATCATAATGGTTATGCAAACAGACTCTCATGCCTGAGGTTCAATACCCAGGTTCAGTACCCTACACCACCATAAGCCAGAGCTGAACAGTGCTCTGGTTAAAAAATAAAAAAGCAAAAACAAAAACAAACAAACAAACAAAAAAGAATAAGAAAGAGAAAGGGAAAAAGGAATTCTTACAGATTGGGAGATCTTTATATGCTATATATCAGACAAAAGGCTAATAACAAAAATGTATGAAGAGCTTAAAAAACTCAGAAAATAGAGAAAGCAAGAATAGGCAATTATGCAAATCTACTGTCCACTATAAATTTTAGGAATAGCGAGAGGAGAAAGGGAAGTGGAAAATAGAAAGACACAGACACACAGAGTCCACTCCAAGTCATATTTCTTCCCCCCAAATAATTCACAAATGAGTATTAATGGATTCAGAAAGCAAGAGAAGGAAGAAAAGAAAAAGAGAGATACAGAAGTGAAAGGAAATATTTTTATTTTAATTAGCTAAGAGGAGAGAAAATGGAGAGTGGGGGGAAGAGGGAGAGAGAAACAAGTTCTTCTCACAATGGATAGGACACCCAGTCACCTATCAGTGAAAAAAAATAACAACAGTTAATTTTGGTCAACCTGAAGGAGGAGGGAAAAGGGGCATCTGTATATAATAATAGTAATAATAAAATAAAATAGAGTAAAAAACCCTAATGGTCAGTCTGCTGCTTGGACTGCTTGGGATTGGCTGTAGGCAGCCTGGGCAAAGACAGCCAATTATAAGACATATCCAAAGAAAAAAACACCTCCAGGTAGTCTTTCCCAGGCAAGTCTGTGGCTTTGATTGGTCAGGTATTTTGTCACTCAAATAGAGCTCCAGCTACCTAAAAAAAGAGAGAGAGAGAGAGAGAGAGAGAGAGAGAGAGAGAGAGAGAAAGAAAACAAAAAGTGAAGTGAGATGCTTGGAATAACACTCCTGCTGTGCCAGCAATCTTTGTAAAGAAAATAGCTTAGTGGGAAGCCTGGGGGCTGATTCTGGGTTGGGCTGAGGGGTAAGTTAAGAAATAAACAAGCCAAAAAAATAAATAAAAATAAAAAATAAAATAAAATAAAATAAATAAACAAGCCAAAGTTTTCTTTTCTTTGTCTTTTTGCCAGCCCAAGAGTGGGTTATAGAACTTTTTTGGTGTCATCCTGACCACCCCTTGTTCACCCTCCTACTGATGGCCCAGTATCCTACTCTATCCCCAGAATCTCAGGTTGTAAGCTACTTCATTTTGGAGCTCATGGCAGCTGTTGTTTCCAAGTTGCCATCTTGGCTCCGCCCCCTTAACATACTTTCATTCCCAGTAATGATCACTTTAATCACCCTATATATGATTCCCTTGAATATTTTGATAGCCAGTCAGATACCTGAGAGATTCAAGATTGTCCTCTTATATGGTATAGAAAGTAGCTGATGGATAGGAACTACATTTTTCCTTTTCACCTTTGACTATTTAAAAAGTTTTAGAAATAGTATATCATCCAATCTGATTTGGAAGTTGAACATTAGTAACCATGAAACTTTTCTGTGAAGAGTATAGCCGGCCAGTCTCAAAAATGAGTTGTACACAGGGCAAAGCAATCCAAGTAAACAATGTATATTTCAGCAGTCATGCACAATGTTTATTTAGCACCTTCCTCTTACACAAATTCCAATTCTTTGAGTTATAATTTTTAAAAAAAATCACAATCTCAAATTAAAAATATATAGATAGAAAGTAAGGGATAGAATCTGTAATGATTTTTTTCCTTTTGTCCCTCCTTCCTTCCTTTCCTTCTTTTTGTTTGTTTTGCCTCCAGGATTATCACTGGAGCTTGGTGCCAGCACTATGGAATCCACTGCTCCTGGTGACCATTTTTTTCCATTTTATTGGATAAGACAGAGATAAATTGAGAGGGAAGGGGGAGAAAGATAGGAAGAGAAAAAGACACTTGTAGACCTGTTTAATTGCTTGTGAAATGATTCCACTGCAAGTGGGGAATCGGGATCCTTGTGTGGGTCTTTGCTGTTTGTACTATGTGAGTTTAACTGGGTGCACCACCACTGGGCCACTGTAATAATTTTATGACTGATTTTTGAGACATTTCATATACCCTTAGAGAGACATAATAATGAAAAAGTTTAGTAAATTCTTATGGTTACTTCTTAAAAATAAAAATTTTAATTTTAACCTTTGGCCACCTTGTCATACTCTAATATATATTTATATATGAAATATAGTAGATAAATATGTTAAACATGTTTTTAGATAAATATAAAAATAAATTTAAATAGATAAAATATACACTGACAAATTAAAGGTGTTGGACAATAGCAAAAATCATTTAAATGTCTAGAAAAGAGAAAAAGGGATGTAGAATAATAGCTATAGAAAAACACTTTCATATGTAATTCTCATCAAGGTCCCATCAATGTATTCTTAGGAGAATAAAACAAAAGCTACAAATGTTTATCTAGAACCTGAAAATATTTAGGATTCACAAAGCAATTTTGAGAAAAAATAACAAGACTGGAGGAATCACACTCTAAGATCCCAAATTACATTATAGGACCATTGTAATAAAAACTGCTGGTATTAGAACAAAAATAGACAGTGAAAAGTGGAATAGAATTGAGACCCCAGAAATAAGCCTCCACAAGTATGGATATCTAATTTTTTTACAAGGCAGCCCAAACTACTAAATGAAGAAAGGAGAACCTCCTTAACAAATGGTGTTGGGAAAATTGGGTTGAAACATGCAGAAGAATGAAACTGAACCACTACATTTCACCAGATATAAATATAAACTCCAAATGGATCAAGGATTTGGATGCTAGACCAGAAACCATCAAATAAATACCTAGAGGAAAATATTGCAACACTCTTTTCCATCTAGATTTTATAGGCATATTCAATGATCCAAATCCAATTGCAAGAAAGACTAAAACAAAAACCAGTGAGACTAGATCACATTGAAAAGCTTCTGTACAGTAAAATAAGCCACATCCAAACAAAGAGACTTCTTACAGAATGGGAGAAGATCTTTATATGCCATACATCAGACAAAAGGCTAATAACAAAAATGTATAAAGAGCTTAACAAACTCAGCAACAACAGCAGCAAAACAAATTATCTCATACCAAAAATGGGGAGAGGATATGAACAAAATAATCAATAAAGAAAAGATTTAAAAAACCAACAGACATATGAAAAAATCTCCAAGTCATTGATGGTCAGAGAAATGCAAATAAAGACAGCAATGAGATACAACTTCACCTCTGTGAGAATGTCATACACCAGAAAGGGCAGCAACAATAAATGCTGGAGAGGTTGTGGAGACAAAGAAATCCTCCTTGATGGTAGTAATGAAAATAGGTTCAGTCCCTAAGGAGAGCAGTGTAGAAAACTCTCAATAGGCTAGAAGTGGACCTGCAGTATGACCCTATAATTTCTTTCCTGGGAATATATATGAAGAAATCAAGCATACTTACCCAAAGAGATCTCTTTACACATATGTTCATAACAGCACAATTTGTAATAGCCAAAACCTGGAAGCAACCTAGATATCCAACAACAGATGGGTGACTAAGAAAATTATGACAGATATATATAAATAAATAAATTATGGATTCACTTTTTTCCCTCATGTTGAATGCAGCCAGATGGAATCATGTTAAGTGAGATAAGCCAGAAAGAGAAGTACGTATATTGAATGATTTCACTCAAGGACAGAATATGAGAAATAAGAACAGAAAAGGGAAACACAAAGTAGAACTTGGACTGGATTTGGTGTATTGCACCAAAGTAAAGGATTTAGGGGTGGGAAGGCTTTCAGACAATAGTACATGATGGTGGAAGAGGACTTAGGCTGGAGGTGAAAGTGTCTTACAGAAAATTGAGAAATTTTTCACATATGTATCAAAAACTATATTTATGATAAACCATTAATCCTCCCAATTTAAAAAAGAGAATACTAATGAAAATTGAGCCTGGGGGAAAAAAATGAAGAAAAAGAATTTCATAACTGCGGCTTTAAAAGTAATAGGTTCAATTTCTTACCCTACTGTAAGCTAGAGCTGTGCAGAAATCTGGTAAAAAAAATCAGTAAAAATTAAAAATTTTAAATATTTGCTGGGCCAGAAAACAGCTCATATCATCCACAGGACCCAGGTTTCTACCCATCCCCCACCACATTAGCAGAAGCTTCTGTGTTCTGTGTTGTGGTCTCTTTAACTCATTCTCATCCTGTCTCCATCTTAAAAGAAATGGTTTAAAGGTTTGGGTTGAAGAGAGAGCATAGTGGAGCATAGTGGTTATGCAAACAGATTTTCATGCCTGAGATATCAAATGTCCCAGGTTCAATCCCAAACATCACTATGAATGAGTAAGAGCTGTACAATGAGCTAGTAGGTCTAAAAAAAAATAATCTAGGAAGAACTTTTATGTCAGGTCATATGGCAAACCTGGTTAGTAAACACTCTTTTTTTTTATGTTCAGGCTTTTTATTCTGGGGGTAAATACTAGTGCAAGCTTTAAGGCCAAGGGGACAGTCTGAGACAGTGTTGTCTTTTTTTTTAATTTATTTTTTATTTGAGAAAGGAGACATTAACAAAACCATAGGATAAGAGGGGTAAAACTCCACACAATTCCCACCACCCAATCTCCATATCCCATCCCCTCCCCTCCCCTAATAGCTTTCCAATTCTCTATCCCTCTGGGAGCATGGACGAGGGTCTTTGTGGGTTGCAGAAGGTAGAAGGTCTGGCTTCTGTAATTGCTTCCCCGCTGAACATGGACATTGACTGGTCGGTCCATACTCCCAGTCTGCCTCTCTCTTTCCCTAGTAGGGTGGTTCTCTGGGGAAGCGGAGCTCCAGGACACATTGGTGGGGTCTTCAGTCCAGGGAAGCCTGGCCTGCATCCTGATGGCATCTGGAACCTAGTGGCTGAAAAGAGAGTTAACATACAAGCCAAAGAAATTGTTGAGCAATCATGGACGCAAAGGTTGGAAAAGTGGAGAGGAAGTGTTGGGGGGGTACTCACTGCAAACTCTAGTGTACTTCTGCTTTCAGGTATATATTTTGCACTAGTTTATGGATACATGTGAACATATGCTCTCTCTCACAGAACTGGCCGATATCTAGGTTTTGGGACTTTGTTAGAAAGTGAACTACCTGGGATGGAATTAGAAAATACTATGAAAGGAAGGGTCTCACCCAAGTAATGAAGCTGAAGGGTTGTCATTCCACACCTGAGGTCTCTGAACACAGTCTGAGCTG
The DNA here is from genome assembly GCF_950295315.1 of Erinaceus europaeus. Lineage (NCBI taxonomy): Eukaryota > Metazoa > Chordata > Mammalia > Eulipotyphla > Erinaceidae > Erinaceus > Erinaceus europaeus. Next base: position 61,873,804 of record NC_080169.1, on the reverse strand, counting down.
AAGCATTGTTGAGGTGGCAATCTTTGAGTTGATTTAGGTTGTGATCGGCAGATGCAATATTATTTGATATTAATTGGGAGAGGCATGTGGGAAAGCGGGCCCTATCCTAAGGTTCCAGGACTGGGGAATATATAGGATTTAAAGTGGAAATATGAGGTTCCTGATGTCTTAGGGTTCAAAAAGACAATGGATAGTTATTGTTATCATCACATTATTTGGTAATTGGGTTAACTTTGAAAAGTCCTTTTGTTAAGGTATGTTGTATAGTACCCAGTATCTTGTATATAGCTGTGCCACTGGTTGCTTCAGATCTACTTGGTCTAGGCTTTTGAGAGGGTCTGCATATAAAATACACAGCCTATATATTAAAAAGACTCAGTCTTTGTTTTAAAAACTTCGAGACATACAATTAATTTTCCCCCTCATATTAATTAACTAGTGATTTATATGACTACACTTTACTAGGAGTGTACATAAACACCATTCCCACCACCAAAAGACAGTGTCCCATCCCACCCACACACCTCCACCTCCCACGTGCCCAAGAAGCCGCATATCTACCTTCCCTCTCACTACAGGGTTTTTACTTTGGTGCCCTGCTTTCAATTTAGTCACATCCTGCTTTTAGTTTCCCTTTCAGATCTTCTTTTCTCAACTTCTGTTGATGAGTGGGATCATCCCATACTCATCTTTATCTTTCTGACTTAGCTCAATTAATGTAATTCCTTTTAGCTCTGACCAAGATGGGTCAGAGAAGGTGGGCTCATTGTTCTTAATAGCTGTATAGTATTCCATTGTGTATATATACCACAGCTTTCTCAGCCACTCATCTGTTGTTGGGCACCTGGGTTGCTTCCAGGTTTTAACTATTATGAATTGTGCTGCTATGAACATAGGAGTACATACCTCTTTTTGGTTGGGTGTTATGGAGTCCTTGGGGTATAACCCCAGGAGAGGAATTAGTGGGTCATATGGAAGGTCCATGTCTAGCCTTCTGAGAGTTTTCCAGACTGTCTACACAGAGGCTGGACCTATTTACATTCCCCCCAGAAGTGCAAAAGTGTTCTTCTGTACCCACAGCCTCTCCAGCATTTGTTGCTGCTATCCTTTTTGATGTATGCCAATCTCACAGGGGTGAGGTGGTATCTCAGTGTTGTCTTAATTTACATTTCTCTGACTATCAGTGACCTAGAGCAGTTTTTCATATGTTTGTTAGCCTTTTGGATCTCCTCTGTAGTGAATGTTTTGTTCATATCCTCTGCCCATTTTTGGATGGGGTCATTTGCTTTTTTGGTGCTACGTTTGCTGAGCTCTTTGTATATTTTGGTGATTGTTTTTTATGTTACGGAGCTCCAGCAGGCCGGGCTAGCTTCACAGCTCAGGGACTCATGGTTGAGCTGTAGGCAGTATCTCTTTATTCATGCAGGACGGAGCACAATCTAAGCCGAGCTAAGCTAAACTAAAACTACAATCTTGTCCTTATAAATATACTAGCCCAGTAGGGTGGGAACAGGATGCGAGGCAGAGAGGGTGGAGTGAAAAGTGACTGGTGAAAATCAGGGTATGACAAGGAGAGGAGGCAGAGCAGGCAAGAATTCTATCACTGAACCACCAATGCCCTGGAGGGAGGGTGGTGCTTGTTAACAGCGGTTATGTAAATAGAATGAAGTGGTTATGTAAATAGAATAGTGTTAAGCAGGGAGGATTAAACCAAATGAAACAGAAGAGGGTTTTAAAAGCATACCAACAATTCCCCCTTTCTTTCTAACTAGTGGCCATAGTATCAGGATTGTGGGGTGAACAGAAACCTATATCATACAGGCGTTTTCAAAAGAACTGGCATAAGACATGGAAAACAAAATAGGCAAACAGCAATAACCAGTGTGATGCCAAGGTGAACGTTTCTTGCATCAAAGCCAAGGCCTAGCAGGTGAAAGGGCATTTCTTGCCTCTGGCATGAGAATAATTAACATAATCATTCCACTATCTGCCCCACCCATAACTCATACCATTTCAGGATTAAACGTTTCAGATTTATGCCAAGACGTAAAAAAGAAATCAAAGGAGGAAAAAACAATTTTTTGGATTGTTTCTGGATGTCTCTAGAAATCATGGCTGCGTCCAGCATTTTTTTTTAAGTCAATGTCAAACAAAAATTCAGTCATTCAAATCACTCTCTTACAAAACAGATCTCACCATGTAGCATCAAGAGTCCCCGGAGGGCGTCCTAGTCCAAAAAGCTCTTCAAAATTCCATTTAGGGTGCTTCTGACTGTTCCTGCTGTATTCCTTCAGGCATCTACTGTTGCTGAGGACTTATTCTGATGCAGTCTCCGCCCCCAGGTTTTTCTATGCTCCGCTAAATCCTAGAGTGCCCCCTTTCAACCAATCCTGGCTCCGCCCCCAGGTTTTTCTATGCCCCGCTAAATCCTAGAGTGCCCCCTTTCAACCAATCCTGGCCCTACACGTCACCCCTGGTTGTCGCCCAATAAAAAGCCCCCTCACCCCTCCCTTCTCTCTCTCTGGGCTCTCGGCTCTCGCTCTCTCTGGGCTCTCGGCTCTCGCTCTCTCTGGGCTCTCGGCTCTCCCTCTCTGAGGTCTCGCTCCCTGCTCTCCCCCCGTGGTCGGCCATTGCTGGCTGGCTCCACGTGGTCTGAACCAAACCTCCCCCCCCATCCTATAATAAAGATCTGTGTACCCCTTTGCTCTGGACATCCGCTCTCTTCTCCGCGGTGCAGCCCGACACCAGACCGCCTCAACAACATCTGGCGCCCATTGTGTTCCGTACCCACACCACGCCCGGCCTGAGGTCTCCGAAACCGCCCAGACACAGGTAAGTGGAATCCGCCCGCTTCTGTGGCCCCGCATTTCCCTCCACCATGGGATTTTTTCCGTTTTATGAGGAGGTGTCCCAGACATTCTATCCTTCTCTCCTGGGAAAGGCTTTCGATCTCAGAGATGCTTTGATTTTTGCTACACCATGGGTTCTCATGGCTATATTTACTATTTTCAGGATATGTACAAGGCCTCCTGCCAAAAGGTTAAGTGACCTTGAGGCTGAGATACAGGAATTAAAGGATATTTGCTTAGGACTTAAACACCCTAAGCAATCTGCAGTCAGCCCCCAAACCACTGCCTCCGGGGACACGTGTTCGGTTTCTCCTGTGGCAGCTTCCGCTTCCACGACCCCTCCCCCCACTGCCCCTGAAGACACGTGTTTTGCGGCTCCTTTGACCCCTCCCCCAGCTGTCCCCACAGACACGTGTTCAGCTCATTCTGCAGACAAGTGTTCGGTCCCTTCTGTGGCAGACACGTGTTCAGTTCCTTTTGCTTCTCTGGCCCCGCCCCCTGCTTCCCCTGAGGCTTCCAGTTCTCTAGCCCCTCCCCCTGCCGTTCCGGTTTCAGCTCCGCCCCCGGCCCCTGCCACCGCGGTTTCAGCTCTGCCTGCAGCTTCCGTTTTCCTGACCCCGCCCCCGGCCCCTGCTGCCACGGTTTCAGCTCCGCCTGAGGCTTCCTCGTCCCTGACCCCGCCCCCTGCTGATACGTCACCATTAAGGGACCTAGTGACTGAGATACGAGAGCTAAAGGATATTTTTTCAGCACTTAAGGATTTTAAACCATGTGCAGTCCACCCCGGGAGCTCCGTCCCCGTAGATATGTGTTTAGTCTCCCCTGCAGCCACTACAGCAGTTTCTACTGAACTTTCCACTTCTGTAGCTCCCTCTCCCGCACCATCGGACCAAATCCACACATTCCCAGTAAACTTGGCCCCTTCTAAACAAAACCCTCAGCCATGGCAGCCATATTCCTCGAAAGAACTTGGAACGCTCAGGCAAGCAGTCAGGGAGGACGGTATCCACTCTCCATGGACCAAGTCCGTTTTGAGAAGCTTTTACCAGCATTTAAATACACCACAAGACTGGAAAGAACTGGCTCATGCTGCACTCCCAGACCCACTCTATCTTCAGTGGCAGGCATGTTTCCGCGATGAGTGCTCTAGGCAATCGCAGGAAAATAGTAACAAACAGATAGAATGGAATTCTGATGCTTTGTTTGGAGCAGGAGCTTATGAATCTGGAGCTCAGCAGGCAGAAGCCAGGTTTCCAACTGGTTATTTTGAACAGGTACGCATCTGTGCAACACAAGCATGGGAAAGGGTGACCACACCTGATGTAGATCCATCAGCTCCCATTAACTCTTTTCACCAAGGCTCTGATGAGTCATTGGCGAGCTTCATCTCAAGGGTGAAGAGAAGCTTAGAGAGAAAGGTTTATAATCCTGACGTCCGCACACTACTCCTGCGCTCTATTGTCTGGGAAGGCATGACACCACAATTCCGTCAGGTATGCCTTAATCTTAAACACCTACACCCAGATAATTGGATCCTAGCGACACAGGAACTTACATCAGGCAATTATGGGACACCCGCTACGACGCAGGTCTATGCAGTTGCCCCACGTAAGCAAAACGGGGCCTGCTTTCAGTGCGGTCGCCAAGGACATTGGCGTAACCAATGTCCTGATAAGTTGTGACCACGCCTCCAGTCAGGGAAACCACGCCTCCAGCCAGAGCAACCCTGCTTTCAGTCAGGGAGCCAGAGAGAGAGAGCCGAGAGCCCAGAGAGCGAGAGCCGAGAGAGCGAGAGCCGAGAGCCGAGAGAGAGAGGGGAGGGGTGAGGGGGCTTTTTATTGGGCGACAACCAGGGGTGACATGTAGGGCCAGGATTGGTTGAAAGGGGGCACTCTAGGATTTAGCGGGGCATAGAAAAACCTGGGGGCGGAGCCAGGATTGGTTGAAAGGGGGCACTCTAGGATTTAGCGGAGCATAGAAAAACCTGGGGGCGGAGACTGCATCAGAATAAGTCCTCAGCAACAATCTACTTTTAAAAGTGTCTTCCCATCGAAGAAAGAATCCAATCAGGAGAGTAGAACTAACCACATATCTCCATTCTTGGGGACTGCCAGGGTACTGGAGAATGCTCCTCAAATTAGAGTAGTCCTTCTCCATGGGAAACATGAGAGAAGAAGTCCAGAAAGTCCCAGTGGAAATCCCCATGCATATCCCAAGGTCTACGATCATGGTCATAAAGAACCAAATTGTGGCCTGGAGCAAAATGTAATCTTTTTCCTCAGGAAACATGGGAGAGTGAATCCAGAAAGTCCAAGGAGAAATCTCCATGCATCTCCCAAGCTCTATGATTAGGGTCACAAGAAACCAAAGTTCCCAGTCAGGGAAACAAAGTGTGGCCCAAAGCTAAATGTTCCAGAGACAGAGTAACTGTCTCATGATGAAACAGTAGAGGCTTTGGCAAACCTCTTTGTAAGCAGAAGAGAAGACCTTAGCGCATAGGTAGGAAAAGTCTTCACTTATCTGGGAGTTGCGCAGGTCTGGTCCCACATTGTGGCACCATATGTTGTTTACATTCGGGAGCTCCAGCAGGCAGGGCTAGCTTCGCAGCAGTGAACAGAGACTCGGGGACTCATGGTTGAGCTGTAGGCAGTATCTCTTTATTCATGCAGGACGGAGCACAATCTAAGCTGAGCTAAGCTAAACTAAAACTGCAATCTTGTCCTTATAAATATACTAGCCCAGTAGGGTGGGAACAGGATGCGAGGCAGAGAGGGTGGAGAGAAAAGTGACTGGTGAAAATCAGCGTATGACAAGGAGAGGGGGCGGAGCAGGCAAGAATTCTATCACTGAACCACCAATGCCCTGGAGGGAGGGTGGTGCTTGTTAACAGTGGTTATGTAAATAAATAGTGTTAAGCAGGGAGGATTAAACCAAATGAAACAGAAGAGATTTTTAAAAAGCAACAGGTGATTAGTTTCTTGTCTGATATATGGCATGTGAAGATCTTATCCCATTCTGTGAGGGGTGTCTCTGTTTTTCTGATAGTTTCTTTGGCTGTGCAGAAGATTTTCAATTTGATATAGTCCTATTGGTTTGTTTCTGCTTTAGTCTTCCTTGCAATTGGGTTTGTTTCATTAAAGATGTCCTTGAGGTTTAGGTGGCAAAGTGTTTTTACCAATGTTTTCCTCTAAGTATTTGATTGTTTCTTGTCTAACATCCAGGTCTTTGACCCATTTGGAGTTGATTTTTGTTTCTGGTGAGATCAAGTGGTTCAATTTCATTCTTCTACATGTTTCAACCCAGTTTTCACAGCACCACTTGTTGACGAGAACCTCCTTCTTACATTTAATACTTTGGGCCCCCTTATCACAGATTAGATGTCCATAGGTGTAGGGATTTATTTCTGGGCTTTAAATTCTGTTCCATTGGTCTGTGTGCCTATTTTTCTTCCAGTACCAGGCTGTTTTGATGATGATGGCCCTATAATATAGTTTGAGATCTGGGAGTGTGAAGCCTCCATTTCTTTTTCTTTTACTCAAGATGATTTTGGCAATTCTAGGTGTTTTCTGGTTCCAGATAAATAAGTGTAGTTTTTATTCTATTCTCTTAAAAAAGCTTTGTGGAACTTTGATGGGTATTGCATTAAATTTGTATATGGCTCTGGGGAGAATATTCATTTTGATGATATTTATTCTTCCAATCCATGAGCATGAGATATTTTTCCATTTCTTGGTATCACTGTCTATTTCCTTGAATAGTGACTCATAGTTTTCAGTATACAAGTCTTTAAATTCTTTGGTCAGCTTTACCCATAGGTATTTTATTTATTTTGCTGCAACAGTGAATGGGAGTGATTTCTAGATGTCTTCTTCAGATTTAGTGTTTGCATAAAGAAATGCCACTGATTTTTGTACATTGATTTTGTAGCCTGACACCTTACTATGTTGCCTAATAACTTCCAATAGTATTCTGCTGGATTCTTTAGGTATTTCTATGTATACTATCATATCATCTGAAAATAGTGAGAGCTTGACTTCTTCCCTTCCAATCTGTATTCCTTTGATTCCTCTCTCTTGCCTGATTGCTATGGCAAGAACTTCCAATACTATGTTGAAGAGTAATGGTGACAGTGGACAACCCTGTCTAGTCCCCGATCTGAGGGGGAATGTTTTCAGCTTCTGTCCATTGAGTATGATGTTGACTGTAGGTTTGCTGTATATGGATTTCACTATTGTGAGGAATTTCCCATCTATTCCCACTTTTTGTAGAGTTTTGAGCATGAATGGGTGTTTAATTTTGTCAAAAGCTTTCTCTGCATCTATTGAGATAATCATGTGTTTTTTGGCTTTGATTTTATTGATGTGGTGAATGACATTGATTGACTTACGGATGTTGAACCAGCCTTGCATTCCTGGGATGAATCCCACTTGGTCATGATGAACAATTTTTTATGTGCTGCTATATCCAGTTGGCCAAGATCTTGTTTAATATTTTGGCATCTATGTTCATCAGAGATATTGGTCTGTAGTTTTCCCTTTTTGTTGTGTCCCTATCAGCTTTTGGCATCAGGGTGATGTTGGCTTCATAGAAGGTGGAATGGAGTATTCCTGTTTCTTCTATCTTATGGAAAAGTGTAAGAAGTATTGCTGCTAACTGTTTTGTTTGTAGAATTCGTTTCTACAACAGGACTTTTGTTGTTGGGGATATTGTTAATAATGGTTTCAATGTCTTCTGTGATTGGTGAATTTAGGTTTTGTAGTTCCTCTTGGTTCAGTTTTGGAATGCCATATGATTCTAGGAATTCTTCCAGATTCTCTAACTTGGTAGTGTATAGTTCTTCATAGAAGTTTCACATGATTTTATGGATTTCTGTGGTGTCCATTGTGATATCTCCTCTATTGTTTACAATTCTATTAATTTGAGCCATCTCTCTTTTTTGTTTGGTGAGTCTGGTTAGGGGTTTGTCAATTTTGTTTAATCTTTCAAGAACCAACATTTGGCTTCATTGGACTTTTGTATGGTTCTCTTATTTTCAATGTTGTTTATTTCTGCTCTAATTTTAGTAATTTATGTCCTTCTGGTTGCTTTAGATTTCCTTTGTTCCTCTTCCTCTAAGTCCTTGAGGTGTCCAGTAAGGTCGTTTAGCTGAGCTTTTTCTTGTTGTTTATTTGTGATTGTATGGCTATAAGTTTCCCTCTCCATACTGCTTTAGCTGTGTCCCAATATTTTGATAGACAATTATGCGAATATACTATCCACTGTATATTTTAGGCATAGCTAGATGAGAAAGGGAAGTAGAGCAGAGATACACACAGAGAGAGTCTACTCTGAGTCAGATTTCTTCCCCAAAATAATTCACAAATATGTATCAGTGAATTTAGAAAGCCGAAGGATGAAGGAAGAAAGGATGACAAGAATGAGAAAAAGAAGAAAAAAAGAGAGAGAAAAGAAAAAAGATAAGAAAAAGAACAGTAATAAAAGAACTGTTAAAGGAAAGAGTATTTATTTATTTATTTATTATGATTTAATTAGCTAGGTGGAGGGGGGAGGGGGAGAGTGGGTGGGGGTGGTATGAAGAATGAAACAAGTTACTCTAGCAATGGATAATATACCCAGTCCCCTAGCAATGAATAATACACTAAGAGTTAATTCTGGTCAACCTGAAGGAGTGGGGGAAAGGGATACGTGTATATCTAGTATTGATAATAAAATAGAACAGAGTAAAAAACCTGTCTTGTCTTCAGCTTGGATGGCTCCAGATTGCCTTAGGCCCCCTAAGCAAAGACAGCTGATCGTTAAGAAAATAAAACAAACAAACAAACAAAAAACAACTCTGGCAGTCTTTCCCTGTCTGAGTAAGGCTCTGCTTGGTCGAATATTTGTAGCTGGAATTGGCCACTTAGAAAGAAAAAGGGCCAAGGGTTTCAGAAAGGAACAGGATTGGAATTGGAATGATACCCCCTGGTGGGCCAGGAATCTTGGTAAAGAAAGAACCTCAGCAGGGGAGCCTGCTAGGAGCAGCTCTCTGGCCCCCAGGGACTGGTTATGGGGGGCATCAGGGGTGTGCTTCAGGAATAGTAATTAAAAAAATTTTTTCCTTTCTTTTTACTCTATTTTCTAACCCAAATTGAGTTATAGTAACCTCCTTGGTGTCACCGCTAGGACCCCTTATTGACTGTTCTGCTAAAGGCAAAAAATCTTACCATTTCCAGAAGATGTTGTTGGAGCTCAAGCCACTGGCAGCTTCTCAGTCCGCCATTTTATGGAATCCCCCAGTAAACATTCTTAAGGAAAAATATATTAGATTTTTTTCTTGTATTTATTTATTTATTTTATTTTATCTTATTTTATTTTCACCAGGGTTTTCACTGGGGCTCCATGCTAGCAGTATTTATCCACCACTCCTAGCAGCCATTTTTCTAATTTTTTCTGTCTATTTTATTGAGTAGTTCAGAGACAAACTGAAGTGGGGGGATAGAGAGGGAAAGAGAAAGATAGACACCTGCAGCCCTAATTCATCACTACAGAAGCATCGTCCCTGCAGGAGGGCAGTGGAGGTTGGAGCTCTTAACCAGGCAGGCCACCAGATAGTCCCTGGGATATATTATAGATTTTATAGAAATATTAACTATAGAGGGTTATTTTTTAATTATTAACTTAATGTATTGAGGAATGTTGTTACACAAGACTGTTGTCACAAGTTACTAATTTATATCTCCCACACGTGTGTGCCATAATTATTAGTGCTAACAGTACTTTTATCTTTTTGAATCTCTATAAAAAAAAAGAATTACTTAATCAAAACAGAAATATGATTGGTCATATTTATAGCAAACTGGTTGACTAATTATCCCCATGGGTTCCAAAATGCATGTACATTAAATTAATCTCCATCAAGACCCCTTTGAAAACATTCAGAAATATTGCATTACATTCACATCTGTGTGCAGAAAGCAAAAGAAATATTAAAGCAGTAGACACACCTGATTGCAATAGAAAGTTCAATGAACCAACTTGAAAAAAGTAGGTCACATAAGAAAAAGCTTGTCCAGTGAAATAGCAGATAAGCACCCAGACTCAACAGAAAGCACTGAAGGGCTATGTGGCTCTAGCATTTAAAACTCCGTATAATTGCACCAATAAGACAAGTCACTCAGGTAGTGCATTGTATTGATATGTACCTGATACAGTTTCAAGTCAGATCCCAGTGCTCTGAAGGAAGTTTCAGTGCTATTCTTTTCTTCTGTCTATCTTTTTTCCCTTCTTTCTTTCCTCCTTCCTTCCTTCTTTCTTTCTTTCTTTCTTTCTTTCTTTCTTTCTTTCTTTCTTTATCTCTCTCTCTAAAAGTCAACCTGCAGCAGTGAAGCCTGGTGATGACCAAAAAACAAACAAACAAATAAACAAAAATCCCCAAACTCATTACCCATATCTGCTTCCCAAAAAGGATCCTGCCTTAAGGCCCCAGTCCCCACCTGCAAGATGGATGCTTCACAAGTGGTGAAGCAGGTCTGCAGGCATCTATCTTTGCATTTCCCCTCTTCTTTCAGTCTCTCTCTGTCCTACTAATAAAATCTCGGAAAAAAAAAAATAAATAAAAGGTCTCTAGGAGTGGTAGATTTGTAGTGCCTACACTAAGCCCCAACAATAACCCTGGAATATATATATATATATATATATATATATAGTGGTGGTTGTAGTTAACTTTTCATAAATTTCCATTCAAATTCTTTTTTTTTCTTTTTTATTTAAGAAAGGATTAATTAACAAAACCATAGGGTAGGAGGAGTACAATTCCACACAATTCCCACCACCCAATCTCCATATACCACCCCCTCCCCTGATAGCTTTCCCATTCTCTATCCCCCTGGGAGAATGGACCCAGGGTCATTGTGGGTTGCAGAAGGTAGAAGGTCTGGCTTCTGTAATTGCTTCCCCACTGAACATGGACGTTGACTGGTCGGTCCATACTCCCAGTCTGCCTCTCTCTTTCCCTAGTAGGGTGGTTCTCTGGAGAAGCGGAGCTCTAGCTCCTGGCCGGCATCCTGATGACATCTGGAACCTGGTGACTGAAAAGAGAGTTAACATACAAAGCCAAACTAATTGTTGAGCAATCATGGACCCAAAGCTTGGAATAGTGGAGAGGAAGTGTTAGGGGGGTACTCACTGCAAATTCTAGTATACTTCTGCTTTCAGGTATATATTTTGCTGTAGTTTATGGATATGTGTGAACATATGCTCTCTCTCACAGAAACTGGTGTATATCTAGGTTTTGGGACTTTGTTAGAAAGTGAACCACCTGAGATGAAATTAGAGTATACTATGAAAGGAAAGGTCTCACCCGAGTAATGAAGCTGAAGGGTTGTCATTCCACACATGAAGTCTCTGGACACAGTCTGAGGTGAAGCATGTTGAGGTGGCAATCGTTGCATTGGTTAGGTTGTGATCGGCAGATGTAATATTATTTGATATGGATTGGGAGAGGCAAATGGGAAAGTGGGCCCTATCCAAGGGTTCCAGGACTGGGGGAAGTAGGGGCTCTATAGTGGAGATGTGATGTTCCTGCTATTTTAGGGTTCAAAAAGACAACCGATAGTTAATGTTATCATCATATTAATTGGTAATTGGGTTAAAATTGAAAAGTCCTTTGTTATGGTTTGCTGTACAGTATCCAGTATCTTGTATATAGCTGTGCTATTGGATGCTTCTGATCTACTTGGTCTAGGCTTTTGAGAGAGTCTGCATATCAATTACACAGCCTATATGTTAAGAAGATTCAGTTAGTGTTTTGAAAAACTTCGAGACATACAACTAAATTTCCCCCTCTCATATTAACTAGTGATTTATATGACTACATTTTACTAGAAGTGTACATAAACACCATTCCCACCACCAAAAGACTGTGACCCATCCCTCCCACCCACACCCACCCCCCACTGGCCCAGGAAGCTGCATGTCTACCCCTCACCACAGGGTTTTTACTTTGGTGCCCTACTTATAATTTAGTCAGGTCCTGCTTTTAGTTTCCCTTTCAGATCTTCATACTCAACTTCTGTTGATGAGTGGGATCATCCCATACTCATCTTTATCTTTCTGACTTAGCTCACTTAACATAATTCCTTCTAGCTCTGTCCAAGATGGGTCAGAGAAGGTGGGTTCATTGTTCTTGATAGCTGCATAGTATTCCATTGTGTAAATATACCACAGCTTTCTCAGCCACTCATCTGTTGTTGGGCACCTGGGTTGCTTCCAGGTTTTAGCTATTAGGAATTGTGCTGCTATGAACATAGGAGTACACACCTATTTTTGGTTGGGTTTTATGGAGTCCTTGGGGTATAACCACAGGAGAGGAATTACTGAATCATATGGAAGGTCCATGTCTAGCCTTCTGAGTGTTTTCCAGACTGCTCTCCACAGAGGCTGGACCAATTTACATTCCCTCCAGCAATGTAAAAGGGTTTCTCTGTCCCCACAACCTCTCTAGCGTTTGTTGATGCTGTCCTTTTTGATATATGCCATTCTTACAGGAGTGAGGTGGTATCTTAGTGTTGTCTTAATTTGCATTTCTCTGACTATCAGTGACCTAGAGCAGTTTTTCATATGTTTGTTAGCCTTTTGGATCTCCTCTGAGGTGAATGTTTCGTTCATATCCTCTGCCCATTTTTGGATGGGGTCATTTGCTTTTTTTGGTGCTAAGTTTGCTGAGCTCTTTATATATTTTGGCGATTAGTTTCTTGTCTGTTGTATGGCATGTGAAGATCTCCCATTCTGTGAGGAGTCTCTTTGTTTGTTTAATAGTTTCTTTGGATGTTCAGAAGCTTTTCAATTTGATGTAGTCTCATTGGTTTGTTTCTGCTTTAGTCTTCCTTGCAATTGGGTTTGATTCATCAAAGATGTCCTTGAGGTGTAGGTGGGAAAGTGTTTTACCAATGTTTTCCTCTAAGTATTTGATTGTTTCTGGTCTGACATCTAGGTCTTTGATCAGTTTGGAGTTGATTTTTGTTTCTGGTGAGATAAAGTGGTTCAGTTTCATTCTTCTGCATGTTACAACTCAGTTTTCCCAGCACCATTTATTGAAGAGAGCCTCCTTTTTCCATTTAGTCCTTTGGGCCCCCTTATCAAAGATTAGATGTCCATAGGTGTGGGGATTTATTTATGGGCTTTCAATTCTGTTCCACTGGTCTGTGCACCTATTTTTGTTCCAGTACCATGCTGTTTTAATGATGATGGCTTTATAATATAGTTTAAGGTCGGGGAATGTGATGCCTCCATTTATGTTTCTTTTCCTTAAGATGGTTTTGGCAATTCTAGGTGTTTCCATTCAAATTCTATCCTTGTGGGGATGCCTTCAGATGTTTTGATAGGAAAGTTACATTTGAAACTATATGTACATGGTGATCCTACAAAAGCTGATCATTTGTAAGAAAATCTTATGTCTCTTTTAGCTATGTCTTTGTGTAATATCCTATGAATCTCAAAAAATAAAAATTGGTTTAAAAAAACAGGTAGATGAGCCACCAAAATAGCTCACTTGGGTAGTGTCCTATTTGCCATACGTGTGACCCAAGTTCTAGTTTGGCCTCCCCTGCATTGAAGGAAGATAGCATACTGTGGTCTCTTTGTCTTTCTTTCTCTATCTCTCTCCCTCCCTTTGTCTCTATCAAAAATTAAATTAAGTGACAACTAAGAAATAGAGATATAGCATTGCTTGTGGCCCTCGAGGTCCCTGATTCAATCCATGGTACCATATAATGTTGGAGCTGAGCAGTGCTCTGGTCTCTATCACTATTTAAATAATAAATAATAAATACATTTATTTTTTAAATACATATTTAAAATATTTATTTATTTCCTTTTGTTGTCCTAGTTGTTTTATTGTTGTTGTTATTGATGTCATTGTTGGATAGGACAGAGACAAATGGATAGAGAAAGGGAAGATGGAGGGGGAGAGAAAGACACCTGCAGACCTGCTTCACTACCTGTGAAGCAACTCCCCTATAGTTAGGAGCCAGGGGCTTGAACCAAGGTCTTTATGCCCATCCTTGTACTTTGTACCATGTGAGCTTAACCCGCTGTGCTACTTCCCGACTCCCATAAATACATTTCTAAATGTCACCTAGACAATTTAGATATCGATTATTTAGCAATTTATGTACTTTGAGACTAGTTCAACTTGATTTTCATGTATTTTTAAGAAAAGCATGTGGATAGACATGTGAATTGCTAAGGCTGCAAATATCATTTAAATCTAAGGATTGGAGATGAGCTACTTCATTTTGAAAATTAAGCAAAACAGTATCAGTTTAGCAAAGTTATAAAAGCAAATTTGCCTATTGATCCTGAATAATTTGCTAAGTATCTGATTATCCATATGAGTCAGTTGTAGAAGTAAACCTTGAAAATGGAGCACAAAAGAAAGTATCATACAAAATGTGCATGCTCTGCTAAACAAGGAGGATACAAAATGTTTAAAGCGCTAACACCAAATGGAAGGCTATGACAACAGAAGCTCCAGTGTCTTGGCCTTCCCCTTCCCCACCCCCTTATCCCATCAGAATGCAGTCATACTTGCAGTTGGCCCTGATTCCCCCACCCCACCCACACAGAAAAAGGGATTTATGACACCCTAGATGGTTGGAATTGGTTTGATTCTATCCAGTACCCTACAGGAAGAAGAGCTTTCTTATTCTCCCTGAACCTCACTCATAATGGTTCATTCCTAGCCAGCAAGGTAAGTAGGAAAAGGGATGACTATAGAAAAACAAAAGTGACAGCAGAGATTACTCCTGGTTATTCCAATGTTGAGACATTAGAAAGAAAAGGAGGAAATAACTAATGACTATGATGGACTAGTAGTGAAGTGGGAATAAAACAAAACAAAACAAAACAAAAAATCAACACTCTAGAAGCAAAGGGAGAGAAAGTGAAAAAGTTTTATTCTGAAATTTTGGAAAAGATTAGAGAAAATTCTCTTTCTTATGTGTGTATGAATTGGTAGGAGTGAAATCAAGTTGTAGATAGTTTAATATAAAATAAGAGAAAAAAGATGCTGTTTACCTCTAGCACTTGATGGAGAGGAGTATGAATCAACAGGAGATATTTTTATTCCTGTTTTTAATAAAGGATAGAGGCCTGGGAGGTATCACAGTTGGTAGAGTGTCAGACTTGTGGGCATAAGATCCTGAGTTGAATCTTAGTCACAACATATGCCCAAAATTTTCCAGTTCTGCTTGCTCTCTCCCCTCCCTCATAGACAAATAGTTAGTTTTGAAAATATAAGAGAGAAAGATGGGTAGAGAGGTAAAATTGGTAAGAAAAACTACATTTTTAAAGCTTGATTCTTGTATTTTAAAATACAATTACTCTGAAGGTAATATGTGATAGTCCTGATTTTGATATTATTAAACTGTTGACTCAAAGTATCATAATATAGGACAATTAATATATGAATTTGTCTCAATAACTGACAAAGCTTGACTTTCATTTTTAAATTAAAACTTTTGAAAGACAAGGATGCATACAGCAGCTGTGTACAAGACCTTCATGCCAGAGGTGCCAAAAGTGCTGGGCTCAATCCCCAGAACAATCATGCTAGATCTGAGGAATAGTCCTATTTAATCTCATGAAAATAAATAAATAAACAAACAAACTTTTAAAATCATTTTTAAAAATACAGAAATTGCTACATGAAATTTTAAAAAGTTATGATACAAAAATAGAAGACAATTCACTCATGTTTCTGACCAGGACTTGAAGCCCAGTACAAATGGGACTACAAAACACACTAGGAAAGCCATAATGCTGTATTCTCTCTCTTTCTCTCTCTCTCTCTCTCTCTCTATCTATCTATCTATCTATCTATCTATCTATCTCTATCTCTATCTTTCTCTCTCTCCTGCCTTCCCTCTCTTTATCATAAAAGGAGTTAATAACTATGCATTGTGGGGAGCCACATGTGCCCTCAAGGTTGCTATTGGCATGGCCATAGAGTTTATGTTAAAAGATAGTTCCTGGGAATCGGGCGGTGACGCAGCAGGTTTAGCGCAGGTGGCACTAAGTGCAAGAACAGGCTTGAGGATCCCAGTTTGAGCCCCTGGCTCCTCACCTGCAAGGGAGTCGCTTCACAGGCGGTGAAGCAGGTCTGCAGATGTCTCTTTCTCTCCTCTTCTCTGTCTTCCCCTCCTCTCTCCATTTCTCTCTGTTCTATCCAATGACCACAATATCAGTAATAACAACAATATAATTACATACAATAAAACAACTAGGGCAACAAAGGCAAGATACAAAAAAAAAGGGGATAAGATAGTTCCTACTTCCCTACACCTTAGAGTCTTTGTTAAAGGTAAGTTCTTTTTCCCCATGAATCACCCAGGACCTTCCAGATAACGGCTGACTACCATGACAAATAATATAAAATATAATCATAAATGAATAGGAAAGATACATCCCCCAATACTCAGTCGGTCAAGGCACCAAAGCTCTTTTTCTATAAAGCATTCAAATCAGATGCCCTGCTAACCACGAGAAGCAGATTGTTTATGTTTCTTCCACAGGAATCCCAGAAAAAAAAACAACATCTGGACCCCTGCACACCCTGACATCACCCACTAGATGGCACGACTACAGTGGCACACCCCCCGAAACCCTAGATGTCACCTGACGTGATCTGAAGAACCTGATTCACAGACTCCAAGGACAGCACCTTTTTACTGCCTGTCTGCCTTTCCTGCTTCTGTTTTGCCTGTCACGTTTTTGCGGTTCTAGCTCACTCTCTACAGAAAAGCAGAATTCCAAAGGCTGATCTTCCTCATGTAGCATTTCATCCCCTGCCATTTCTCCCCCTAGTCGCCTACTTTGGACTGAGACTTTTATTGGACTTGCTGGTATACCCTTTGGACACTTTAGACAATTTTACAGCAGCTTTCTTCCCTTCATGTTGCTGGTTTTTCATAGACTGACCCTAAGTAGTTCACAGACTTTACACACTGTTGCCCTGGGCATTAGTTAAAAGGAAAGGGGGAGATGCTGGGAAATTGTGCAGATGCATTCATATCTGCCATGTTTTCCCCTCAGGCTACTAGTTCCTGTGAGAGTTGGGACATTCTGGGAGTTCCTGTTCCACCATGTTATGCCCTCAGGACATTGTCTATATCCCTGCGATATTTGGAAGTGCTTTGGTTACTCCTCCCTCCTCCCATTCTCACAAGAGTTATCATCCTATCCTGCAGTGCTACGGTTACTCCTCCCCCTTCCCATTTTCATGAAAGCTACTCCTATAAAAGCCTTTTTTCTTCCACACCTCACTCTCTTGCCGGCGCTTCACTCCGGTGTTCAGACGCAGGAAAGGTTACTGCCTTAGGTGGCCATTTTCGCTACCTCCATGTGGCCCAACCTGCTTCTCTAGCACCCAACTCTGAGGTGCCCGTGCAAATAAAGATTTGTGTTCCCGCTTCGCTCCAGACCTCCTCTCTCTCATTTCCACTGCCCGCGCTCAACAAGATCTGGCACAAGAACAATGCATGTTAAAGACCCAGACAACAGGCAAAAATAACATCAAAATGTTAATGCCTATTTAGAGAGAGGGAGAGAAAGAAAAAGAGAAAAAGACTTCACCATCAAAGTTTTTTTCAATGTGGTTGTTGTGTCCAAGCTCAAACTTTAGTCAGGTGCATGGCCAAATAAGCTGTATAACCACCCACCAAATTTTAATTTTTGATAATATGAATGGATACTAAAGGAAAGTCACATTTATATATCACCTGAATCTTTATACCCTAAGTGTTTAATTTATTTAAAAATGCACTCAATGAGAATTGGTATTAATATATTTGCCTAAAAGCAATTTTCAGTTTAAGAATTTTCTTTCTCTAAGCCAGTGACTTATATATCTCCTTTCCCCCAAGCTTTATAGGTAAAACTACACAATAAAGTGTGTTGAAATGCATGTGTTAACCCCAAACATGTACTATTTGCTATTCCTTATGAGTTTCATATGCCAAATAACAATTACACCCAATACAAAATTATATGGACAGTACATTTCTGCTCCTTCAACAAGTCATGAAATGTAATAATCAGTTATAAAATTCTTCTTCTGTCTGTTTAATCTTCATTACTACCACCTACAACTATAAAGTAAGTAATTACATGCATATATAATTTCATGCCTAATCATTAAAAGTTTTATGATATTCAAATGGCTAGGCTTTCTGGATTATTCATACTTCACTAAATCTTGACAAAACTTTCAACCTTTAGAAAATGCCATGAGGAAATATAAGCTGGATGAAATCAATACACTTATAGTATGGTTGTGTACTTCAAGCTACACCTCTGCCAACTCTGAATTATCTAGTTGCTACTGAAATTGTAGAGCTCTAACTCAAGTGCTACAGCTGTAACTTGAATGAGAAAATAAGTTAAGAAGCCTTTGTAGGGGTCCCCATAAGACCTTTCCCTCAATGTGCATTAATAATGGTAGAGAATGGTCCATCCTCCAAAGGGGGGTTGGATAACATACTCTATTTACCACCTGAAGAAGATGGGTCATAAAATTGGTGCAACTTGTGATGTTCCTGCTGATGACCACAGACTAGAAGTTCCAACCTATAGGGTTGTAGAGGTTACATAACTCCTGTGCTGAATATGGACCTCAGATCAAATTGAGGGGGTTTATAATCAACAATATTTATACACTTTTCACATATTTGGGAACTACTGTCTTCACTGATCCGTCTTTTTAGCACTTTGTGAAGCCATGACATCATCTCCCCAGACAATAACCTGGGTCCACCTGCATATCAGATGTCAGGATTAGTCAAAAATTAATAAAGTCATGGGCCCTTTGGAATATACTTAAAATAGACCTACTAGCTATTTCCAAAACAGAGACACCAAATCTTCATCTGTAATATTCCAGCCTTTGGGTTCATGATTAATCAACAATTTGTATGGCTTTATATGTTAACTCTTTTTCAGCCACCAGGTGCCAGATACTACCATGATGCCAACTGGACTTCCCTGAACAGATGACCCCACCAATGTGTGCTGGAGCTCTGCTTCCTTAGAGCCCTGCCCCACTAGGGAAAGAGAGAGACAGGCTGGGAATATGGATCAATCTGCCAACACCCATGTTCAGAGGGGAAGCAATTACAGAAGCCAGATCTTCCACCTTCTGCACCTCATGGTGACTCTGGGTCCATACTTCCACAGGGTTAAAGAATAGGAAAACTATCATGAAAGGAAATGGGATACGGATCTCTCGTGATGGGAATTGTACCCCTCTTATCCTATGGTCTTGTCACTGTTTCTATTTTATGAATAAATAAATTTTAAAAAATATAAAAAAAAAGAAGAAGAAGCCTTTGTAGTGTGCTCACTTGGTTGAGCTCACAGTTTACCAAGTGCAAAGATATGGTTTCAAGCCTTTGGTCTGGTCTCTACCTGCACAGGGGAAACTTTACAAGTGAAGTGCTGCAGATGTTTCTCTTCCCCTCTACTTTTCTATCTTCCTTTCTCTCACAATTTTCTCTGTCTTATAAATTAAAATAATAATAAAATTAAAATATTTTTAAAAGACAACTTTGTAGTGTTATTTTCTTTTTAAATTTTTTAAATCCTCTTTATTTATTTGATAGAGACAGTCAGAAATTGAGAGGAAAGGGGATATGAGAGTGAGAAAGACACCTGCAGCACTGATTTACCACTCTTAAAATTTTCATCCTGCAGATGGGGAATAAGTACCTAAACCCAGGTGCACCAACACCAAGCCACAGTAGTATTTTTTTCTAATGTACAATTATTTTTTTAAATTTAGCAAAAGGTGATTTAAAAGTAGATACTAATACATCATGTTTGAAACTTTACTACCTTAAGGATCATCTGACATCTTTGGCTATATTTGTAAATCAAATCTTAACACCTTACATTCTCAGACAATGCTTTGCTACAATTTCTATATGAATAAGGACGACAATGGAGGGAAGACAAATGAACACCATGATAATATTGATAAGGTGACTACTTTGTACTACTCTCCAATTTTTTAATTATTACTGCAGCTTATCAGTGCCTATATGATGAATTCTCTGGTCCTGGTGGTCATTTTTGCCTTCCTCTCTCTCTCTCTCTTTCTCTCTCTCCAGAGAGAAATTGAGAGTAAATGGTGAGATAGAGAAGAGCAAATGAAGGTTAAGCAATCCCCATGCAGATGGGGGACCAGAGGTTGAACCTAGCTCCTTGAGCATGATAAGGTGTGCTTTCAGTAGTGTGTGTCACTGCCACTTCCATCCCTTTGATTTTTTAAAATTGCTTTTTTATTGTTTTACTGTGGGAATAATGATTTACAATACAATTGCTATGTGGGTGCAATTTCTCATCTTCCCTTGGTAGTTGTCAGCACACCATACTTACCATCAACCTCTGGTCCTCCTCAAGGATAGTACACTATGTAGACAGTGTCCACTCAGCCCTACCCCTTCCCTTGAATTTCTTGACCTTGCTGCAATGGAACATATCTTGTTCAAGCTTTACCTTGCTTGACCTTTCCTTATTTCCTTTTTTATGCCTTCTTGCTTTAATTATGTTCCTCTGTGTGACTACCAAAACCATGTCCCCTGCCCACCATTGATGGCTGCTGGGTTCAAGCTGTTTTTTGTCTTTTAAGTTTCCCATGTGCCCCTTGCCATAAGCATCTGCACCCCACCGGTGGTTAAGCGAATTTCTTCAAACTTTAAAGTTGCAGTGTGGTAACATCCCAGGTGTTTTTGTTTTTGTTGTTGTCGTCACTTTATCTGTTTGTTCTGCATATGATCCTTCAGTGACTGTTGGCAATAATATCCTCCACCCTCCCAGAAATGCTTTCCTTGTTTCTTAAATTCCACCTAAAAGTTATCTGGTATTTGTTCTTGTCCTTCAAAAAGATCTCACTTAGCATGATTCATACAAGTTCCATCCAATATAAGGTAAAGGAGATGGTGATTTCATCATTTTTTATAGTTGAGTGTTATTCCAGTGTGTGTGTGTGTGTGTGTCAAGACTTTTCTTTTTTTAGTATTTTTTTAAATTTTTCTTTATTGGATAGAGACAGAAATCAAGAGGGGAGGGAGAGTTAGAGAAGAAGAGAGACACCTGCAATCCTGCTTCACCACTCGCAAAGCTTTCCCCTTGTAGGTGAGAATGGCGGAAGGGGTGTTTCAACCCCGGTCCTTGTGCATTTTAACATGTGCACTTACCAGGTGTGCCATCACCTGGCCCAGCTATAGCAAGACTTTATTAACCTAAAATCGCCATCCATAGAAAGGCCATACTGTTGCTCAATTCTTTAGGTACGCGATTCACACACACACACACACACACACACCTCTCATCTTTGTATATATAATTCATCATCAGTACAGTAGACACATAAAACTGTTCCAAAATAGTTGTGGATTAATGGGGTACATAGAAACAGAAGCCTTGCTTATTTTCCCAATGCACTAATAATGGTAGGTCAAAAAAGAGCAAATACTGTTGGTTTCTATGTAATAAGAAGAGAAACTTCATATGGTGGTAAAAAACAGTTTCTCTACCTAACCCCCCCCCCCTTTTTTTTTCTGCTAGTACATTGACAAAGCTAGTACAAAACTAATGCATTGCTAAGTCTAAATAATGTTTTCCTTCTCTACCTTAGAGGTTTTCTGGCATTTTTTGTTTTCTCAAGGTACATCCCAGGAGCCTGTTTGGATACTCAAAGGATTTTCCCATCCTTAAGAATAAGGATGAAAATAGAGGAGAGGAGTATTAAAATTGAGCAGGAAAGGAAGCAGAAATGGTTAGGAAGAAAGACCTTTAATTTGCACCTCTACATTTTAAAGGATAAATTGTTAGGGAGAAAGACTTTAATTTGCACCTCTACATTTCAAGGCAGAGAAATTGTTAGGGGGGAAAGACTCTAATTTGCACCTCTACAGTTTAAGAAAGAAAGAAAGAAAGAAAAAACTTATACAAAGATTCTAGTGTATACCTTTACATTTCTTGATTGCACCTCCCTGTGACACCACTTGCACTTAATAAGGAACAACTGGGTAAAGATAGCAAGTGGGAGATTTGCAGATACACTTGAGCTGCTTAATAAAAGTACTTGGTTGTCACCATGTGTACCTGTGCAACTGTACTGCACATACTTAGTTTAGACAGAGCATAAAAAGGAGCAGAGTGGGCAGAGACAAGAAGGTGTGATTTGAAAGATGTTTCCTCCTTTGTCATTGTCCCACCCCCACAAATCCCCTGTTTTAATCATTTGGACTTTTTAAGGAAGACCAAGGTTTTTTTTTCTTTATAGTATATGCATGTTGATTTTTGAAATATCATTTTTGGGTTATTTTGTGCACACAGCACTTATGTCATAAAACCTGAAGAATTTTTTTTATTCCATTCAAGTTTATGTAATATTTTAATAGGATGAATTTCCATTCTAATGGGGCAAATGCCAATTAGATCCAATGTCTATGCTGTAAATTTATTTTCTATATTCAAAAAAATATATCATTAACAGTGATGTGAACCAGTATCCATATGTCATCTAGTATAATAACCATAAAAATTGATTCAAAAAGAAAAGTCAGAGAATTTTGCCTAAAAAAGGAGGCAACATACTGGACTTATCAACTTTTTCCTTGGAGAATTCCAGAAAAACCAGCCACAGAGATTTATGATGTGTCTGACTGATTTATTGAAAAAGAAAACACAGGAAAGGAAAATAATTATTGAAAAATATTGTTATATTTAAATAAGAGCAATAGCTATTTTTGCAAACCATGGACACACACACATACCCGCCGGGCCTAGGGGTACAACGGTACCTCTTCCTTTGAAGTAATTAAACTATTTGAAGTCATTTTATTTCAGGTACCTGTATTGACAGTGGGCAGATTTGCATTATAACTTCATTAAATCTTAATTTTATTTTCTTCTTAATACTCCAGTGGATATTAATAGAATTCTGTTTTTCACGATTCATGTAACTAAAGGACTGGATCTTACCATTTATAGCAAATTCCAGTGTCTTATACACATCAATACTTTACTCATTTAAGATCTAGTCTCAGTTTCTATCTCTCTCTCTATATATATATGTATGTATGTATATATATATATATGTATATATATATATATATACATATATATATACATACATATTCCACAATAACAATTGGCTTATATAATTCTAGAACACATACTAGTCTTACACATTATCCTTTGAGAGAGGTAAAAATTAGTGTTTTCACCTCACAAACTGGAATAGGGATATTTTGAAATCTTTTTTTTCTTTTTAAGTAGCTATCAGGGTTGTTGTTGGGGTTGGTTGCTGGCACTAGGAAGCCACCACTCCTAGTGGCCAGTTTTCCCTTTTTTTCCTTTGTTCTATTACACTTGATAGGACAGAGAGAAATTGATAGGGGAGGAGAGAGAAAGATAGATACTTGAAGAACTGCTTCACCACTTGTGAAGTGTCCTTCTGCAGGTGTGTGTGTGTTTGTGTGTGTGTGTGTGTGTGTGTGTGTGTGTGTGTGTGTGTGTGTGTGTGTGTGTGTGTGTGAATGGGGCGGGGAACAGCTCGAAGCAGGGTTCTTGTGCATAGTAATATGTGTGCTTAGCTATGTGAGTCACTGCCTGGCCCTGATATTTTGAAATCTTAAGAGTTAATATTAAATCCTGAGATTCAAGCTTATGCAGATGAAATCTTGTTGCATATGACTTGTATATAGTTCAAAAGAAATGTTTAATTCCTTATAAGTTTAGGAAGTTATTTTCTAGACCATTGAACAGTTCTGAAATAGAATAGATTCAGCTAGCTCACTTAGGAACAAACACAATTAACTTAATGTTAGCCCTGTATATATTTCAAACACATATATTTATGTTTATAAATGAAACCATTAAGAATGTATATAAATCAAGAAAAATCAAAATAATCAGGAAAGAATCCTAATGTTAACCCTATTTTTTCATATATTAAAATCACGAAATGAATTACACAAGTTTAGTACAAAATCTACATTTATGAGTGCTTAAAAACAAACTATGTTGCAAGGGTCACAGTGCTATGACTTTCTGCCTGCGAGAGACTCATATGCCTCCTAGAGTGTCAGATTCATCATGACAACTTCTATGAAGCCTTGGGAGATCCTGTGAATTGGGGCAAGCAAACATTATTTACAAAAAAGGGCGTAGCTCATGCACACAACAAGAGAGTCATTGGAAAATGTGACTTACTAATGTTTTCTTTGCTTTTTATGTTCTCTGGAGCTCCACTCTCTTTACCAGGTGCTTCATTTCTGGAAATTATTCTGGAGTATCAGAGACAAAAATCAGCATCCTGTAAGTAAACTCTCCTGGTTTATGGCTATGGAATATGACTGACAAAAAGGCTCCCTAGCCCTAAATTGTCCCTAACAAGTTTGTGCAAGTGTTACTTAAAATAACAATTATAATAAATAAATAAATCTATAGTAAATAGCTAAACCATTTTTATTTTGAAATATTTTTTTCTTATTCATGTACAATAGAAACATTTACATAAGAAAAAGAGGGAGAAGTCAGAGCACCATTCTCTGACATATAGTGCTTGGGAGTGAATTTGAGATCTCTGATTTGCAAGCCCTGCACTATGCCATTTCGGAAATTTCTCTGGATTCTAAAATATTATTGTTTAATAATATTACTTAAATATAGTAAAATACTAGGGGGCTACATAGGGAGAGACTTTTAGAGGAGCTGGGTTCAAGTCCTAGGTCACCTGCATGGGAGAAGGTTCACCAGTAGTGGAGCAGTATTGCAGGTGATCTCTCTTTCTCTCTCTCTCTCTCTCTCTCTCTCTCTCTCTCCAGTCTCTATTTTACTCTATCCCAACTAAGAAGAAAGAAAAAAAAATGAGAAAAATTACTGCTATAAGTGATGGTGTCATCATGCAAGCACTGAGTCCCAGAGATAACCCTGTTGTAAAAAGGAAAAAAATGTCCAGTTTAGATTAAAAAATTCCAAATATGCAACATTCAAGAAAGGTGCATGTTATGTTATACATCTAGAAATAGGAAAATTGATGGCAAATCTTGGATGAATGCATTCATAAAACACCAACTAAAACACATGGCCTAATTCATTTCATTGAAAATGGACTATAAGACAAAAAGCATTCTTGAGATAAGAGATATCATGTCACTGAGAAATGAAAGTTCACTGAAAAAGTAAGTATAATTATTTTTCATTGGTATAAATTCCAGAGGATTTATGTCATGGAGACCACATTTTCTCCTAACAGTATAACTAGCTTGAAAGTAATAACAAAAACAGGACAAAATTACTATTGGAAATTAAGAAACATTAATTGCCATGTAATGTAGAAGAAACCATAACAAAAAATAGAAAATATTTTGAATAAATAATAATAATACAGTACATTTTAACACTGTATGGTGCAGTTGTAACAATACCTGCAGTGAAAAAATTCTTTAAAAAAAAGAAACTTTTAAGAAATGTGCTGAAAATTTCGATATACTTATGGAGCAGCATGATATAAACTTTTATAACAACACAGGAAAAATCAGTTATGAATGGATTCCAGAATACAATGTGGAAATATATAAAATATTAACAAAATATCACATAAGGATTTCTTCACTACTTTGACATAGGAAATGATCTATTACACAAAAATAAAAATGTGATTTTGGATGCAATAAATGGTATATAGTGCAAAAAGAAACCTTTGTAAATTTACTGAGAAGACAATTAATAGTTGTGAAATGAGATAAAAAAAAATGTACAATACATGTAACTATCGGAGATTTTAGAGTTCCAATAAGTCTATCTCTCTATATATACTTGCAAACCAATAAATAATCAAATAGGGAAAATAGGGAAGATCTTTAATAAGAATCAAAGAAATAAAACATAAATCAAGGAAGCAAACATACCCATCCAAAAAGGTTTGTGTATGCCTATGTTTGAAGCTGCACAATTTGTAATAGCTAAAACCTGGAAGCAACCCAAATGTCCAACAATAGGTGAGTAGCTGAGCAAGTTGTGGTCTATATAAACAAGGGAATTCTACTCAGCTATTAAAAATGGTGATCTCAGCTTTTTTATCCCTTCTTGAAAGGAGCTTGAAAGAATCATGTTAAGTGAGAGAAGTCTGAAACAGAACAATGAACATGGGATGATATCACTCACAGACAGAAGCTTTAAAACAAGATCAGAAGGGTAAAACGGTAGGCAGAACTTGGTATATTGCATCAAAGTAAAAAAACTTAGAGTGGAGTGGGGGGAGTGTTCAGATCCTTGAACATGATGGCAGAGGAGGACCTAGTGGGGGTTTAGCTGTTGTGTGGAAAACTGGGAAATATTATGCATGTACAAACTATTGTGTTTTATTGTTGACTGTAAAACAATAATCCCCCAATAAAGAAATTTTAAAAATATAAAAAAGAAAATATAAAGTTTATAATAAGCACATAAAAAGGTTTTACCTATATAAGTAATGAGAGTAAAGAAGCAAGTCAGTGGTACACCTAGTATAGCACACACATTACCATATGTAAAGACCAGGGTTCAAGTCTTTGGTTCTCACCAGAAGGAGGGGAGATTCACAAGTAGTGAAGCGGTGCTATAAAGGTTCTCATTCTCTTTCTCTGCTTCCCCTTCCCCTCTCAGTTTCTCTGTCTCTATCAAAACAAACAAAAGAGAAATGGTTGCTGGGACTAGTAGATTTATAGTGTAAGTACCAATCCCAATGATAACTTTTGTGGCAATAAAAAAATTAAAATAGGGAGTTAGGCAGTAGCAGTGGGTTAAGTGCACGTAGCTCTAATTGCAAGGACCCCCATAAGGATCCCAGTTCGAGCCCCTGGCTCCCCATCTGCAGGGGAGTTGCTTCACAGGCAGTGAAGCAGTTCTGCAGGTGTCTCTCTTTCTCTCCCCCTCTCTGTCTTCCCCTCCTCTCTACATTTCTCGCTGTCCTATCCATCAATGACGACATCAATAACAACAGCAATAATAACTACAACAATTAAACAAGGGCAACAAAAGGGAATAAATAAATAAATATAAAAAATAAATAAATAAAATTAAAATAAACAGACAGCAAGACCAATACAATTAACTATAGAATAAGTTGCTCATTTATCCTGTTTGTTAATTTTTTTTCTTTATTGAGGGATTAATGGTTTACAGTTGACAATAAAATACAGTAGTTTGCACATATTTAACATTTCTCAGTTTTTCACATAACCATATAACTCTCTGCAGCTAGATCTCCTCTGTCATCAAGTTCCAGAACCTGATCACTCCCTCTACCCCAGAATCTTTTACTTTGGTGGAATACAACTCCATTCCAAGTTTTTCTTTGTGTTTTCGCTTATGCTCTTATTTCTCAACTCTGTCTATGAGTGGGATACTCCCAAATTCACCTTTTTCTTTTTGGCTTATCTCACTTAACATAATTCCTTCAAGTTTTATCTAAGATGATGTAAAGAAGGCGAATTCAGGGCCAGGTGTGTTCACCTGGTTGGGCACATATCTTATAATGTACAAGGATCTGGGATCAAGCCCATGATCCCCACCTAAAGGGGGAAAGCTTCAAGAGTGGTGAAGCAGTGTTGCAGGTGTCTCTCTGTCTCTCTTCCTCTCTATCATGCTCTTCCCTCTTGACTTCAGCCTGTCTCTATCCAATAAATAAATAAAAATCTAAAAATTTTAGAAAGGAAGATGAATTCAATATTTTTAATAGCTGTGTAACATTCCATTGTACATTTATACCACAATTTACTTGGCTGTTCATCTATTATTGGACAACTGGGTTGCTTCCAGGTTATGGCTATTACAAATTGTGCTGCTGTGAGTATAGGTATACACAGATTTTTGTTTTTTTGAATGTGTGTGTTTGGTTCCTTAGAATATATCCCCAGGAGAGGAATTGCAGGGTCATAGAGTAGATTTACTTCTAGCCTTTTGAGTATTCTCCAGATTGCTCACCACAGGGGATGTTGTCGATAAGTTAATGATAGGCTCTATGTGCATAATGTGAAGCAACAACATGAACATGTTCAGAACAACATGAAATGTTTAGAGAAGAAAAATGCGTAGAGATAGAAGACAGATGACTTGCTTCCGGAGCTTTTATGGCCATTAGGGATATTCTTTTTTTTTTTTTTAATTTTTTATTTAAGAAAGGATTAATGAACAAAAACATAAGGTAGGAGAGGTACAACTCCACACAATTCCCACCACCCAATCTCCATAACCCACCCCCTCCCATGGTAGCTTTCCCATTCTCTAGGCCTCTGGGAGCATGGACCCAGGGTAATTGAGGGTTGCAGAAGGTAGAAGGTCTGGCTTCTGTAATTGCTTCCCCGCTGAACATGGGCGTTGACTGGTCGGTCCATACTCCCAGTCTGCCTCTCTCTTTCCCTAGTAAGATGTGTCTCTGGGGAAGCTGAGCTCCAGGACACATTGGTGGGGTCTTCAATCCAGGGAAGCCTGGCCAGCATCCTGGTGGCATCTGGAACCTGGTGATTGAAAAGAGTTAACATACGAAGCCAAACAATTTGTTGAGCAATCATGGATCCCAAGCTTGGAATAGTGGAGAGGAAGTGTTAGGGAGGTACTCACTGCAAACTCTAGTGTACTTCTGCTTTCAGGTATATATTTTGCAGTAGAAATACATTAACTATCGATTATCTTTTTGAACCCTAAGACAGCAGGAACCTCACATCTCCACTATAGATCCCCTACTTCCCCCAGTCCTGGAACCCTTGGTTAGGGCCCACTTTCCTGTATGCCTCTCCCAATCCAAACCAAATAATATTGCATCCTCCGATCACAATCTAACCAACGCAACGATTGCCACCTCAACATGCTTCACCTCAGACTGTGTCCAGAGACTTCAAGTGTGGAATGACAACCCTTCAGCTTCATTTCTCGGGTGAGACCTTTCCTTTTATAGTACACTCTAATTTCATCTCAGGTGGTTCACTTTCTAACAAAGTCCCATAACCTAGATATACACCAGTTTCTGTGAGAGAGAGCTTATGTTCACATGTATCCATAAACTACTGCAAAATATATACCTGAAAGCAGAAGTACACTAGAGTTTGCATTACGAATATTCTTACAGTGACTGAAGTTCTAACACTGTATTATGGTGGTTGTACAACTTGATAAAATCACTAGAAACTATTGAATTATATACACTTGAATTAAGTGAATTTATATGAATAAAACTTTAGTGATTCTATTAAATTATATGAAATGCGGAGCAATAGAATACATATCACTAGTGTTCGTGTAAATTGAAATAGTCATGACAGAATATTATGCAAAATCAATTATCATTGAGAGTATCAGTATCTTATGATTAGATACAAAATAAAATTATTTTGTCAGTTTATGAGACTGTATCTGAATTTAAGTGTAAAGTTAATAATGTTTGAATTCAACTGCAAAGAAAATAAAAGTGAAAATAAGCCAATGGGACTACATCAAACTGAAAAGCTTCTTCACAGCAAAGGGTACCATTACCTAAACAGAAAGACACTCAAAGGCATGAGAGAAAATCTTTATAGAACACTTATTAACACACATCAGACAAAGAACCAATAACCTAAATACATAAAGAGCTCAGTAAACTAAACACCAAAATAATAATAATAATAATAATAATAATAATAATAATGGCAACCTCATTAGAAAATGAGGCGAGGACATGGACAGACATTTTGCCAAGGAGGAGATCTGAGGGCCAACAGATATATAAGAAGGTGGTAAAAGTCATTGATCAAAAAAGAAAAATAAGTTAGAGATTAAAAGTGCAAGAGAAAAAAAAAGCCATGAGTCATCAGAGAAATGAAAATAAAGACAACATTGAGATACCACTTTACACCTGTGAAAATATTGTACATCAGAAAGGACAGAAATAACAAATGTTGGAGAGGATGTGGAGAAAAAGAAACACTTCTTCATTGTTGGTGGGAGTCAAAATGGTCTACAAATTGTGGAAAGCAATTTGGAGATTTATTGGGACACTAAGAATGGACATACACTAGGACCCAGCAACTCCTCTCCTGGGGTTTTATCCAAAGGACACAGAAACATCTATTAGAAGAGATCTATGTATACCTATGTTCAGTGCAGCAAAGTCTGTAATTGCAAGAACCTGGATGTATCCCAGATATCCAATATCAGATGAGTGGTTAAAAAATTATGGCATAGGGTCTGGGTGGTGGTGCACCTGGTTGAGTGCATGTTACAGTGCACAAGGATCCAGGTTCAAGCCCCTGGTCCCCATCTGCAGGGGGAAAGCTTCACAAGTGGTGAAGCAAGGCTGCAGTATCTCTCTGTCTCTCACCCTTTATATCCCTCTCGATTTCTGACTGTCTCTATCCAATAAATAAACAAGTAAAGATAATTAAAAATTTTTTAATTAAAAATAATAAACTGAAAAATATTTTTTAAAATTATGGCATATATACACAATGGAATATTACTTAGCTGTTAAAAACAATGAGGTTCTCTCCTTTGCGTGAAACTTGAGGGCATCATGTTGAGTAAGAGCCAAAAAAAGAAGGTTAAATATAACCTATCTCAATTACTAGCAAGATTTAATAAAGTAGAGACAGGAAGGGAGAGCACAAAGTGAAACATGAACTGAGCGTGGTGTATAGCACCAAAGTAAAGGACTGTGGGGGGTGGTGGATAAGAAGACAACTCTAGGGGACTCTGATATAATGACATTGTATGCATATGTCAATTACTGCACTGTAAACCATTAACTACCTCAATTAATTTTTTAATAATAATGTTTGTAATGGTATTATTGGAAATATACAGTTTATTTTGTAAACATCAATGTAAACAAGCACGTTTCAGCTGGATTCAACAACACAATAGAGGAAAAATTAGTAAATAAAGCTTAAATTTATACTTACACAGTCTAAAATTACATGAAACAAAATATATTTTGAGACACACAGCCTATATGAAAATATATATTTGATAAGCTCATAAACCTATACAGTGAAATAATTCATTTTTTTAAAGTTGTCTTTTTATTTACTTATTTATTTATTCCCTTTTGTTACCCTTGTTGTTTTATTGTTGCAGTTATTTTTGATGTTGTTGTTGGATAGGACAGAGAGAAATGGAGAGAGGTGGAGAAGACAGAGAAGGGGAGAGAAAGATAGACACCTGCAGACCTTCTTCACCACATGTGAAGTAACTTCCCTGCAGGTGGGGAGCAGGGGGCTCCAATCATGATCCTTAAGCAGGCCCTTGTGCTTTGGGCCATGTGAGCTTAACCTGCTATTCTCCTGCCTGATTCCCAAGTGAAATAATTCTTACAAAGCCAATAGTAACTGCAAGAGAGATGCAGAAATTATAATAAAAAAGTCACTAACAGACATTTAGAAAATATAGAGTATGGTAATGTGATATTTCTTGTGTAGACTACCTGATATAAATATATAAGCATATATATTATATACACAATATAAATATATAATATTAATCAAGTGTGCTAAGATCTAAGTAATTATTAATGAAATTATATAGAGATGGCTTTCATAAACTCTTTTTTCTTTCTAAAAATAATACAAATATAAATATTTATCAAATTTAAGTGATATATACAAATGGAAAAATGGCATTGAAAACTGTAATATTTTTTTAAACATAATTCCCTTCATCTTGAGTTAAGGGACTTATTTTTTATTTTTTTTTAATTTATTTACTTATTTATAAAATGGAAACACTGACAAGACCATAAGATAAGAGGGGTAAATTTCCCACCACCAGAGCTCCATATTCCATCTACTCCCCTGATAGCTTTCCCATTCTTTAACTTTGTGGAAGTATGGACCCAGATTCACCATGGCGTGCAGAAGGTGGAAGGTATAGCTTCTGTATTGCTTCCCCAGTGAACATGGGTGTTGGCAGGTCAATCTATACTCCCAGCCTGTCTCTCTCTTTCCCTAGTGGGGCAGGGGTCTAAGGATGCAGAGCTCCAGGACACATTGGTGGGTCATCTGTCTAGGAAAATCCTGTTAGCATCATGGTAGCATCTGGAACCTTGTGGCTGAAAAAGAGTTAACATATAAAGCCATACAAATTGTTGATTAATCATGAACTTAAAGGCTGGAATATTCCAGATGAAGATTTAGGGTCTCCATTTTGGAAATAGCTAGTAGGTCTATTTTAAGTATATTCCAAAGTGCCCATCTGATAAGCAGGTGGACCCAAGTTATTGTCTGGGGAGATGATGTCATGGCTGCACAAAGGGCTAAAAAGCTGGATCAGGGAAGAGAGTAGCTCCCAAATATGTGAAAAGTATATAAATATTGTTGACTGTAAACCCCATCGCTTTGATTGGGGACCCATATTCAGCTTAGGAGCCTGTGTAACCTCTACATCCCTGTAGGCTGGAACTTGTATTCTATAGTCATCAGCAGGCACATTCCAATTTGCACCAATTTCAGGACCCATCTTCTTCAGGTGGTAAATAAAGTATGTTATTCAATCTCCCTTCAGAGGATGGAACATTCTCTTCTATCACTGATCATATTGAGGGCAAAGTCCTATGGGGACTGCCAAAGGGGTCCATTATGTTTTTCCTGATGGAGATGACCAGTGATAATTTGGAGAGTAATCTATTTGAGGTCTAGGCTCATTCTGTTTGTGTGGGAATCCCAGGACTCCCCGACTAGGGCCCCAGCTTATGGGGTGACCTGATAGTGACTAAAGAGTCATCATTAAAGTATGCCAGTCTCTTGTTCTTATTCAGATTTTGTAGTCCTTACTTTAATAAGGTTAGCTTTGTAGTGACTGAGGGAAGAGTAATAGGAAGTAGGTGAGGAGGGTATCTAGGTCTAAGTAGGAACTATTTCATTAGGTACTTAAAGGTGTCTTTTTAGCTTTTCCTACTTGCCTGCTTCATTTATTGACTCACTGCAAACTATTGTGCACTTTTGCTTTAAGGTATATATTTGCCCTAATTTATGGATACATATGTACATCTGCCCTATCTCATGGGACCTGGTCTATATCTAGGTTTTGAGGCTTTGTTAGGAATTGGACTATCCTATATAGAATTAAGGAATCCTATGAAAAAGGAAAGGTCTCACCTGAGTAATGATGCTGAAGGGTTGACATTTCATTCCTGACATCTCTGGACACATTCCGAAGTGAAGCATGCCGAGGTGGTATTCATTACATTGAATAGGCTGGGATCAGCAGATGCAGTATCAGTTGGTATGAATTGAGAGAAGCATGCTGGAAAGTGAGCCCCACCCTAGAGGCTCCAGAACTGGGGGAAATTTGGGCTTTATATAGGTAGTGGGAGGATCCTGCTGTCTTGTTTAAGAAGGCAATAGATATTTATTGCTATCATGAAATTATTTGGTAATTGGGTTGACTTAGCCACTACATTTTAGCTGCTACGAATTGTGCTGCTATGAACACGGTGTACATATATCTTTTAAAATTTTATAATATTAAATATAAATGATAATTAAATATTAAATCCAATCATCTAACGTCATTGAGATATATTACTGAAGATAATATGTGCTTTATAATATGTTTTGCCCAGGTTCGAGCCCTACATATACATATGAGTAACATAATAACACTGGCTGAAGTTTCCCCCAGTGGTATCTTTCTTTTTTTTTTTAATTTAATTTATTTTCCCTTTTGTCGCCCTTGTTGTCTTTTTATTGTTGTTGTAGTTATTATTGTTGTTATTGATGTTGTTGTTGTTAGCTAGGACAGAAAGAAATGGAGAGAGGAGGGGAAGACAGAGGGGGAGAGAAAGAGAGACACCTGCAGACCTGCTTCACCACTTGTGAAGAGACTCCTTTGCAGGTTGGGAGCCGGGGGCTCAAACTGGGATCTTTATGCAGGTCCTTGAGCTTTGTAACACATGCACTTAACCCATTGTGCTACCTCCTGACTCCCCAGTGGTATCTTTCTGTCTCTATCAATCTGAATCAAAAATTCAATTTAGTTAACAATATTTGCATATTTACCATATTTTGGGACTACTCTCTTCCATGATCCAGCTTTCTAGTTCTATTTCCAACTATGACTCTAAACTAACCCTGAGAACACTTTGGTCCACCTACATGGTAGGGGTTGAGCTCAGGCAAAAATCAGCAAAATCATGGGCACCTTGAAATATACCTAAAATAAACTACTATATTTTTCCAAAACAGAGACCCCAAATCTTCATCTGCAATATTCTTACCTTAAGGTTCATGGTTAGTGTACAGTTTATTCTGCTTTCTATCTTAACTCTTTTTCAGCCATCAGGTTCCATATGCTACCATGATGCCAAACGGACTTCCCTGGACTGATGACCCCACCGATGTCCTGGAGCTCTGCTTCCTTAGAGCCCTGCCCCACTAGGGAAAGAGAGAGACAGGTTAGAAGTATGAATCAGCCTGCCAATGCCCATGTTCAGCAGGCTAGCAATTACAGAAGCCAGACCTTCCACCTTCTGCACACCATAATGATCCTGATCCTGGGTATTTCTTCCCCTCACCCCCTCCACTGTGTGTGTGTGTATGTGTGTGTGTGTGTGTGTGTGTGTGTGTACTAGAGATAGAGAAAAGTAACAATACTGAAGTTTCAGAACAGTAGGGGCAGTTTCTATCCTAGGTGGACAATTGGATAGAGTGCAAAATAGCACTCTATCCAAGTGAGCTATTTTCATGACAATATATTTTTTTTAAATAATTTTTTAAAGATTTTATTTATTAATGAGAAACACGGGAGGAGAGAGAAAGAACCAGGCATCACCCTGGTACGTGTGCTGCCAGGGATTGAACTCAGAAACTCTTGCTTAAGAGTTCCATGCTTTATCCACTGCGCCACCTCCTGGACCACAACAATGTATTTTTTAAGAATATAAATAACTAATGGTGAATAAGAAGTTAATACTTTTCTAGCTTTCATTTCCATCATTTACAAATAGAAATCTTGTGTCAGTAGAATATAGGTTTAAACACACATTGCCATGCTCAAGGACCTAGGTTCAAGTCCCTAGTTTCGACCTGTCGGGGAAAGATTTACAATTGGTGAAGCAAGACTGTGAGTGTAACTTTGTGTCTTTATCTCTCTATCCTTCAATCCTCCCTCAATTTCTCTGTTCTATCAAATTAAAAAATAAAATGGCTGCCATGAGTGATGGACTGGCCTGGTGGCAAAAAAAAAAAAATTCAGTAATTTACTCTAATTAAAATAAAATAGTTTGGGGATCAGTTGGTGGAGCACCTGGTTAAGCACACGTTTCTATGTTCAAGGACCCAGGTTTGAGCCCCCAGTCCCAACCTGCTTGGGGAAAGTTTCACAAGCGGTTAAGCAGTGTTGCAAGTGTCTCTCTGTCTCTCTCCCTTTCTACCTCCCTATCTCTATCCAATAAATAAATTAATATAATTAAAAAATTAAAGTAAAGTAAAATAAAATAGTTTAGACTAGGGATATAGCATAATGGTTATGCAGATAATTCTTATGCCTGAAGCTCTGAGGTCCCAGAGCTGAGCAATGCTCTGGTGTGTGTGTGTGTGTGTGTGTGTGTGTGTGTGTGTGTGTGTGTGTGTGTGTCTATTTCTCTCTCTCTCTCTCATGAAATAAATAAAATGCAAATAAAAGTTATGTAATGAATATAGTTAGCAATTTGTATTTTATAAGTAGACTGGTATTAAGAATGTTCTTGTAAGACAGAATTACAAGTGTTTTATACACACACACAAACACAACCTTCCTTAACATTTTTTATCTTCGAATTTATATTTCCTTTTCTGCTATAATTGTATTGTTCTTTCTTAGGACCATGAAACTCAGTAATGAGTCATTATATCTGTAAAATTTCTTCCCATATTGGCTGCTGAGTGAACTCACTGATCAAAAAAAAAAAGTTTTAAATGTTCTTAATCTTTTCTCATATATCCACAATCCATAAATCATTAGATCAATTTTAATTATTTGGTAAATTCCTGGTGCTAGTTCACATATGATTTCTCAAAATTTAACAAGTATCATACATACTCTACAATTGACAGTAGGGATATTTAATTCAAAACACATGAACTTTTCTCTAAAGTCTCTTGTTAGTCTTGTTCTTTCACTTATACCTCAGCAGAGACACTTTATAGTTTCCTGATTTTCAAGGATATATTTTCTTCTTTCCAATCACTTCAACAGACTCCTTCATATTCTGTGATGGTTTTACGAACCTATTTTCCACACAACTGTATTTAAAAGGAAATCTAATGTTGAAGTATTTTTTTCCATATTACCAGGAGTGCTGAATCTGTTGTAGACCAATTTGATGTTAGGCATAGTGCCATATTTTGGTATTATGCAAATAAATGTGTCCTGGCACAGTCAGTGATTAGGACAAAATGCACCATCTCTTTGGCCAAAACACTCAAGGAGATTCCTGATTCATTCTTCTCTGGTAACATAACTCCATACAAACAGTAAGGATGAGCATCCATAGAAACCAAATATTTTCATAAAGGTGTTTAAAGGGAATTTTAAAAAAATGGAGTAAAAATCAATGAATCAATACTGCATGTTGTTAAAAAAATATTATATTGTACATGGAGAATATTGTTTAATTATTAAGATTATGTAAAATGAACCCAAACAATGCTTCATTTATCTAATATGAAATCTTTACCATAGGCAGAATACATGCTGATATGCACTGAATCTCAAGAACCATCATCACAAATCAGTAAAGTACATTCTGCTCTTACTCTTTGAATGGTAAAATACTGTGGCTTAAAATACTATTAAGGTAAGAAGTCCTTCCCCATTTTGGTGGATTCATGAAAATTCACTGCAGAAGACAGGAAATAGAAATTACTTTTTATCCCCTTATTATAGTAAGACTTGAAATGAAACATTTTACAATTATTAAAGACTTCCAAAAATTATATAGAAGCTCAACAATGACTTTCAGAGATTTTTTAATCCGTTTTTCTTGTTATAGTAAGGGAAAAAATAAGTCAGTGATGCTCAGAAATTAAAATGAAAAGAAAACAGGGCATCTCTCTTTTTCTTTCCCTCTCAGCCTCCCCAATCTTTCTCAGTTTCTCTCTATATAAATAATAATAATGCCATATAAAAATAATAAAAAGAAAATTATTAGAATGTCAAAGGCTGTTTTGATTTTTTTCTTTCCATAGAAAACTTTGAAATCTCAGATTCTACTATCTTTCTAGTTTTTTAATCTCCCTAAAAGAGAAGTTGACTTTCTTATGTGTAAACCTTTGTTAAACCATTTTTTTATTTTTGTACGTTAAAATCTATTGAGCTAATGATACTCGTAAGTAAAATCACCAATCCCACGTCTGTGGTATATTTAAATGACTTTCTAGTCTTAGTCACTGAAGTAAAGGAATAAATTTCATGTGCATGAGTAGACTGTAACCAAACCTAGACACATAAGAGACCTCTTCTTATTTATAGACCATGCCTTTCTCTGCTTTTGTTTGATACGTCACTTGAAAGAGCTATCGGTACTAACTCAACAGTCTAGCGAGGTAATTCATATATATTGGGAGGGAGAATATACAAGTACTTTATGTGGCAATCAAACTTTTTCAGTTCTAAATGGCACTTATGATCTAATGCATGCTTTCTGTACCAATAATTTCCTCTGACATCATAAGATAATCATTCCTCAGGGGGTATTTCAAGGTAAATTATTCCCATAAATGTAAAATAAAAACTGAATACGTTATATTACTTTGCCATCTTATCATTTAAATTTTTCATGCTCTAGTGACTAACCTACCCAGGTTGGCATCCATCTTACCACCAAATAGTGTATTTCTTAGCTATTTTACCTAATTCCCCATGTGGGTAACCAAAAATTGTACACTCTGTATAGATATTTACCTTGGTAGAGATGTAATTTTTCTTATTCATTTATTATTATTATTATTTTCACCTTTTCTAACCTTGCTGAGACAAGGCATTTCCTCAATAAAGTAAAGGAGCGATTACTTTTTTTATAATTTTACTGGGTGAAGGTTAATGGTTTATAGTACAGCTGTTGACACATGGATAAAATTCCTCATCTCCCCATATTAGTTATCTACAGGACACTCTCATCTCCAATTTAGGCCTTTCTCCATCAATCATGCACAAAGATTCAAAGGCCATCTTCATCCCATCTTTCTCTTCATTCACCACAGTCTTGTGTTTTGCTGCAATATACCATACACAGTTAAAGTTTCACTTTGTATTCTCTTTTCCTGTCCTTGTTTCTTAAGTTCCGAATATAAGTGAAATTATCAATATTTTCCTTTTTCTTTTTGGATCATCTTACTTAACATGATACCTTCAAGTTTCATCCAAGATGAAGTCAAGAAGATAAGCTCAATATTTTTAAAAATTCACTTATATTTTATTGTAATTATGTGCTACAACTTTCTTAGCAATTCATTTACTATTCAATATCTGGGTTGCTTCCAAATTTTTGATATTATTAATTGTGCTGTGTTGGTATGCATGAGACCCCTTCTGTTTCATTTGGTTTAAATCCCCCCTGCTTAACACTATTTTATTTACATAACCACTGTTAACAAGTTCCACCCTCCCTCCAGGGCATTTGTGGTTCAGTGATAGGATTCTTGCCTAATCTGCCTCCTCTTTGTCACACTCTGATTTTCACCAGTCACTTTTCTCTCCACCCTCTCTATGTCACATCCTATTTCCACCCTACTTGGGAAGTATATATAAAGACAGCATTGTGAGTTTTAGAGTATTGTACCTTGAGTTTAGCTTAGCTCGTCTTAGATTGTGCTGCATCCTGCATGAATAAAGAGATACTGCCTACAGCTCAACCATGAGTCCCTGGTCGTCTGTTACCCGCCCGTGAAGCCAGCCCCCGGCGAAAACAACCTAACCCATCGAAAACAACAGTGCTGTTATAAAATTAGTCATTTTTAAAAGAGTTTCCTTATAGTTCATATAATACAGTGTCAAAATACCTGTCATAACAAATTATACAGTCGTTGCTGAAAGGATACTTTTTATATCAAACAGTATTTTCTTGACAATTAGCAAAGTAAACTTTTGCTATTACTAAAGGAAAAAAATGATATCATCCATGATATTTTAATATCTACAAAGTTGTTTGTATCTTATTTAGAAATAGGATTGTGCTGTCCTATTGCTTTGCTTATTTCACTGTTTTATCATATAGTTATCATTATGAGGCATGTATATTCATGGATAACAAACTTACTCCATGGTTTTTATTGCAGTAGAGTAAGACATCTATGGACAAAGAACTGGAATTTCAGGGACCAGACAGTGTCACACCTCATTTGACACACATGTTGCAGTGCATAGGATCAATCTAGGCTTAAGCCCCTCATCCTCATCTGCAGGAAGAAAGATTTGGAAGGGTTGAAGTGATGCTGCAATGCCTATCTCTCTCCTTCTATATTCTACTTCTCTCTCTTAATTTTTCTCTGTATCCATCCAATAAATAAATAATAATGACATTTTCATTGTAAGTTCAGAGACTCAATTTTTTTATCTCCCATTAACCATTATAATTTTTATGTGTTGCTTCCCATTCAGTTTAGATATTCTGCAACAACCAAGAAAATGTGGCAAAGCCACCCACTATAATAATCAATGGATAGTGAGATGGAGCATGCTTAAAATTATGAAAACCTGTTAGCACTCTGGTACTGAGGCATTTTATATTCTAGCTCATTTAATTTTAGCAAAAAGAAAATGTGAAGAATACTATGAAGAGTCTTAGATTTAGGGTAATACAATAAAATTTTCCAAACCTCACAGCTGCTTAGCATCAGGGATTTGGATATGGTCTATTTGTTTGGTGTCTGCTTTGTTTCATCAGTACGTGCAGTATGGTTCCGTAGGCCCCATGTCCACTTGGTCGATTCCAAATTATATTCCTCCATGAGGATAATTTCTGGAACCATCCGTTCCACCCCGGTTCCATGGCTGCCAGTTCTTAGCAACATCGCCCCGCCAGATATTCGTCGGGATGCGGCATCATCTAAGTTCATTTTCCACGTCTACGCTCGACCGGACCTGCCAATATACGCGGATATCTTTGCCCACCCTGTCCAACGCTTGACGTCTTGTCACCCAATCTGGTCCCCTATGCCTACACTGAACTTCTCTGTTCCAGACTCTTGGAAACAGAGTTGGCAGTCAGCTGAGGTAAAGAACAAACACCTCATCACAGACCCCTGCAAGCGTCAACCCGGCTTTGACCTAGCACGTTATGATTGGGCCCTCCTCAATCGCTATCGAACAGGCCATGGCCGGTGCGCCGCTATGTTCCATCGCTGGGGAGCCAGAGAAGACCTGAACTGCCCCTGTGGCTCCAGACAGACTATGACCCACATAGTCAACAACTGCCACCTCTCCAGATTCAAAGGAGGTCTCGAAACTTTACATCAGGCTCAACCTGACGCTGTTGACTTGCTACGGAAGAAGGGCAAACACTAGAAGAAGAAGTAGATGTAGCATGTATATGACTATTCAACCTTTTTACAATTATTTATTTATTTATTCCCTTTTGTTGTCCTTGTTTTATTGTTGTTATTATTGTCATCTTTGTTGGATAGGACAGAGAGAAATGAAGAGAGGAGGGGAAGACAGAGAGGGGGAGAGAAAGATAGACACCTGCAGACCTGCTTCAGACTCCTCTACAGGTGGGGAGCCGATGGCTGGAACCGGGGTCTTTATGCTGGTCCTTGTTCTTTGCACCACCTGCTCTTAACCACTGCGCTACTGCCCTACTCTGGACTATTAAACTTTTAAAAGGCTTCTTACTATAGTTTTTGATTCCAGGCATCTATGTTGAGCCCAGTTCTTAGAGACATGTGAGCTAGAAGAGAAGTTTCCAAAGAATAACATACATGTAGTCTGCAGGAGCATCCTTGCTTTTTGCAATGTTATTCCTTCACTTAATCAGATCAAGTGTTTTCACAGTTTTTAAATGGATGCAATTACTTTCCATATCTTTTATCACAAACAGTAAGAGATCAACTTACTTATAATAGGGGAAGAAGCAATTTAGCTGTATTATCTTGGACTTTGTGTACACTGAGAACAGATGGAAACAGCATATTTGAACATCAGAAAAATGAGGGTCTATAATCAAAATTTCTCCATTTGTAGTAGAGCAGGGGCTTGAAAAGGCAAGCATCATTCTTTTTCATAATTGTGATTTGTATACACTAATTCCTTGGATTACTGACATAATCATTAGTCTGACCTAAGCTCGTACAAGGAAAAGTTGTACACAAGCACACATCCATGCTTACTTTACTATAAATATTTTATAAATGTAGCTTTTTTTTTGGATTTGTGATCCTTTTGTTTATAACTTGAGATGCTCTTCCCAAACAGGATTGCTTCTAGCTACCAATTCTCCAAACAGAAACTTCAGTCACATTAGACAGTTTCACTTCTGTATAGACAATTAATTATATAAATGCATCACATTACATATTGTACATAGATAAAGTGGGACTAGAATAGGATCTCATTGATTCTCCTAATAATAAGTTCCAAGGTAGTACCCAGATTGCTACTTTGAATAGAAAGTAGTACTTTGAGTAGAAAGTCCTTAGGTGTTTCTCTCCTCTCCTCTCCCTGGTCCACTAGGAATAGCAAAGATCACCTGGGACTGCAACAAGACAGGACTAGAATGGCTTCAGGAACCCACCAAATCACCAGTGTGTGAAAATATGTGTGGCTCATGGGCAGAGAGGAACCTAGTGAGAGATTAAGTGGCTGGTAACAGTCCCACAGTTTACCATTTGAGGCACCACCTCCAGTCTTTTTCACCAACAAAAAGATGGCTGAAGGGAGGAGAGGACTCCCATAAGACTCACCAAATGAAACTGTGAGTCTCCATTGCTACTTCACTCAGAGACTGGAGCAGCAAGGGGGAGGTTTGTGCTGACAGTAGGGAACAGAGAAATAACAAGGAAACTCAGGAGAAGATCTATACTTTGGTGGCCTAGCAGTAGGGCTGTGTGATGGAAGCCTTTCCATGTTGTTCTCCTGATGAGAACATAATGTATATTTGCCTCAGAACCTGCAGACTATAAATGAGACTTGTTTAGAAACTCACAGGGCTCAACAGGGCTCCCCAGCTTGGCAGAGAAGCTGAATTGAGCCTGGAGCTGTGGATCCTTGGGGTGTGAGAGTCTCTTTGCATAACCACTGTATTATCTCTCCCCCACCCTACATTATATCTTGGTCAGGAGTGAGGGATTAACCTAAGAAGCCTACTTATACTTCAAAATCCATCAGGCTCCCATATCCTAAAGAGAAGAAAAAAGAACAAAAGAGGCTTTTAAGCCACTGTGCTCCAACTCAGGGATTAAAATAATATTGAAACAACTGTCAATTTCCACAACTGTGAACCATTTAAATACCTTGCTTAGACACAAGTCAATCCAGGCAAGAGTGATCAGAAATTTGAAAAGTACTGAGAGAGAGACCTCATAACATACTATATAGAATGGTTAAACCAAGAAGAAAAAATATTGGAGAAATGAACCAGGACAAGAGTCCAGCTAAAAGCCCCCCAAAGGTTGAAGCACAAAATAATGAGGTCAACATCCAAACACTAGTTAAGGAAATAATCACAGAAGTGAGTAAAGAGCTTGAAAGAATTATCATCAGAAATGCAGAAACAATAAATGAGACTCTGGAAGAAAACACTAATTATCTCAAGGTTATTTGAGAGCTGAAAGCTGAAATAGCTGAGCTAAGAACACAACTAGCTGAACAAGCTAAAATAGTATCCGAACAGGGTAACAAAATAGATGAACTCCAGAAAACGGTAGAGGGGAGAGAGAATCAATGAGGCTGAAGACAGAATTTGCAAGATCAAGGACTAATTAGAGACAACTAAAATAAAGTAAGAGATCTCAAAAAGAGATGAAGAGGTACTGAAAACAACAACAGAGACATATGGGATGACTTCAAAAGAAAATAATATATGCATAATTGGCTCAGAGAGGAAAA
This sequence comes from Erinaceus europaeus, assembly GCF_950295315.1. Taxonomy (NCBI): domain Eukaryota; kingdom Metazoa; phylum Chordata; class Mammalia; order Eulipotyphla; family Erinaceidae; genus Erinaceus; species Erinaceus europaeus. The sequence continues at coordinate 61,830,878 of NC_080169.1, read as the reverse complement.
AAGAGACGGAGGAGAAGAAAACATTCTTCAGGACATAATAGCTGAGACCTTTTCTAGTCTAGAAAACATCCAAGACATAAAGGTTCAAGAAGCCCAGAGGGTCCCAAACAGAATTAATGCAGACTTAAAGACACCAAGACACATCGTATTTAGAATGAAAAGGAATAAGGATAAAGAAAGGATCCTGAAGGTTGCAAGCAAAAAACAAAGAGTCACCTACAGAGGAAAACCCATAAGATTAGCAGCAAACTTCTCCACACAAACACTACAGGCCAGAAGAGAATGGCAAGATATCTATCTAGTGTTCAATGAGAAAGGATTTTAACCAAGGATAATGCTGTAGTCATTCAGACTAGATGGAGGCAAAAAAACCTTCTCAGACAAGCAAGAGTTGAAGGAATCAACTATCACCAAACCGGCCCTGAAAGAAGTTCTGAAAGGCCTCCTATAAACAGACTACCATAAACATGCCGTATATCAGGACACTCTAAAAATCTACAAGCATGGTGTTAAAATATCTTCAATCTATGATATAAATAAATGTCAATGGGGTTAATTCACCTATTAAAAGACAAAGAGTAGGAAGATGGATCAGAAAACACCACCCAACAATATACTGTCTTCACGAAACCCACCTAACTTAACAAGACAAACACAGATTCAAAGTGAAAGGATGGAAAATGATCATACAAGCGAATGACCCACAAGAAAAGGGCTGGAACAGCTATTCTCAGATCTGACATGATAGACTTTAAAATAAATAAAGTTAAAAAAGTTAGAGATAGATATTACTTAATGCTCAGAGTATCAGTCAATCAAGAGGACTTAACAGTTACTAACACCTATGCACCCTATGATAAGCCATCTAAATACATCAAACATCTATTGAAAGAGCTAACGGTATATATTAACAGCAACACAGTAAGATTAGGAGACTTCAACATTCTACTCTCTCAATTGACAGATCATCCAGGCAAAAAATTAATAAAGAACGGAGGAAGCTAAATGAAGACATAGATAAACTAGAACTATTGGACATTTACAGAGTCATTCACCCCAAGAATCTGGAATACACATTTTAATCAAGTACGTATGGGTCATTCTCAAGGATAGACATATGTTAGGCCACAAAGACTGCAACAGCAAATTCAAGAGCATTGAAATAATCACAAGCATCTTCTCAGACCTCAGTGGAAATAAACTAACACTTCACAATCAACAAAAGATTAGTAATAGTCCCAAAATGTGGAAGCTCAACAGTACAGTACTTAACAACTACTGGGTCAAAGAGGAAATAAAAAGAAGAAATAAAAATGTTTTGAGAGTTCAATGAAAATGAAGGTACAAGCTATCAAAATATCAAAAACTACTGAGAAGGAAGTTCATAGCCATACAAGCACGCATTAGGTAACAAAAAAAATTACAAATAATCAACCTGATTGCACATCTTAAAGACCTAGAAGAAGAAGAACAAAGGAACCCTAAAGAAACCAGAAGGACAGAAATCACTAAAGTTAGGGCAAAAATAAATAACATTAAAAATAAGAAAACCATACAAAAGAGCAATGAAAGGAAATGTTGGTTCTGGTTCTTCGAAAGAATGAACAAAATTAATAAACCTTTAGCCAGACTCACAAAACAAACAAACAAAAAGACCCAAATAAATTGGATAGTAAAAGAAAGATGAGATATCACAACAGACATCACAGAAATTGAAGAAGTCATGGGAGGCTTTTTTGAATAACTATATGCCATCAATCTAGACAACCTAGAAGAAATGGACAATTTCCTAGATTCCTACAAACTTCCAAAATTAAATAAAGAGAAACTAGATAATGTGAACAGGCTCATTACAGCCAACAAAATTGAAACAAATATCAAAAACCTTCCCAAGAAAAAAAGTCCTGGACCAGATGGTTTTGCAAATGAATTCTACAAAACTTTTAAAGAAGAACTAATACCTCTACTTGTAAAAGTCTTCCAGAAGATTAAATACACTGGAATACTCCCAGCTTCAATGAAGCCAACATCACTCTGACATCATAAGCAGACAGGGACACAACCAAAAAAGAAAACTACAGACCAATATCTCTGATGAACATAGATGGTAAAATATTGAACAAAATTCTAGCCAACCGGATACAGCAGTATATTCAAAAGATTGTTCATCATGACCAAGTGGGCTTTATCCTAGGGATGCAAGGTTAGTTTAATATACATAAATCAATCAATATGATCTACTACATCAATAAAAGCAAGACCAAAAAGCACATGGTCATATCAAGAGACACAGAGAAAGCCTTTGACAAAATACAACATCCCTTTCTGAAAAAACTACAAAAATGCAAATAGACAGAAAATTCCTGAAGATAGTGAAGTCTATATATAGCAAATCTACAGCCAACATCATACTCAAAGGTAAAAACTGGAAGCATTTCCACTCAGATCAGATACTAACATAGCTTCCCACTATTATAATTATTATTCAACATAGTGTTGGAAGTTCTTGCCATAGCAATCAGGCAGGAGCAAGGAATTAAAGGGATACAGATTGGAAGAGAAGAATTCAAACTTTCCCTATTTGTAGATGACATGATTGTGTACATAGAAAAACCTAAGGAATCCAGCAATTATCTTCTGGATATCATCAGGCAATACAGTAAGGTGTCAGGCTACAAAATTAACATTCAAAAGTCAGTGGCATTCCTCTATGCAAACACTAAGTTAGAAGAAGAAAAAAAATCCAGAAATTAATTCCTTTTACTATAGCAACAAGAATAATAAAATATCTAGGAATAAACTTAACCAAGAAGTGAAGGACTTGTATACTGAAAATTATGAGTCACTACTCAAGGAAATTGAAAAAGACACAAAGAAGTGGAAACATATTCCATGTTCATGGGTTGGAAGAATTAACATCATCTAAATGAATATACTACCCAGAGCCATCTACAAATTTAATACTGTCCCTATCAAGATCCCAACCACATTTTTTAGGAGAATAGAACAAATACTACAAATGTTTGTCTGGAACCAGAAAAGACCAAGAATTGTCAAAACAATCTTGAGAAGAAAGTACAGAACTTGAGGCATCACACTCCCATATCTCAAATTGTATTATAGGGCCATTGTAATCAAAACTACTTGGTAATGGAACATAAATAGACACACTGAGCAGTGGAATAGAATTGAGACCCCAGAAGTAAGCCCCCACACCTATGGACATCTGATATTTGACAAAGGTGCCCAGACTATTAAATGGGGACAGATGAGTCTCTTCAATAAATGGTGTTGGAAAAAATGGGTTGAAACATACAGAAGAATTAAAATGAAACATTATATTTTACCAAATACAAAAGTAAATTCCAAGTGGATCAAGGACTTGAATGTTAGACCAGAAACTATCAAATACTTAGAGGAAGTTTTAGCAGACCTCTTATCCGCATCAATTTTAAAGACACATTCAATAAAATGAATCCAATTACAAAGAAGACTAAACCAAGTATAAACCTATGGGAGTACAACAAATTAAAAAGCTTCTGCACAGCAAAAGAAACCACTACCCAAGCCAAGAGAACCCTCACAGAATGGGAGAAGGTCTTTACATGCCATACATCAGACAAGAGGCTAATAACCAAAATATATCAAGAGCTTGCCAAACTCAACCACAAGAAAACAAATAACCACATTCAAAAATGGGGAGAGGACATGGACAGAATATCCACCACAGAAGAGACCCAAAACGTCGACAAACACATGAAAAAATGCTCCAAGTCTTTAATTGTCAGAAAAATGCAAATAAAGACAACAATGAAATATTACTTCACTCCTGTGATAATGTCATACATCAGAAAAGGTAACAGCAGCAAATACTGGAGAGGTTTTGGGGTCAAAGAAACCATCCTGCGTTGCTGGTGGGAATGTAAATTGATCCAACCTCTGCGGAGAACATTCTGGAGAACTCTCAGAAGGCTGGATATGGACCTGCCCTATGATCCTGCCATTCCTCTCCTGGGGAAATATCCTAAGGAACCCAACACATCCATCCATAAAAGATTAGTGTAGACATATGTTCTTAGCAGCACAATTTGTAATAGCCAAAAGCTGGATGCAACCCAGGTGTCCAATAAAAGATAAGTGACTGAGGAAGCCGTGGTATATATACACAATGGAATATCTACTCAGCTATTAAAAATAGTGACTTCACCATTTTCAGTCAATCTTGAATGGAGCTTGAAAAAAATCATGTTAAGTGAAATAAATCAGAAACAGAATGATGAATATGGGATGATCTCCCTCTCGTGCAGAAGTTGAAAATCAAGATCAGAAGAGAAAACACAAGTAGAACCTGAACTGGAATTGGTGTATTGCACGAAAGTAAAAGACTCTGGGGTGGGTTGGTTGGAGAACACAGGTCCAAAAAGGATGACAGATGACCTAGTGGGGGTTGTATTATTATATGGTAAATTGGGAAATGTTATGCATGTACAAACTATTGTATTTACTGTCGAATGTAAAAAATTAATTCCCCAATAAAGAAATTTTTAGAAAGTTGTTAAGTTCATCTTTAAGTTCTGAGTCAACAACATTAGTACCTTAGAATTCACTATTCTTATGTTTTCAGGCTGGTGAGATATCTCTCACTGAGGAGGCTGTCTTCTTTCCCATAAGAGCAACCCAGGTTGTGCCTTAGCCCCCATCACCTTGAGGAGAACTTTGGTTCTATGGTCTCTTTCCTTCTGTCTTTCTCTTTCTGCCTGAAAATGTCAGTTCAAAGCAATGAAGCTCCAATCATGGGAAAAAAATAAAAGAAAGAGACATACTCCAATGTCATATCTCAGCATCAGTATTCCTGAATCTGATACCTAATGAGATTTAAGAAATCACAGCTGTAGGGGGCTGGGCAGGCATGCACATGGTTTAGCTTGCATATCACCATGCTCAAGGACTTGAGTTCAAGCCCCCACTCTACATCAGCATAGGGGACACTTCATGACCATTGAAGCAGATCTTTCTCTCTCCCTTTTTATCTCTTCTTCCCCTCTCAATTTCTCTCAGTCATGTCAAATAAAATAATAAAAAAAATGGTCACCAGCATGGTGGATTTGTAGTGCTCACACAGAGCCCTAGACTAACCCTGCTGGCAAAAAAGGGGAAGGGAGAAAGGAACAAAGGATCATGGGAGGAAGGAAGGAAGGTTACAAACTACCCACTTTGTACTTATTTACCTGAAGTGCACATTAAATTTCAATTAGTCAAAAAGTCTATACTTGGCATTTCTCTATTAAATTTCATTTTGTTACAAGGCATTTTACAAGCTACTACCACAATGACATTTTTTAAGTTTAAAACTTCTTTCCTATGGGGCCAGTTGGTGGCACATGCAGTAACAGCCCTCATCTCCCCATCTGTCTTATCTTTCTCTCTCGCTCTCTTTATTTCCCCCTCCTCTCTCAATTTCTCTCTGTCGTATCAAATAAAATGAGGAAAATATGGCTGCCGGGATCAATGGATTGATAATGTGGGTACCAACCTTCAGTGATAACACTGGAAGCAAAAATAAAATCATATAGAATAAATAGTTTCCTGCACACATCCTCTATTCTTGCAAAACAAAGTGTGCAGCATTTAACCTAAACTTGTTTAATCTGAAATATTTGAAAGCAGGAAGTAATAAATCAACAAGTGGTTACATGTGATGATTCATACAAGAAAAAAATGAAGATGATTCAAGGAAACAGTATCCAGATCTTGTTCTCCTTAAAAAGATTTTGCCATAAGTCTGTACAATTGTTGAGTAATGTTAATCCATTTTTACCATGAGAACTGGTTGCATGTATCTCCCCTAATTTCTTTAAACTTTTCAAATTCTAGTATAAAAATCTGAAAATTTGGATCAAGTGTAAAATTTGGAAAGATATAAGCATTTATAAATTTCATATCTAAGCCTAATATTCTTTTCTTTTAGCACATAGGGTATTAAATGTAGCTGGTATATTTATTTTTTCCAGTCACAGTGCCACAAACTGGCCTTTTGGTAGAAAGGGTAGAGTTTTAAAATGTTTTCACACCCTTTAATTTTTCTTCCTAAGTTCTGTTTTTATAGGTAGATATTTCTTCCAGAAGTACTTAGTGTGATATTTTCCTTTTGGAAATTACACCCATAGGTGGGGTCATAGTGTTATTTAAAAGAGGGATTTTACTTGTCTGATGAGTAAGCCATAAATATTTGCATATAAAACTATCTTTTATAAATGTTTATCTTTCATTTGAAACTTTTATTTTTCTTTTGATTTTAATTGTCTTAAAATACTGCTGTCTATAAGATTCAACATTAAGTTAATTAAAATAGGTTAGAAAGTAGATTTACAAAATCAGAATGGACAGAAAAAAATTATTTACAAATGAGACAGACTATATAATATCATACAATAATAAAAGTTGGGAGTGGTGGTGGTACAGCTGGCTCAAGGCATATGTTACAGTGTGCAAGGGCCCAGGTTCTAGCCTTTGGTCCCCACCTTCAGGGGAAAAGCTTCACTAGTGGTGAGGCAGGGCTGCAGGTGTCTCTTTCCCTCTCTATCTTCCCCTCCCCTCTCAATTTCTCTCTGTCTTTATCCAATAATAAATAAGTACAAATATAACTAAAAAAAACAAAAAACATTTGAGGGGCTTGGCAGTGGTACATCCAGTTGAGTGCACACATTACCACATGCATGGACCCAGGTTCAATCCACTGGTCCCCAACTGCAGTGGGAAAGTTTCACTAGTGACAAAGTGGTACTGCAGGTGTTTCCCTTCCTCTCTCCTAATCTATCTTCCTTGCCTCTCTCAATTTATTTTTAGCCTATTAAAAAGGGGGGGGGAGAACATTAGGAGCTGGTGGATCTGTCATGCAGGCATTGAGCCCCAAAGATAGCCATGGTGGGAATTAAAGATGATAATTTGAAGTAAATAAATAAAATTTTGCATCAGGATTGGTATATAATTTTGCTTAAAGTTATTGGCAGTGGTGAAAGTCACATCATTAGGTTGGCTTAATTTCCTCACTAACTGTAAACTGTTGATTCAGCTTATTTACCTACATCCCTCTCATGTAACTCTATGGAAATAGAATTGAGTTAAATAAGTAGAAATTTTCTTAAATTCTACAAATTCAACTAATTATAATTATAAAAAATATTATTAAAATTATAATTATATAACTACAGTCATTTAGCTAGAGTTTTATAAAACTGGTTCACAAAAGAATACTGGTCTACACTTAAAAATATTATTCCTCTCAGAAGGCTAGAAATGGACCTACCCTATGACCCTGCAATTCCTCTCCTGAGGATATATCCTAAGGAACCCAACACATCCATCCAAAATGATCTGTGTACACATATGTTCTTGGCAGCACAATTTGTAATAGCCAAAACCTGGAAGCAACCCAGGTGTCCAACAACAGATGAGTGGCTGAGCAAGTTGTGGTCTATATACATAATGGAATACTACTCAGCTGTAAAAAATGGTGACTTCACCGCTTTCAGCTGATCTTGGATGGACCTTGAAAAAATCATGTTGAGTGAAATAAGTCAGAAACAGAAGGATGAATATGCGATGATCTCACTCTCAGGCAAAAGTTGAAAAACAAGATCAGAAAAGAAAACACAAGTAGAAGCTGAAATGGAATTGGCATATTGCACCCAAGTAAAAGACTCTGGGGTGGGTGGGTGAGGAGAATACAGGTCCATGAAGGATGATAAATGGCATAGTGGGGGTTGTATTGTTAAATGGGAAACTGGGGAATGTTATGCATGTACAAACTATTGTATTTACTGTTGAATGTAAAACATTAATTCCCCAATAAAGAAATAAATTTAAATATATATATATATATATATATATATATATATATATTATTCCTGGAAAAACTTTAAAATCTGTGCTAAGAAATAAAGGATGGAGGGACTTCTGGAGGCAGGTCTACAGAGTAGCAGCAGCTAAGTTTCTCTCCTCTCCTCTCCCTGGTCAACAGGGAATATCAAAGAAGATCACCTGAGACCACAACAAGACGACTAGGACTACTTTGGGAACCCATCAAGTCACTGATAAGCAAAAATACATGTAGCTCTTGGACAGAGAAGAGCCTAAGGAGAGATTCCTGGGGCTAAAACTTTTAACTACTGGAGTGTGGGTAACAGCTTGTCAGTTTGCCAGCTGAGGAGCCACCTCCAGTCTGTTTACCAACAAAAAGACTGCTGAAGGGAGGAGAGGACTCCCCTAAGACTCACCAAATAAAATTGTGAGTTTCCATTGCTACTGCCCCTCAGAGGCTGGAGCAGCAGTGGGGATTATAAATGAAAGAGGAGATATCACAACAGACACCACAGAAATTCAATGTATTATGCAAGGCTTCTATGAACAACTATATGCCACCAAGCCAGAGAAGCTGGAAGAAATGGACAAGTTCCTAGATATGTACAAACTTCCAAAATTAAACAAAGAGGAACTAGAAAATATGAACAGGCAAATAACAGCCAAAGATTTGAAACAGTTATCAAAAACCTTCTCAAGAATGAAAGTCCTGGAAAAATGGCTTTACAAATAAATCCTACAAAACCTTTAAGGAATAGTTAATCCCTCAACTTTAAAAACTCTTTCAAAAGATTTAAGACATAGGAATATTCCTATGGAATAGGAATAATATAAAGCCAACATCACTCTGATACCAAAAGCAGGGACACAACCAAAAAAACTACAGATCAAAATCTCTAATGAACATAGATGCCAAAATATTGAACGAAACTCTAGCCAACTGGATATAGCAGTATATTAAAAAAGATTGCTTATCATGACCAAGTGAGATTTATCCCAGGGAAGCAAAACTGGTTTAATATATGTAAATTAACCAACATGATCACCACATCAATATATGTAAGACCAAGAACCACATGGCTATATCAATAAGTGCAGATAAAGCCTTTGACAAAAGACAACATCCCTCTCTGATCAAAGCACTACAAAAATGGGAATAGATGGAAAATTCCTTGAGATAGTGGTGTCCATATATAGCAAATCCAAAGCCAACATCATACTCAATGATGAAAACCTGGAAGCATTATGCTTAGATCAGGCAGTAGACAGGGCTGCCTACTATCATTGTTATTATTCAACATAGTGTTGGAAGTTCTTGCCATAGCAATCAGGCAGGAGCAAAAAATTAAAGGGATACAGATTGGAAGAGATGAAGTCAAACTCTACCTATTTGCAGATGACATGATAATATACATAGAAAAACTTAAGGAATCCAACAAGAAGCTCTTGGAAATCATCAGGCAATACAGAAAGGAGTCAGGCTGCAAAACTAATATACATAAGTCAGTAGCATTCCTTCATGAAAACACTAAGAAGAGAAATCCAGAAATCAATTCCTTTTACTATAGTAACAATAAGAATAAGATATCTCGGAATAAATCTAACCAAAGAAGGGAAAGACTTGTATACTGAAAATTATGTCACTATTCAACGAAACAGAAAAAGATACAAAAAAGTGGAATGATATTCCATATTCATGGGTTGGAAGAATTAACTTCATTAACATGAACATACTACCCAGAGCCATATACAAATTTAATGCAATCCTCATCAAGATTCCAACCAGATTTTTTAGGAGAATAGAACAAAAGCTACAAATGGTTATCAGGAACCATAAAAGAACTAGAATTTCCAAAGCAATCTTGAGAAGAAATAACAGAACTGGAAGCAACACACTCTCAGGTCTCAAATTGTGTTATAGGCCAATTGTAATCAAAACTGCTTGGTATTGGAATATGGCCAGTGGAATAGAATTGAGATCCCAGAAGTAAGCCCCCAAACCTATGGACATCTCATCTTTGACAAAGATGCCCAGAATATTAAGTGGAAAAAGGAGAGTCTCTTCAACAAATGGTGTTGGAAAAAATGGATTGAAACATGCAGAAGAATGAAACTGAACCACTATATTTCACCAAATACAAAAGTAAATCCCAAGTGGATCAAGGACTTGAATGTTAGACCAGGGACTATCAGATACTTAGAGGAAAATATTGGCTGAACTCTTTCTGTATAAATTTTAAAGATATCTTAAAGTACAAAGAAGACTAAGGCAAGAATAAACCAATGGGATTACATCAAATTAAAAAAATCTTCACAACAAAAGAAGCCAATACCCAAATAAAGAAGCCCCTCATGCAATAAGAGAAGATCTTTACATACTATATATCTGACAAGAGGCTAATAACCAAAATATATAAGGAGCTTACCAAACTCATAAAAAAAAAAAATGACCCCATCCAGAAATAGGTAGAGGACATGAACAGAATATTCAGGGCAAAATAATTCCTAAAGGCCTAGAAACATATAAAATGCTCCAGGGAGTCATGCAGTAGTGCAGTGGGTTAAGCACATGTGGTGCGAAGCGCAGGACCAGCATAAGGATCCTGTTTCCAGTCCTTCCCGCCCCCCTTCACAGACAGTGAGGCAGGTCTGCAGGTGTCTATCTTTCTCTCCCCTTCTCTGTCGTCCCCTTCTCTCTCCATTTTTCTCTCTCGTATTCAACAATGACAACATCAACAACAATAATAACTACAACAATAAAACAACAAAGGCAACAAAAGGAAATAAATAAACATTTTTTAAAAAGCTCCAAGTCATTGATTGTCAGAGAAATGTAAATAAAGATAACAGTGAGCCATACATCAAAAAAGATAGCAGCAACAAATGTTGGAGAGGTTATAGGGACAAAGGAACCCTCCTTCACTGCTGGTGGGAATGTCAATGGGTTCAACCCCTGTGAAGAGCAGTATGGAGAACTCTTAGCAGGCTAGAAATGGACCTACCCAATGACCCTGCAATTCCTTTCCTGGGGATATATCCTACGGAACTAAACACATCCATCCAAAAAGATTTGTGTATACATATGTTCATAGAAGCACAATTGTACTAGCCAAAACCTGGAAGCAACCCAGGTGTCCAACAACAGATAAGTGGCTGAACAATTTGTGGTATATATACACAATGGAATACTACTCAGCTATCAAAAATGGTGATTTCACCCTTTTCAGCTATCTTGGATGGAATTTGAAGAAATCATGTTAAGTACAGTAAGTTAGAAAGAAAAAAGATGAATATGGGATGATCTCACTCTCAGGCAGAAGTTGAAAAACAAGATCAGATGGGAAGATACTAAGCAGAACTTGGAATGGAGTTGACGTATTGCACCAAAGTAAGATTCTGGGGTGCATTGCGGGGAGAGTTCAGGTCCTGGAACAGGATGGCAGAGGACCTAATGGGGGCTGTATTGTTGCGTGGAATTCTGAGAAATGTTATGCATGTACAAACTATTACATTTACTTTTGACTGAAAAAGATTATTCCCCCAATAAAGAAATTTACCAAAAGAAAGGAATAGAAGACAGAACCATAGGAAAAATGGAATATATATATTTATAGAAATAATTGTCAACCCACATTTGTGATCTTGGAGAAAACTAAAGTAGTTTGCAATAGAAGGGATGGGGACACAAAACTCTTGATGGTGGTTATACTCTGGTTATCTCATAATTTTACTCTGGTTACCTCATAATTTTGTAAATAAGCATTAAATCACTAATACAAATTTTAAAAAGAAATTAAAGATGAAGCTCTAAACATATAACTAATGAATATTGTGAACAATGACTAACATTTTAATATATGTATACTTTCTCTTAGTTTTTTAAAAAAAATTATAGGGGGTTAATTATTTACAGTGTAGTCTTTAGCATATAGGCATAACCCAGGTGCAAGCCCCAGTCCCTGCTTGCAATATTCCATTCAGTCAATTTCTGCTTTGTGTTTCATTTTCCCTTCTTTCTTAACTTCTGTTTATGAGTAGGATCATCCCATACTTGTCTTTCTCTGACTTACCCTTCTAGCTCCATCCAGGATGAATCAGAGAAGGTGGGTTCATTATTTTAATGGCTGAGTAGTATTCCATTATATATATACACCATAACTTTCTCAGCCACTCACCTGTTGTTGGGCACCTGAGTTATTTCCAGGTTTTGGCTATTATAAATTGTGCTGCTATGAATGTAGGTGTACACATATATTTTTGGATGAGTGTGCTTGACTCCTTAAGATATATCCCTAGGAGAATGATTGGATCATAAGAAAGGTCCATTTTTAGCCATGTGAAGGGTCTACACAGGGGTTGGACACATTTACATTCACACCAGTAGTGCAGGAGAGATTTTTTTCTCCACGATTTCTCCAGCATTTGTTGTTGGTGTCATTTCTGATGTACGACATTCTCACAGGGGTTACGTCATATTTCATTGATGTCTTTATTTGCATTTCTCTTATAATCAGTGACTTGGAGGAATTTTTCATATGTCTGTTGGCTTTCTGTATCTCTTCTGTAGTGATTATTCTGTTCATATCCTCTCCCTACTTTTGAATTCGGTCATTTGATTTTTTGTTGCTAAGTTTGGTGTGCTCTTATATACTTTGGTTATTAGCCCCTTGTCTGTGTATGGTATGTACAGATCTTCTCCCATTCTGTCAGGGGTCTCTTTGATTTGGTGATGGTTTATTTTGGTGTGCAAAAGATTTTTAATTTGATCTATTCCCATGGATTTGTTTTTGTTTTAATCTTCCTTGCAATTGAGTTTGTATCATTAAAAATGTCCTTGAGGTTTATATGAGAAAATGCTCCATCAATATTTTCTTCTAAGTATTTGACAATTTCTGGTCTAACACCCAGGTCCTTGATCCATCTGGAATTTACTTTTGTTACTGATGAGATAAAGTTATTCAGTTTCATTCTTCTGCGTGTTTCAGCCCAGTTTTCCCAGCACCATTTATTATAGAGACCCTCCTTTCTCCATTTAATAGTTTGGGCTCCCTTATCAAAAATAAAATGCCCATAGGTGTGGGGGTGCTTGTAAATGTCTAAACTTGTAGTAATCTGTGCTAAATGCTTTTTAAAAAATAGTAGTGTTTCTAGCATCTTCCTAATTTACCTTTAAAATGAATTATTTCTTCTATGGTGTTGTTGTTCTATTATAATTGCCACCAGGGTTATTGTTGGGGCTCTGTGCCTGCACAATTTTACCACTCTCAGACTTTTTATTTTTGTCTTAAGTGAAATGTGTGTGTGTGTGTGTGTGTGTGTGAGAGAGAGAGAGAGAGAGAGAGAGAGAGAGAGAGAGAGAGAGATGGAGAACAGAAATGGAATTAGAAGGAGAGATAACATACCAATGCTCTTCCCCCATACAACTACACCTATGTGGTGGCAGGGACTCAAAATTGGGTCTCCATTCATACTAAAATGTGTGCTCTATCAGGTGAGCTATACATCTGCCCAAAGAAGAATTTTTAATAATAGGCAAAGAATTATTCACTCACATACAGTTTTCTGTGATATATTGTTCTGAAGTTCCAGTTGCTGAAAATATTGCATTATTTTGTTAAAGAATGGAGCAAATATGTTTTCTAATCACTAGGGTAATATCATTATAATAATTCTCTAGGACTTAACAATTTTTGTTTATAAAATTTCCATAAGACAGGTTTAGTTGATAGAGAAAAATAATTTTTCTATTTTTCCTAAATTAGCATCATTAACTTTTGATTTTTTAAACTTAATTCAAACCAAACATGTGCACCTCTTTCCAGTTACTATAAAAATGTGTGATACAAAATATGGGTAATTAATCTAGGACGGCTTACATTTAGTCTGTGACATAAAGCACAGATTATCATGACTAAATTCAAGAAAAGAAATAAAGCAACCTGAGATGAAATTAGAGTATACTATGAAAGGAAAGGTCTCACCCGAGTAATGAAGCTGAAGGGTTGTCATTCCACACGTGAAGTCTCTGGACACAGTCTGAAGTGAAGCATGTTGAGGTGGCAATCGTTGCTTTGGTTAGTTTGTGATTGGCGGATGCAATATTATTTGACATGGATTGGGAGAGGCATACGGGAAAGTGGGCCCTATCCAAGGGTTCCAGGACTGGGGGAAGTAGGGGCTCTATAGTGGAGATGTGAGGTTCCTGCTGTCTTAGGGTTCAAAAAGACAATCGAAGGTTAATGTTATCATCACATTATTTGGTAATTGGGTTAACTTTGAAAAGTCGTTTTGTTATGGTTTGCTGTACAGTATCCAGTATCTTGTATATAGCTGTGCTTTTGGATGCTTCTGATCTACTTGGTCTAAGCTTTTGAGAGAGTCTGCATATCAAATACACAGCCTGTATATTAAAAAGATTCAGTTTGTGTTTAGAAAAACTTTGAAACATACAATTGATTTCCCCCTCTCATATTAATTAACTAGTGATTTATATGTCTACTTTTTCTAGGAGTGTACATAAACACCATTTCCACCACCAAAAGACTGTGACCCATCCCTCCCAACCACTCCCACCCCCCACTGGCCCAGGAAGCTGCATGTCTACCCCTCACCACAGGGTTTTTACTTTGGTGCCATACTTACAATTTGGTCAGGTCCTGCTTTTATTTTCCCTTTCAGATCTTCTTACTCAACTTCTGTTGATGAGTGGGATCATCCCATACTCATCTTTATCTTTCTGACTTAGCTCACTTAACATAATTCCTTCTAGCTCTGTCCAAGATGGGTCAGAGAAGGTGGGTTCATTGTTCTTGATAGCTGCATAGTATTCCATTGTGTATATATACCACAGCTTTCTCAGCCACTCATCTGTTGTTGGGCACCTGGGTGGGAATTGTGTGGAGTTGTACCCCTCCTACCCTATTGTTTTGTTAATTAATCCTTTCTTAAATAAAAAAAAGAAACAAGGTCATTAATATTATATGGGACTTTGCATATGACATATAAGTAAAATAAGCATGTTCATATATGTGTATATATATAATTTTGAAACTTACTTGAGTGACAGGACTTGTTCATAATCCTATGTCAGATAATACATAGACAAGTGTGAACTTTTCATCTGTATCTGGATATCACACATTTAGAAACAATTGCACTGGATTACTATTACTAGAGACCCAATTATACTGGCCTACACATTGAAAGGGTTATTTTTCTCATATAATAATAAGAAATCTAAAAAACTGTTTCAATAGTTCAGAATATTAAAGACTTGGTATTTATCTGTGCTTAGTCTTTTCATAATGATCTCTCCTTCCCCCCACACCCTCTCCCTCTCCAAAAAAATAAAAAAGAAAAAGAAAAAAAAAAAGAAAGGAAAAAGGAAGAAAGAAAGAAAGAAAGAAAAAGGCTTTCATCCATCCATATTTTGGACAACAGGCTTTAGAATGAGAAAAGAGCAATAAATGGCAATTTCCAGCTGACTCACAAGTCTATAAAGTGTTTTCCCTAAACCTCATCCAAAGACTTCTGTTTATATTTCCATGGCATTCTTATTACAAGGAAGTCTGGACCATGGAGTTATATACACTGAAAGAAATTGCCACTAAACCACAAATGAGGAATTTATTACTAATGACAAAGATGAGAATATTTGTGAGATAGACATAAAATTTCTGTCACTGCACTGTAGTGAGATTGCTTCATTGGTGACACAGTGAGAAAGCTTATGCAACTATTATGTGTTTATTATTAAATGTAGATTGGTAATGATAACATAAGTGCAATTATTAGATGGGTGGGTTCTTTGAGATTTATAAGCTAGTATTTTCCATCACTCTATTAAAATGCTCTGTAAGGGATAAAAAAGGAAATTCACTTAGCTAGTTCATCAAATTAGAAGTACCAGTTCCAAGATTTCATTTAAAAAATTCTAATATTTCTTATACTTACTCTAATTTCCTTACTTAGTTTTTAAAAACAGTAATTAAACCATATAAAATGCTTCCAGGAAAAAAAAAACAACCTTCCAGACTTCACATAAGAAAGAGGTCAATTTTATTTTGTAGCTATTTATATTTTCTGACTGCAAAGTTAGTCATGAGTTTGTTTCATTATGTTATTCTCAAAAATAAAATTATGAAGTTATGACAAAATAATAAAGTGTATTCAAAAGTGCACTTTTAGTTTTCTCTTTCCCTATGTCTCTCTTCCTCTACAAAACAACAAAAATAACAGCAATAAAACCTTTTCTCATTTGTCTTTATATTTTGCATTACATTTGGACAATAAATGTATAATTGTTTTGAAACACTGATAACAAAACAGATTGTTTGACATAATGTAGATGTTTGAAGGCTGACTGTATGATAGACACTATGCATGTGTTTTCCTGCTTCTTGAAAGACTTAATAGTGGCATAAAGTCTTAGTATCCTTTCAGAAGTAATGTAATCCATTTAGTCCTTTCCACAACAGAAAGAAATGACCTAGAAAGTAAGAGTCAAAGAACAATTCCTTGGGGAAATTCCAAATAAGTCAACAAAGATCAACTTAATTTAATCTTACAATTATGTACATTATGCATCTGATTAAGTGCCAGAACATGTTTTATTCAGCAAATGTGACTGCATACATTTTCTTTGACTGCATTATACAGATGACAGATGGCCCTAGCATGTGCTCTATGTTGGCAGGCAATGCAAATTTCTAATTTCAATGATTATGCATGTACATGTATTTGTGAGCTGATGTGTATGCACATCAGATAGAAATATGGAAATACACTTCATATGCTCTTGTTCCAATAAAGGGAAAAGAAGTGACTATTAGCAACAAACAACTAAAGAGAGAACATTAATCTTTGATAAAAGACAACATAGGAGGGAAGGACTTCTTTATCAGTCTGAAGATCACTTGGAATTTCTCATGTTTCTGAATTTTAGTTTTGAATTCACACTTAGAGATAACTTGGTACCCCTTATTTTGAAAGAAAAACAATAGTAAATTGTAATATGGACATTTAAATATATGAACAACATTATAGAAAATGGGGTAGATGACATGTATTTTAGGTCAATAATGACATCACTAAATTTCTGTATTTTTGTTGTTATTTACAGGGGCATTTAATTTTGAGATTTACCACTTTTTAAAATTGAGACTTTAATTTTTATATCAGCTTAATCTTCACAGAAAAATCAAGGGAAATATTAGAACATAATCCAGAATAAAATGAACTTGGATGTAAGACCTAAAACCATTAAATAAACAAAAGAAAGGTGAATCTTAGACTGTGTGCGGTATTGAACCAAAGCACTCTGGGGGGTGGGAAAGGGTTGAAGAGGGCTTTAAAATGCTTGTGTATGATGGTGGTAAAGGATTTAAACTGGGAGGTTAGAGTATTCTGCAGCCTCCTATCATGGGGATAAGAGAAATTATATCCATGTAGCAACAGCCATACTGTAAACCATTAACCTCCCAATAAAATTATAAAAAGAAAAAGAGAATTAAATGAAACTAGGAAACAAAACCTTAACTCTCAATTCCTCTCTGTCCTATCCAACAATGACAACAATAACAATAATAATAACTACAACAATTAAAAAAACAAGGGCAACAGAAATGGAATAAATAAATAAATATTAAAAAAGAAAAATATTCTCTATCTTTTTTGTTTTTTTCTGTCTTTTTAATAACAATCATTTTCCTGCTTGTGAGGTTAAATATCATTGTTGTTTTTATTTATTTACTCCTTTTTGTTGCCCTTGTTGTTCTATTGTTGTAGTTATTATTGCTGTTGTCTTTGTTGGATAGGACAGAGAGAAAGGGAGAGAGGAGGGGAAGATAGAGGGGGGAGAGAAAGATAGACACTTGCAGACCTGCTTCACCACCTGTGAAGCGACTCCCCTGCAGGTAGGGAGCCGGAGCCTAGAACTGGGATCCTTACGCTGGTCCTTGTGCTTTGTGCCAGGTGCAATTAACCCGCCATGCTACAGTCCGACATCATTATTGTTTTAATTTAAATTCCCTAATTGTAAAAGATGACACTCATGCCTATTGACCACCAGTGTATCTTATTTAGAGAAGAGATTATTGCAGATTCTCTGCTCATTTTTAAATTGGTTTATTTATTGTTGAATTTTATGAGTTCTTGTCTATTTTGTATATATAGAGAGAACTTTGTCAAGTATCTTCTCCTATTCAGAGAGATGTCTTTTTGTTTTGATGAAAATTTCTTTTACCATGCAAAATCTTTTTGGTTTCATGTAGTTAGTTTTATTTTGCTTTCTCCAGTGTGGTAAGGGTTGAGCTCAAATCTAGGTCTCTTGCATGACACAACAGATGTGTGTGATTCTTTCTTTTAAAAAACATTTATTTTATTTATTTATATTTGACAAAGCAAAGGGAAATTGAAAGAGGAAGATAGAGGAGAGCAAGACAGAGAGACGCCTGCAGCACTTCTACACTATTTCTGAAGCTTTCCCTTTGCAGGTGGGGACTGGGGATCCTTAATCATGGTACCAGGTGCACTTAGCCAGGAGCAGTACACCATCACCTAGCCTCTAGTGTCTCTCTCTTTCTGACTGAAAAAGTCCAGAAAGTTGAAGCCCCATACATAATAACAACAAATACTGAATAATAAATTCAAATATGTATAAGAGGATTATCTTAAAGCAAAATAAACAAAATGTGATTAAGATATGATAAAAGCATATTTTGTTAACTTGGAGTAAGTCTCTAAGCAATATTGTCTAGAGCTGTTAACTAAGTGTAGAAGGCAGAAAAATTACCCTGCCCATAACCATTCATTAAATAATCCCTGAGAACATATTAATATGTTAGAGGACAAAAATGACTTTTCAGAAAGATACAAGGTGACTTGCTAATAAAATTGCCTTATAGAGAAAGAGAATTCCCAGTAGAATTGTGTGGTCTCTATGTGAGCAAAGATATACAGGGATGCAGAGGTCACATAGGCTCCTAAGCTGAATATAGGCTCCAGACCACATCAAACCGATGGGGTCTATAGTCAACAATATTTATACCCCTTTCCCATATTAGGGAGCTACTCTCTTCCCTGATCCAGCTTTCTGGTCCTTTTCCCAGCCATGACATCATCTCCCCAGACAGTAATTTGGATCCACCTGCATATCAGATTTCAGGCTCAGGGAAAAAAAAAAAAAAAAAAAAAAAAGCTAGTGTAGCCAAAGGCCCTTTTGAATATACCTAAAATATGCCGACTAGTTCTCTACAAGATAGGGTATCCCCCAACTCTTCATCTGCATTATTTCAGCCTTTAGATTCATGACTAGTTAACAATTTGTTTGGCTTTGTATGTTATCTCTCTTTCAGCCACGAGGTTCCAGATGCTAGCATGATGCCAACCAGATTTCCCTGGGCAGGACACCTTACCAATGTGTCCTAGATGGCCACTTCCCCAGAGCCTTACCCCACTAGGGAAAGAGCGAGCCCATGTTCAGTGGGGAAGCGATTACAGAAGCCAGAACCTTCCATCTTCTGCATCCCACAAGGATCTTGGGTCCATACTCCCAGAGGGCTAGGGAATGGGAAGGCTCTCAGGGGAGGTGATGGGATACAGAGTTCTGGTGGTGGGAATTGTGGGAAGTTGTACCTCTCTTATCCTATGGTTTTGTCAATGTTGCCTTTTTATAAGTAATAAAAAAAAAGAATTGTGTGTTCTCTTAAAAGTGAAACAGAAAGGCAGGAGAGTCATTGGGAGAGAGATGGAACAGAAGAGAAAGAATGCAAGAGTGATGAGACATGAGAAAGATTACACAGAGTCTTTTCACTAGTCTTAAGACAAGAAGACCTAATGACACTCAGCTGGCAGCCATCAAGGAAAGAACTTTTGCAGTCTTGTCACCACACAGAACTGAATCTCTGGACAACCTGTATGTCTCTCAATATAGATTCTTCTCTAGTGCTTCCAGAAGAAGAATGTGACCCTCTGTTGGCCTGTGACTTGATTTAAGCTTCGTGATACTCATAGCAGACAAACTGGCCCTTCCATTAAGTTTATGTATGAGCAACAGAACTATAAAATAGTGAATTAGTATTGTCACAAATTGCCGAATTAGTGGTACTTCGCTATAGCAGAAATAGAAACCTAGCATACTTAGTAATGGTAGATCTGCAGCAATGGGCATAATGGTGTTCAAGAGGAGATAGAAAGCAGACATGAACTAAAAGCCTCTATTTACACAATCTTTGTCAGCAGGCCCTAAAAACCCATCTTAACATGAACACCTATTAAAGAATCAGTTAATACTTGAGATATGTTTTGAAACAAATGAGGCTTATTTAGATCCTTGCTTTATTCAGTGCATATGACTCACCCATCATTAATACTAGAAACACACTTTCTTTCATCTGCTTTTTTTGTTAATCCTAGAATGTCATAAAATAGCAAGAATCAGACATGTGTTACTAACTACTCTGGGAAACCATTACTGCATAGAAGTTATCATAGGAGGCACCACTGGTGAGGCTGCCCTTGAGTCTTAATCCAGGCAAACTGAAGGTGGTCAAGGACCCAAGATGGGGGATGAGAGTATTTTGCAGACACCTATCATGGAGAGAAGAGACATTATACATATATGCCAACAACTTTACTGTAAAACATTAATTCCCTCAGTAAGATGATGTGTATTTCAGGATATTTAACTATATAAAAATAAATTTCAAAGAGCTCCATTTAGCCTACAATTAACACATTGCATTGGACCTCAGATTGTGAGATGAAGGTTTCTTTCTCTTTTACTATGTTCACAATAGTGGATTTGAGTGTGGCTACACCAGAGGTAGAAATCTGGATCCAGTGAATTAAATCTGGTAAACATTTAGCATAACTAAACATAAGTGATTATATTTAGGTCTACAGTAAATTGAGCTCTTAATGAAAAGCGACAAAAATTTTCTTTTGTATATAAACAAATGTTTTCAAGATTTCAAAAATTGTACAGAAAAATTCTTTGGATTGTACAACCTCATTTTCCCTCCTAAAACTTTAGGGAAGTGGATCTCAAGGTTTAGATCTTAACACCAAAATCTGAAAGGTTTGGTTTGAACATTAATTTTATCTTTACTTAACCAGCACAGTAGTCTGAAATTTAGTTCCTTGCCTTCAAACACAAGGGGTTTACATTTAATCTTTAAATTCAGTTTTTACTCCAGAACTGGCCAGAGCTATAAGCTCTACAGATTCTGTCTCAAATTCTGGGGTGAGAAAATTTGAACTGTACATGACTCCTCATTGACCCTGCCACTCAAAAGGGGACTGTCCTGTAGCTGTCTGGGAATTGTACTAAATGGTTTAAAGAAAACTGACATCTTTCTGAACAGATCCTCTCACTCACAGGAAGTTGTTACTTAAACATGAAAATCTTCCTTAACTTTGCCCAAGTTTTTGAAGTCCAAGCAAGTTCTGGGATACTACTAGACAGGTAGTTTTTAAAAAAGTTATATTTTAATAAGATGAAGGCATCCTTAGTAATGCATCTCATACTGTTATCATTCCACTTCTTAATAGTGCTATACCTGAGACTTTCAAATAATTCATTTCAGTGTTAAGCTTTTACTTTTTGCATAGGATTAGCTCTTAGAATCTCCTCCATAAAGGACAGTTTTTCATAGCCTTAGAGTTAGCCTGCCTAACTTATCGAACCTTCCTGCCCCAGTGTTTAGTCTCCTGCTAATGTCCTGACAGTGTTGATGGACCATAGTGATGCTGACAGGCCACAGAACAGCTTAAATGCAAATGTTTATTTTTATCAAAGTACCCATCTGGTTAGGTAGATTGAAGGAGTATTTTTCCCAGGGGATATATAATTTCTATATATTCAAAATATTTCATGTGAAAGCATCACAAAGTCAGATCAAGAGCATTAATCTTAAGATCAGAAGATCAAGAGCACAAAACAGAAAACAATGTTTTTAATAAAGGGAAACAAAAAGGCATAGCTCTTAATGCATAAACTGAATAATGAGATTGTATGCTTTCTGCCAAGAATGAACATGGTTAAATTAATTTTAAATATCATTGTTTATGCAAAACACTCGCAAAAGGCCACTCATCTTTTCTTTGTATTCTTTTTTTTCTGGCTCTACTATAAAGTAACATATGCTATAACAAATGCTGTTTGTGCACCTGCCAATGATGAGTACTTCTTAGTAAAGTTTGCCATCTTGTGGTAAATCTAGTAATACAATGAGCTGGGCAGAGTTATTGAGGGATCTTAGGGTTTAAGTTTTACTAGAAAAAGTTAATGATCCATTAAAAATATTATCTTTATTCATAATAGTAGAGGGAAAGGATGTTCTTGCTAAGGTGTTACATAGCTTTGAATTACTGCAGATGCAAATATTTGTATCTAAATGATTCTTTCAAAGGTGCCATAAGTTAACACTTAAGTCTGGAAACAATCTGGACTCAAACTAAGTTCAGCTTTTTTCCTGATACATGTAGATTCTAACAGCATGTTCATGATATTCTTACCTTATGGTCTTGAATGGAAAAAAGAACAATTATTTTTATATTATAGCTAAGCAAAGAGAATGAAGACCATTTCCTTGGCCAGTGTGGTCACAATGCACACCTGTGGAGAGCAAGGTGAAGGAATTCAGAGCTCTAGCACTTACTTAATAGTGTAATAGATGAAAAACTTTCATGCTTATTATTATGTTGAAAAATAAATATTTGTCTATCAGCATTTGTTTTATGAGTGATATGTTACTAAATATCTTAGTTTTCAACTTTGTCTTGTTACTGCTGGATGAATAACTTCTTTCTATTCATTTTATCCTGTCTTTTTTATGAGAAAAATCTGCAAAAGTCATTCTTTCACTTCAATAAGGAAAACAATTTCTTCAGAGAGAAATAAGAAGAAAAAAGTAGTCTCAAAAAAACAAACAAAAGGGAGGGGTTCTTCAAAGTCTGCCTGTGAGGAAACTAGAAAGTGAGTAGCTAAAGGGGGGTAAATTTAAATTTCCAAACATCAGTTACGTTTACCCTGCTACTTTATGTTTTGATCTACAGTGATACTTGAAGCACATATGGTAGAAAATAACTAGTGTGACTGATACTTCAGTTACCACAAGGGAATGAACTTTAGTGTTACCAGAAGCTCCAAACTGTGAAACAACTGTGTGGAAACAAAAAGCAGTTTATAAATTTGGTCCAAAGAAACAAAATAACGGGAGACATGACTGTGGTAGCCAGTATAGTAACTGATACCAGGATGCCATAAGAAATAAAGCCTTAGTTGGATATTTTTTAGATTACTAATATTTCCTCAGTGTCATTTATGAATAAAAGAACATGTTGAAACAGCTGCTCAAATAGTGTGCTGCTTTTCCATGTGCTTTACTCAAGTTCTAATCCAACCCCCAGTGCACTGAGACAAACTTTAGATAGGTCATTTGCTGCTGTTGCTGCTGCTGCTGTTGCTGAGTTTTGTGAGATCTGTATATATTTTTACTACTATCCTTTTGTCTGATGTATAGCAGGTAAAAGTCTTCTCCCATTCTGCAAGGAGTCTCTTTGTTTGAATGATACTTTCTTTTACAGTGCAAAAGCTTTTCAATTTAATGTAGTCCCACTGGTTTGTTTTTGTTTCTGTCTTTCTTGCAGTTGGATTTGTATTGTTGAAGATGTCCATAAAATTTAGATGGAAAATAGTGATGCCATTATTTTCTCCTAATTATTTGATAGTTTCTGGTCTAACCTATAAGACCTTAGTCCATTTAGAATTTACTTTTGTGTCTGGTGAAATGTAGTGAGTGGTTCAGTTTCATTCTTCTGTATGTTTCAGTCCACTTTTCCCAGCACTATTTGTTGAAGGGACTCTCCTTTCTCCATTTAATAGTATGGGCCCCCTTGTCAAACATTAGGTGTCCATAGGTATGGGAGATTATTTCTCGGCTCTTAATTACAAAGTAACAGACTCTGGTAGTGTGAAGAGGGGTGGTACAGGTGATGATGGTGGTAGAGAACTTAGGCAAGGAGGAAGGGGGGGTGACAATTATGCAGGCACGTGAGAAACTTTACACATGTACCAACAACTATTTAGTGTTGTTAGCTAACCTTTAATCCCCCAATAAATTAGTTAAAAATAATGATGAGAGAAATGACCCACAGGAAAAAAAAATGAAGGAAAAAAAAAGGAGAGGGAGAGAAAGGGAAGGAGGGAACGAAGGAAAGAAACTAAAGATGCTTTGGTATTGTAGTTTTTCATTTCTCCATGCCTCCTTGCCATTCTGTCTCTAACAACAATAACAAAAGACAGAGTCAGGCATTATGTTTAATAAGTGTACGTCTGAATATTTCCTGCTTGACTCTTAAAAAAAACTTATTCTCCCCCTACCTAACTTTTGATCTCAGTGTCTCTGCTTCACAGTTAGTACCTTCTATGTTGAGTGAATGGAAGCTCATAGAAGCTCATTCATTAAGCAATTAGTATGACACATATTTTTGGATAGCTTTAAATTTAAGTGAATGAATATGAGTCCTAAAAAAAATAAGCATTTGGAAATTGCCATGAAACAATTATTTCATATTTAACCAATAAAAGCAGTGAACACATTTTATTTGCTTCTTCTCAGAGAGGATATAAATTAACTAACAAGTTACCAAATATATTTGTCACTTGCTGAGACTGGCAACTTCTAAGTAGTAAATCAGTTACCAGAGTTTCAACATTCAGCACTTACTAACTGCCAAAAAATCTCAAAATCAAAGTCTTTCTGATGTATCCCTTTTCAGAAGTTGACTTAGTAATGTATTGTGCAAATGAACAGAAACAAGCTAAGAGTTCACATGTGTTCAAATATTTCATCACTCAAACATGATAGTATTTTCCTGTCTTTGTTTTCCATGTTTGTATACTGGAATGTGGCTGAGCTATATATTGCTCACAGATCATAAAAGTCAAAGGACACATACTTGGATCTGGTGCACCTCCAGTACAGAATGTCTGTGCACTGTGGAATCTACATAGAATTAAAGTGTATTCATCAACCCACAAAAATGTAATGTGCCAAGTCAACATAGGAATGTCATGCCAAGAGGCACTCAAAACAAAAATGTTAAAATGTCAAGGGTGTGACTAAACATTTAACAGATTTTTATGTATATTTTTCTAGAAATGTGTACTATCATTGATAATACAAATAATATAATAAAAAATTACACTGTGTTAAAATATTAATAGAATTTATTTGAGCTAATGATCCCAGGGAACTAATTTGGGCTGATTCGCTTGTCTTCTTTTTTCCTTCCTTCCTCTTTCCTTCCCCTTCTCTTTTGAACTTTCTTGGAAATATAAGCATGTTTTTCTTATTTACACATTAAAAGTTATTAATATTCAGATACATATTGTACATTTAACTAATGTGTCCAAACATGATTTTTAGGGTACTGAATCTGAAAGCATGAGGACTGAGTTCAATCCCCAGGTTTCTCTGTACTAGTGATAGCCTGATCTGTTCTAGTGTTTTTCTCATATTTTATTTATTTTTTTACTTACTATTGGACAGAGACAGAGAACTGAGAGCAGATGAGGAAATAGACAGGAAGAGAGACAGAGACACCTGCAGTACCACTTCATTACTCCTGAAACTTTTCCCTGCAGATGAAGACCAGAAACTTAAACCTGGATCCTTGTGCAATAGAATTGTGTTCTTAACTGGGTGCCCCAATGCCTGGTCCCTAACTTGCTCAGATCCCTTTCTCTATTCTGTGCTAATAAATAAGTAAAGCCATTTTAAAAATTGCAACTCATAATTCACCAAAATTTATTCTATCATGTCAAGTCATAATGTGATTGTCATCTAAATCTGTATTTTCTTTTTTTAATTTTTTAAATATTTATTTATTCCCTTTTGTTGCCCTTGCTGTTTTAAAGTTGTAGTTACTATGATTGTCGTCTTTGTTGGATAGGACAGAGAGAAATGGAGAAAGGAGGGAAGACAGAGAGAGGAGGAGAGAAAGATAAACACCTGCAGACCTACTTCACCACCTGTTAAGCATCTCCCCTGCAGGTAGGGAGCCAGGGGCTGGAACTGGGATCCTTAAGCCGGTCCTTGTGCTTTGTGCCACCTGCACTTAACCCTCTGTGCTACCGCCTGACTGTATTTTCTTAAATAATATTTACAAGAGGTATATATAAATCACTAGAAGCAGGGCCAAATGTCGTCACACCTGGTTAAAGTGCTCAAAGTACAGTGTGCAAGGACCCAGGTTCAAACACCTGGCTCCCACCTATAGGGGGAAAGCTTCATGAGTAGTGAAGCAGTGCTGAAGGTGTCTCTCTGTCTCTCTCCCCTTCTAGCTCCCCCTCCCCACTTATTTTTTCTTTGTTGCTACCCAATAATAAATAAAAGCATATCAATAGGAGCTACACAATAGGTTTTTCTAGCTAGAGCCTAAACATTTGAAAGCAAAATATTTTTAAATATTTATTTTATTTATTAAATATGAGAGTTTCACATGAGATTGATAGAGACAGAAAGAGAGAGAGAGAGACAGAAAGAGAAAGAGAGAGAGAAACCAGAGCACCAATCTAGTTAGTAGATGCAGTAAAGGAGATGAAATAGTCATGAAAACACTTTAGAAACTTGCATTTTAAATAACAAAATAACTTACTTAGATGGCTGCTTTGCCAAGTGAGCAAATTAGGCTCTAGTCTGTCCCTTATCACACTGCAGGAAACTTCAGTGTTGCGGTCTCTTTCACTCTTTCTACCTCTCTCCTTTCTCCAAATATATATACAAAACACAAGATGTTGAGTCCCATCCCACCTCTACTGAATGAGAAATTCTAGTAATTTGTGATTTTTTTTAAAAAGCCTTTATATATTCGCCTCCAGGATTATCGGAGTCTGAACTACAAATCCACTGCTCCTGGAGACCATTTTGTTGCCCTTATTATTTTGCCATTGCTGTTTTTGAATAGGAAATAAAGAAATCAAGAGAGAAAAGGAAGACAGAGAGGGGGAGAGAAAGAGGACTACAGAACTGCATCACAACTTGTGAAGGGACCCCCCCGCCCCCCGCTTGCAGATGAGGAGCTGGGACTAAACCAGGATCCTTACACTGGTCCTTGCACTTCTCACCATGTGAGCTTAACCTGCTGTGCTACCTCCTGGCCCTCAATAACTTGTGCTTTATCAAGTCATCTAACTGATTTTGATATACACTAAATGCATTTGTGCATTGATATATTTAATTATATATTCTTTTTTCAATTTCTTTATTGAGGATTAATGACTTATGGTTAATAGTAAAATACAATAGTTTGTACATGCATTACATTTCCAAGTTTGATGACATATTCTGATGTTTCTGTACCACAGACAGCATCAGTTAATATATCCTTTTATTTATTCCTGTAGTTCTGGCTAAAAGAGTGACTATTTTTTAAATTTTTAGTTATAAAATGAAAATATTGATAATACCATAAGATAAGAGGGGTAAAATTCCTATCACCAAAACTCTGTATCCATCCCCTCCCTTGAAAGCTTTTCTATTCATTATTCCTCTGGGACTATGGACCCAGGGTCATTATGGGGTACAGAAAGTGGGAGGTCTGGCTTCTGTAATTGCTTCCCCACTGAACATGGGCATTGACAGGTTGATCCTTGCTTGCAGCCTGTCTCTTTCTTTCCCTAGTTGGGCAGGGCTCTGGGGAGGCAGGGCTCCAGGACACACTGATGAGGTAGTCCACTCAGGGAAGTCAGATTGGCATCATGGTAGCATCTGGAACCTGATGGCTGAAGAAGAGTTAAGCTATAAAGAAGAACACATTGTTGACTTATCATGAACCTGAAGATTGATATATTGCAGATGAAGATTTCGGGTCTCCATTTTAGAAAAAGCTAGTAGGTCTGTTTTAAGTATATCCCAAGTGGGACATGACTTTACTAGTTATTGCCTGAACCTGACATCTAATTTGCAGGTGGACCCAAGGTATTGCCTGAGGAGATGTTGTAAAGTTGGAAATAGGACTAGAAACCTGGATCCAGGATACAGCAACATATCAAAAAGATTGTTCATCACAACCTAGTGGGATTCATCCCAGGAATGCAAGGCTGGTTCAAAATCCGTAAGCCAATCAATGTCATTCACCACATCAATAAAAGTAAAGCCAAAAAACACACGATTATCTCAATAGATGCAGAGAAAGCCTTTGACAAAATCCAACACCCATTCATGCTCAAAACTCTACAAAAAATGGGAATAGATGGGAAATTCCTCAAGGTTGTGGAGTCTATATATAGCAAACCTACAGCCAACATCATACTCAATGGACAGAAGCTGAAAGCATTCCCCCCCAGATCGGGAACTAGACAGGGCTGTCCACTGTCACCGCTACTCTTCAACATAGGATTGGAAGTTCTTGCCATAGCAATCAGGCAAGAGAAAGAAATCAAAGGAATAAATATTGGAAGGGAAGAAGTCAAGCTCTCAATATTTGCAGATGATATGATAGTATACATAGAAAAACCTAAAGAATCAAGCAGAAAACTACTGGAAGTTATTAGGCAATATAGCAAGGTATCAGGCTACAAAATCAATGTACAAAAATCAGTGGCATTTCTTTATGCAAACACTAAATCTGAAGAAGAAGACATCCAGAAATCACTCCCATTTATTGTTTCAGCAAAGTCAATCAAATACCTAGGAATAAAGTTGACCAAAAAAGTGAAAGACTTGTATGCTGAAAACTATGAGTCGCTACTCAAGGAAATAGAAACTGATACCAAGAAATGGAAAGATATCTCATGCTCATGGATTGGAAGAATAAATATCATCAAAATGAATATTCTCCCAGAGTCATATACAAATTTAATGCAATACCCATCAAAGTTCCACCAAGCTTCTTTAAGAGAATAGAACAAACACTACAATCATTTATCTGGAACCAGAAAACACCTCGAATTGCCAAAACCATCTTGAGGAAAAGAAACAGAAATGGAGGCATCACACTCCCAGACCTTAAACTATATTATAAAGCCATCATTATCAAAGCAGCATGGTACTGGAGCAAAAATAGGCACACAGACCAGTGGAACAGAATAGAAAGCCCAGAAATAAATTCCCACACCTATGGACATCTAATCTTTGATAAGGGGCCCCAAAGGATTAAATGGAAAAGGGGCCTCTCCTCAATAAATGGTGCTGGGAAAACTGGGTTGAAACATGCAGAAGAATGAAATTGAACCACTTTATCTCACCAGAAACAAAAATCAACTCTAAATGGATCAAAGACCTAGATGTCAGACCAGAAACAATCAAATACTTAGAGGAAAACATTGGTAAAACACTTTCCCACATACACCTCAAGGACATCTTTGATGAATCAAACCCAATTGCAAGGAAGACTAAAGCAGAAACAAACCAGTGGGACTACATCAAATTGAAAAGCTTCTGCACATCCAAAGAAACTATTAAACAAATAAGGAGACCCCTCACAGAATGGGAGAAGATCTTCACATGCCACACATCACACAAGAAACTAATCACCAAAATATATAAAGAGCTCAGCAAACTTAGCACCAAAACAGCAAATGACGCCACCCAAAAATGGGCAGAGGATATGAACAAAACATTCACCTCAGAGGAGATCCAAAAGGCTAACAAACATATGAAAAACTGCTCTAGGTTACTGATTGTCAGGGAAATACAAATTAAGACAACACTAAGATACCACCTCACTCATATAAGAATGGCATACATCAAAAAGGACAGCAGCAACAAATGCTGGAGAGGTTGTGGCGACAGAGGAACCCATTTACATTGCTGGTGGGAATGTAAATTGGTACAGCCTCTGTGGAGAGCAGTCTGGAAAACTCTCAGAAGGCTAGACATGGACCTTCCATATGATCCAGTAATTCCTCTCCTAGGGTTATATCCCAAGGACTCCATAACACCCAACCAAAAAGAGGAGTGTACTCCTATGTTCATAGCAGCACAATTCATAATAGCTAAAACCTGGAATCCACCCAGATGCCCAACAACAGATGAGTGGCTGAGAAAGCTGTGGTATATATACACAATGGAATACTACGCAGCTATCAAGAACAATGAACCCAGCTTCTCTGACCCATCTTGGACAGAGATAGAAGGAATTATGTTAAGTGAGCTAAGTCAGAAAGATAAAGATGAGTATGGGATGATCCCACTCATCAACAGAAGTTAAGAAAGAAGATCTGAAAGGGAAACTAAAAGCAGGACCTGATCAAATTGTAAGTAGAGCACCAAAGTAAAAACCCTGTGGTGAGAGGTAGACATGCAGCTTCCTGGGCCAGTGGGGGGTGGAAGTTGTTGGGAGGGATGGGTCACAGTCTTTTGGTGGTGGGAATGGTGGGAATGCACGATTGCCACCTCAACATGCTTCACCTCAGACTGTGTCCAGAGACTTCACATGTGGAATGACAACCCTTCAGCTTCATTACTCGGGTGAGACCTTTCCTTTTATAGTATACTCTAATTCCATCTCAGGTGGTTCACTTTCTAACAAAGCCCCAAAACCTAGATATACACCAGTTTCTGTGAGAGAGAGCATATGTTCACACATATCCATAAACTACTGCAAAATATATACCTGAAAGCAGAAGTACACTAGATTTTTGCAGTGAGTACCCCCCCCCTAACACTTCCTCTCCACTATTCCAAGCTTTGGGTCCATGATTGCTCAACAATTAGTTTGGCTTTGTATGTTAACTCTCTTTTCAGTCACCAGGTTCCAGATGCCATCAGGATGCTGGCCAGGCTTCCCTGGACTGAAGACCCCACCAATGTGTCCTGGAGCTCACCTTCCCCAGAGATACACCCTACTAGGGAAAGAGAGAGGCAGACTGGGAGTATGGACCAACCTATCAACGCCCCTGTTCAGCGGGGAAGCAATTACAGAAGCCAGAACTTCCACCTTCTACAACCCACAATGACCCTGGGTCCATGCTCCCAGAGGGCTAGAGAATGGGAAAGCTATCAGGGGAGGGAGTGGGATATGGAGATTGGGTGGTGAGAATTGTGTGGAGTTGTACCCCTCCTACCCTATGGTTTTGTTAATTAATCCTTTCTTAAATAAAAAAGAAAAAGAAAAAAGAAAGCTGGATCCAGGGAAGAGAATAGCTCTCAAATATGGGGAAAGTATATAAATATTGTTAATTGTAAACCCCATCAATTTGTTCTGGGGCCCATATTCTGCACAGGAGCTTATGTAACCTCTGCATCCCTGTACGTCTAAGCTCACATTTTGTGGTCATAGCCAAGAACATTCCAGGCTGAACTAATTTTAGGACTATTTTAGACAACTTTTTTTTTCCTATAGGTAATTAAAGGATATATAAGAAATTGCCATTTCTACAAATTTACTGCATCCACACTACAGAATTTTAGTTTTAACAGTTGTTTTCTAACTGAAGTTAAAGTAATAATGAAATATAAAAATACATTAAAATAGCTGAAAGTGGCTGGACAGTAGTGCAGTGGGTTAAGCGCACATGGCGCTAAGTGCAAGGACTTGCATCAAGGATCCCAGTTAGAGCCCCCAGCACCCTACCTGTAGGGAGTCGATTCACAGGCAGGTCTGCAGGCATCTACTTTTCTCTCCTCTGTGTTCCCCTCCTCTCTAGATTTCTCTCTGTCCTATCCAAAAATGACAGGTATGACAACAATAACAATAACAACTACCACAAGTGCAACAAGGGCAACAAAAATGGGGGAAAAAATGGCCTCCAGGAGCAGTGGATTTGTGGTGGCAGGCACCAAGCCCCAGCAATAACCCTGTAGGCAAAATAAAAATTAATAAACAAACAAAATAGCAGAAAGTATAACAAATAATCCACTTTGTCTTATTGCCTCTAGAGTTAACACTGAGTATGTGCTTGCTTGCTGAGTCCACCACTTCTAGTGACCATTTTCCATTTTTTTTTTCCTACTGTATTTGATAGAACAGAGAGAAATTAAGAAGAGGGGGAGAGAAAGAGATGGAGAAAGAAGCAGAAACCCACAGACCTGCTTCAGTGCTAGTGAAATTTTGCCCTTGTAAGTAGGGAGCAGTGGCTTGAACCTGGTAATTGCACATGATACTGTGTGTGCACAGCTGGGTGTGCCACAGCCTGGCCCCTCTACTTCTAAATTTACTCAGAAAAGATCTACCATGAGGAGTGAGGGAAAGAGAAAGAAGTGAGGAGAGGGAGAAAAGAGTTCACGTTACACTTAAGATGGCTTTAATTTCAAAAACTGAATTGTTTGCTGACTAAAGGATTATTGTAATAGAATATGTCATGATAATATAGAAAATTTTTAGGAAACTGGATTAAAGAAGATATCATAGCATGAAATCTGGTTTACTGGATATCCTTCTGGTTAGAAGGATAAACATTGTTTTAATGGAAAATAAGAAGTTTTTTACATACTTTACAAAATATACTAAAATGTCAGCAAACACAAACTCATATGACAAGTTAAATTCGAACACTTTACAGAAAGGATTTAGAATAATCCCTCTGAGGAGGTTTTGATAATTACTAGGTCTTCAGAGTTTATATATATTTTTTCCAGACTACAGGGTAGCTTTAAGAATTTTATCTCACTAAGAGATGTCAAATATTATGTGCTCATACAAACAAACTCCTTCAAGAATGCCTAAATTTCCTTTGTGATATATCACAGATAGGAATTAACCAGCATGATTATATCCTTAAAGGTAAAATTTGTTGTCTGCTAGAAGACAAATGGCAAAGTGAGCCCCCTTCTATGTGGGATAATGAGAATCTCAGGATACTTTTGGACACAAATAGATCCTTCAGGCTTACCTTCTTATTATAGTTGCCTTATTTAGTGTACTTTTCTTAGGACTTTCATTTTTCTTCAGGAAAATAAATTTATTTTGTTAACTACTTATCTCTATAACACTTTTTTCCTACTTTCATGTTGCTGGGCATTCTTTTATTACCTTTTGATGTAACTATATATATTTTTTCTCAATGAAAAAAAAAACATAGGATAAGAGGGGTTCAGCTCCACACAATTCCCACCACCAGAACTCCATATCCTATCCCCTTCCCTGATAGCTTTCCTATTCTCTATCCCTCTGGGAGTATGGACCCAGGGTCATTATGGGGTGCAGAAGGTGGAAGGTCTGGCTTCTGTAATTGCTTCCCCACTGAACATTGGTACTCCCACCCTGTCTCTCTCTTTCCCTAGTGGGGCGGGGTTCTGGGGAAGTGAAATGGGGCTCAAGGACATATCGGTGGGGTCGTCTGCCCAGAAGAGTCTGGTTGGCACCATGTTAGCATCTGGAACCTCGTGGCTGAAAAAAAGAGTTAACATATAGAGCCAAACAAATTGTTGACTAATCCTGAACTTAAAGGCTGTAATAGTTCAGATTTTTCTCTTTTTTATTAGTAATTCAACAATATTTACAAAATTATAAGATTTCAATGGTAGAACTTCAAACCTATATCTGTTATATGTAAATCATCCCATCTGCTCCTAAAGTCATGTATCCCTACGCCCTCCCTAATAATTATGTAGTTCTTACCAAGCCCACGAGACAGTTTACTCACCATTTTTTTATAATTTAATTTTCTTTAGTCCTCTATTCCATCTGTGAATAAAAAAATCTAATAGGTATCCATTGTCTCTTTAATTATTTTACTTGGCATAGTTACCACTAGTTCTATCCATTTTGTTCTAAATGATATAACTATAATTTTTATCAGTCATTTTTATTTATCAGTTTATAGTATTCTATTGAATATATACCCTAAAAATTTTTATCTAGCCCTTTGTCCTTGAACATTTATCTTGCCTCCATATTTTAGCTGTTGTAATTAACGCCACTATGAACACAGGTATGCATATATACTTGCAAGTTTGCGATTTTTTCTTGTCCTTTGGATATACACCTAGGAGTGCTATCACTGAATCATAAAGTATTTCCCTATTTCTTTGTTTAAGGAACTCCCAGACTGCTTTCTATAGGGGAAGCACCAGATTGTATACTCACCAACAGTGGCAATGCTCATTTCTCTAGGACTCCAGGATGGGAGAGATAGTTCAACAGGTGGTGAATAAAACTCGTCATGCAGGTGACCTAGCTTTGAGTCTCAATACCATATAGCAGGTTCTACAAAACCAGGAAAAGCTCTAGTGCTATTGTATCCCCACATATTATCTGAAGAGAAAAAAATCAATTGTGATGAAAATAAGAATTGAACTCAAAGAATAAATAGAAGTCAAGATTTCAATCAGCTCCATAGAAGAGATGAAGATTCTTTATACCTATTGATTGTGTGTGGTGACCAGACACTCAGGCTCATTGATTTTTCTGCAAGTAGAATTATGGTGAACTACACTTTCTTTTTGATATTGCAGACATTCAGGAAGTCTGACTTTGGAACCTAGCTGTATTAATTATGGTGAGCTGCAGTTTGGCCTAGCAGCATAGGTACCAAGATAGTGAAGTTTCTGAACCAGTTTTGGGAGAATTACAAGATATCAGAATAGTCATATCTTTATGAATCCAATGAGTTCCTTCTCAGAGAAAATGAAGATCCCTGCACATTCCAAGAGGTATGATGCCATTGGTAAATGAAATAATATTAGTGACTATGAGGTACTTTAGGTTATTTGGAAAATATGTTTGAACTCAAAAAGTACAGGAGAGAAGTGAGCATTATTAAGGTTGTCTACTATTGTATTGTTTTCTTCTTTTGGCCCATATGCCTAGAGAGGGAGAAATGTTAGGGGAAGATGACCAAAAGTCTCTGAACTCCAATTCCTCCAAGACCCAGAGATAGAAGAGGATAAAATGAAGGACATTCAGAAATAGTACTAGGTGTATGTGTGACTTATAAAGAAAGGTAAAGCAGGGCCATAGATAAATGAACATATATACATATATAAATATACATAGTCATAGAAAAAAAAACCTATAACTGTGACCTTAGGACAACTACTGTAGTTTCCAGTGGAAATAACAGGTGCACAAAACTTGTTGGAGGGAATGGTATGAAATTATACCCTGTATATCTCAATTTTGTAAATAATATTAAATATTAAATCACTAATAAAATTTTAAAAATAATCACACACTCAGATTCAATCCTTAGTACAACCTGAAGTCAGACTTGAGAAGTACTCTGGTCTTGGTCTCTCTCTCCCATTCCTCTTTCTCTTTCTCTGTATATCTCTCCTTAAAGTAAATGTGTTAAAAAATGGGCACAGAGAAAAAAAAAAAGTAGACTTCCAGAGGCTGGGCTATGATCAGTAGCAGATCTGTTTCTCTCCTCTCCTCTCCTTTCTTGGACCAACTAGGAATACAAAAGGAGACCACCTGGGACCACAATAAGATAGGACTACAATGACTTCAGGAATCCACCAAATCACAGGTGAGTGCAAACACATGTGGCTGGTAGGCAGAGAGGAGCCTAGGGAGAGATTAAGTGGCTGGTAACAGTCCAGCAGTTTATCAGTTGAGACACCACCTCCAGTTTGTTTCAACAACAAGGGGATGGCTGAAGAGAGAAGAGTACTCCCCTGAGACTCACCAAGTCTCCATTGCTACTGCCCTCAGAATCTGGAGCAGCTGCAGGGAGGCCCTGTGCTGACAGCAGGAGACAGAGAACTAACCAGAAAACTCAGGAGAAGATCTATACCTTGGTGGCATAGGGGTGGAGCTGTGAAAGTCTCTTTATATAACCACTGAATTATCTCTGTCACACCCTGCTTTATCCCTTGGTCAGGAGACAGTGATTAAGCTAAGAAGCCTATTTATAGTTTAAAAGCCCTCAGGCTCCAAAGCCTACAGGGAATAAAAAGAACAAAAGAGGTTTTTAAGCCACTGACCTCCAAATCAGGGATTAAAATACTATTGAAACAAGCATTAACTTCCACAACTGTGAACCATTTACTTACCTTAATTAGACACAAGTCAACCCAGGCAAGAGTGATCAGTAATTTGAAAAGCATTGAGACAGGGACCTCATAGCATAATATATAAAATGGTTAAACCAACAAGAAGAAATATTGGACAAATGAACAGGACAAGTTCCAGCTAAAAGCCCCCCCCCAAGGGTGAAACACAAAATAATGAGGTCAACATCCAAACACTAGTTAAGTAAATAATCACAGGAGTGAGAAGAGAGTTTGAAAGAATTGTCATCAGAAATGCAGAAACAACAAATGAGACTCTGGAAGAAAATACTAGTTATTTCAAAGTTACTAGAGAACAGAAAGCTGAAATAGCTGAGCTAAGAACACAGCTAGCTGAACAAGCTAAAACAGTATCAAAACAGGGTAACAAAATAGATGAACTCTAGAAAACAGTAGAGGGGAGAGAGAATAGAATGAATGAGACTGAAGACAGAATTATCAAGATCAAGGATGAATTAGACACAAATAAAAAAGAGGTAAGAGATCTCAAAAAGAGATTAAGAGATACTGAAAAGAACAACAGAGACCTATGGGATGACTTCAAAAGAAACAATATATGTATTATGGGCTTACCAGAGGAAGAAAGAGAGGGAGAGGAAGAAAGCATTCTTCAGGACATAATAGCTGAAAACTTCTCTAGTCTAGACAACATCAAAGACATAAAGGTTCAAGAATCCCAGAAGGTCCTAAACAAAATTAATCCAGACTTAAAGACACCAAGACACATCATATTAGAATGGAAAGGAATAAGTATAAAGAAAGAATCCTGAAGGCTGTAAGAGAAAAAGAGTCACCTACAGAGGAAAACCCATAAGATTAGCATCAGACTTCTCCACACAAACACTACAGGCCAGAAGAGAATGGTGAGATATCTATTGAGTACTCAATGAGAAAGGCTTTCAAACAAAATACTGTATCCTGCTAGAGTGTCATTCAGACTAGATGGATGCATAAAAACTTTCTCAAAAGAGCAACAGTTGAAAGAATCAACCAACACCAAGCCTGCCCCAAAAAAAGTTCTGAAAGGTCTCCTATAAACAGTCAGACCACCATAAATAGGCCATATATCAGAACAGTCTAAAAATCTACAAGCATGGTGTTAAAATATCTTCAGTCTTTGACATCAATAAATGTCAATGACCTGAATTCACCTATTAAAAGACACAGATTAGGAAGATAGATCAGAAAACACAACCCAACAATATGCTGTCTACAGGAAATCCGTGTAACTCAATAAAACAAACCAGACTCCAAGTGAAAGGATGAAAAACTATCATACAGGTCAATGGTCCACAAAAAAGGGCAGGAACAGCTATTCTCATATCTGACACAATAGACTTTAAATTAGATAAAATTAAAAAAGATAGAAATGGACACAACTTATTGCTCAGAGAATCAGTCAACCAAGAGGACTTAACAATTATTAACATCTATGCACCCAATGAGAAGCCACCTAAATATATCAAACATCTACTGAAAGAGCTACAGCAATATATTAACAGCAACACAGTCATAGTAGGGGACTTCAACACCCCACTCTCTCAATTGACAGATTATCCAGACAGAAAATCAATAAAAACATAAGAGAGCTAAATGAAGGGATAAACTATAACTATTGGACATTTTCAGAGTCATACATCCCAAGAAACTGGAATACACATTTTACTCAAAGCCACATGGGTCATTCTCAAGGATAGACCATATGCTAGGCCACAAAGAGAGCATCAGCAAATTCAAAAGCATTGGAATCATCCCAAGCATCTTCTCACACCACAGTGGAATGAAACTAACACTTAAAATCAACAGAAGATTAGTAATAGTCCCAAAATGTGGGAGCTCAACAGTATACTCTTTAATAACAACTGGTTTAAAGAGGAAATAAAGGAAGAAATAAAAATGTTTCGAGAGTTCAAGGAAAATGAAGACACAAGATATCAAAATATTTGGGACACAGCTAAGGCACTACTGAAAGGGAAGTTCATAGCCATACAAGCACATATTAGGAAACAAGAAAAAGCACAAATAAATAGCCTGATTGCACATCTTAAAGACCTAGAAGAAGAACAAAAGAACCCTAAAGCAAGCAGAAGGACAGAAATCACTAAAGTTAGGGCAGAAATAAATAACATCAAAATGAGAAAACCATAAAAAGGTCAATGAAAGTAATGTTGGTTCTTTGAAAGAGTAAACAAAATCAACAAGCATTTAGCTAGACTCACAAAACAAAAATTGGAGAAGACCCAAATAATTTGGATAGTAAATGAAAGAGGAGATATCACAACAGACACCACAGAAATTCAACATATCATGTGAGCCTTCTATGAACAACTATATGCCACCAAGCTAGAGAACCTGAAAGAAATGGATGATTTCCTAGATACCTACCAACTTACAAAATTAAGTAAAGAGGATGTAGATAACATGAAAAGTCCCATCACAGTTAATGAAATTGAAACAGTTATCAAAAACCTTCCCAAATATAAAAGTCCTGGACCAGATGGTTTTACAAATGAATTCTACAAAAGCTTAATAGGTTCTAGTTATTCGTTCTTATTAGTTATTCCTTACTATTAGTTCTAATACCTCTACTTTTAAGTCTTCCAGAAGGTTGAAGACACTAGAATACTCCCTTTAAGTTTCTATGAAGCCAACATCACTTTGCTAACAAAAAGCAGACAGGGACACAACCAAAAAAGAAAACTACAGGCCAATATCTCTGATGAACATAGATACTAAATTATTGAACAAAATTCTAGCCAACTGGATACAGCAGTATATTAAAAAGATTGTAAATCATGACCATGTGGGGTTTATCCTAGGGTTGAAAGGTTGGTTTAATATACATAAATCAATCAAACTGATCCACCACATCAATAAAAGCAAGACCAAAAGCCGCATGGTCATAACAATAGATGCAGAGAAAACCTCTGACAAAATACAACATCACTTTATGATCAAAACACTAGAAAAAATGGGAATAGATGGAAAATTCCTCAAGACAATGGAGTCTACATAAAACAAACCTACAACAAACATCATACTCAATGGTGAAAGCCTGGAAGCATATACTCTCAGATCAGGTACAAGACAGGTATGCCTACTATCACCATTAATATTCAACATAGTGTTGGAAGTTCTTGCCATAGCAATCAGGCAGGAGCAAGGAATTAAAAGCATAAAGAGTAGAAGAGAGGAAGTCAAACTCTCGGTATTTGCAGATGACATGATAATACACATAGACAAACCTAAGGAACCCAGCAATTATCTTCTGGATATCATCAGGCAATAAAGTAAGGTATCAGGCTACAAAATTAACATTCAAAAGTCAGTTGCATTCCTCTATTCAAACACTAAGTTAGAAGAAGTTGAAATCCAGAAATCAATTCCTTTTCCTGTAGCAACAACAACAAACAAATATCTAGGAATAAACCTAACCAAAGAAGTGAAAGGCTTGTATACTGAAAATTATGAGTCACTACTCAAGGAAATTGAAAAGGACACAAAGAAGTGGAAACATATACCATGTTCATGGGTTGGAAGAATTAACATCATCAAAATGAATATACTACCCAGAGCCATCTACAAATTGAATGCTATCCCCATCAAGATCCCAACCACATTTTTTAGGAGACTAGAACAAATGCTACAAATGTTTATCTGGAACCAGAAAAGATCTAGAATTGCCAAAACAATCTTGAGAAGAAAGTACAGAACTGGAAGCATCACACTCCCAGATCTCAAATTGTTTATAGGGTCATTGTAATCAAAACTGCTTGGTACTGGAGCATAAGTAGACACACTGAGCAGTGGAATAGAATTGAGAGCCCAGAAGTAAGCCCCCACATTTATGGACATCTGATATTTGACAAAGATGCCCAGACTATTACATGGGGAAAGCACAGTCTCTTCAACAAATGGTGTTGGAAAAAATAGATTGAAATATGCAGAAGAATGAAACTGAACCACTATATTTCACCAAACACAAAAGTAAATTCCAAGTGGATCAAGGACTTGAATGTTAGATGAGGAACTATTAGATACATAGAGGAAAATATTGGCAGAACTCTTTTCCACCTACATTTTAAAGACATCTTCAATGAAACAAATCCAATTACAGATAAGACTAAGGCAAGCATAAACCTATGGGACTACAACAAATTAAAAAGCTTCTTCACAGCTAAAGAAATTACTACCATAACCAAGTGACCCCTCACAGAATGGGAGAAGATCTTTATATGGCATACATCAGAAAAGAGGTTAATAACCAGAATATATAAAGAACTTGCAAATCTCAACCACAGGAAAACAAATAACCCCATCCAATACTGGGGGAGAGAACATAGAATATTCACCACAGAAAAGATCCAAAAGGCTGAGAAACACATGAAAAAATGCTCCAAGTCTCTGATTGTCAGAGAAATGCAAATAAAGACAACAATGAAATATCACTTCACTCCTGTGATAATGTCGTACGTCAGAAAAGGTAACAGCAGCAAATTCTGGAGAGATTTTGGGGTCAAAGGAACCCTCCTGCATTGCTGGTGGGAATGTAAATTGGTGTAACCTCTGTGGAGAACATTCTGGAGAGTTCTCAGAAGGCTAGAAATGAACTTACCCTATGACCCGCAATTCCTCTCCTGGGGATATATCCTAAGGATCTCAACACACCCATCCAAAAAGATCTGTGTACACATATGTTCATAGCAGCACAATTTGTAATAGCCAAAACCTGGAAGCAACCCAGGTGTCCAAGAACAGATAAGTGGCTGAGCAAGTTGTGGTATATATATAATGGAATACTACTCAGCTATAAAAAATGGTGATTTCACCATTTTTAGCTGATATTGTATGAACCTTGAAAAATTCAAGTTAAGTGAAATAAGTCAGAAACAGAAGGATGAGTATGGGATGATCTTACTCTCAGGCAGAAGTTGAAAAACAGGATCAGAAAAGAAAACACAAATAGAACCTGAACTGGAATTGGTGCATTGCACCAAAGTAAAAGACTGGGGTGGGTGGGGATAATACAGATCCAAGAAGGATGACAGAGGACCTAGTGGGGGTTGTATTGTTATATGGAAAACTGGGAAATGTTATGCATGTACAAACTATGGTATTTACTGTCTAATGAAAACATTAATTCCCCAATAAAGAAATTTAAAAAAAAATGGACACAGAGAGGGGTGGAGCCAGTGTGGTGTCTTTGGAGCCACAGTTGCTGTGAGTTCCAAAAGGCAATAGCTTTCAACCTGAAACCTGCAGCATAAGGTAGGATACTGGGCTGTCTGTAGCAGGGTGCACACAGGTTGGTCACACTGGCATCAAAATACAGTTCCATAACTATCTCTTGGGCTGACAAACAGAGGTCAGGGGGACAAAGGAAAATCCTTCTGTTATTTCTGAGCTCGCCGCCCCCGCCCAAGTACCAACCTACAGGAGCAGTGCAGCTGCTTCTAGCAGAGTTCTCCACTGAGCTATTTTATTTACCAAGATTCCTGGCTCACCAGGAGTGTCATTTCAACCCTCTTCCTTTAATTTCTCTCTTTTTTTTTTAGTGTCTGAAGCTCTACTTGAGTGACAACATACATAACCAATCAGAGCCTCATCCCTACCTGGGAAAGACTACCTTTAGGGTTTTCTTTTTTTTGGGGGGGGATACTTTTCACAATTAGCTGTCTTTGCTCAGGCTGCCTGCAGCCAATGGAGCAGTCCAAGCTATAGACTAACTGTTAGGGGTTTTCTATTTTATTTTTATTTATTTTATTACTACTATTATTATATACATGTATGCCTTTTTCCATCCACCTTTTTCAGGTTGGCCAAAATTAACTGTTGTTTTTCCCAT
Organism: Erinaceus europaeus; assembly: GCF_950295315.1. NCBI lineage: Eukaryota > Metazoa > Chordata > Mammalia > Eulipotyphla > Erinaceidae > Erinaceus > Erinaceus europaeus. The sequence continues at coordinate 61,789,208 of NC_080169.1, read as the reverse complement.
TGCTAGGTGACTGGGCATCCTATTCATTGTGAGAGGACCTTGTTTCTCTCTACCTCTTCTCTCTACTCTCCTTTTTCCCTCCTCCTAGCTAATTAAAAAAAAAAACTCTTTCCTTTCACTGCTCTTCCTTTTTTCTTCCTTTTTTCTTTTTTTTTTATTCTTTTCTTCCTTCCTCTTTCTTTTGTTTTCTGAATTCACTGATACTTGCTTGTGAATTATTTGGGGGGGGGGGAAATCTGACTCGGAATGGACTCTATGCATGTGGGTCTTCTCTACTTCCCTTTCTTCCCTTTCTATCCCTAGAATTTATAGTGGACAGTATATTTGCATAATTGTCTATTCTTGATTTCCCTTTATTCCTGTCTCTTTCTTTTTCTTTGTTTGGTTGCTTAGACTGGAGGTGTTGTTTGGTTAACTGGTATTGGTTGAACTTCATCAATCTTTGCCTCAGTTACTATTGTAATTTCTGAGGTTGGTGACTGCACTTGTCATAAAGCTGATTAGCATAATGTGGCTGGTTTTCAAAACAAAACAACTGAATAACAACAAAACATAAAAATAAAAACCACACTAATAAAAAATGGTTAAATCAAGAGAAAATAAAACTGCTACCACAATGAGTCAGGACAGGAGCCCAGAAGAAACTCCAAATTAGTCAGAAGTAATCATGGATAAGAAAAGTATGCAGGAGTCGGGCTGTAGCGCAGCGGGTTAAGCGCAGTTGGCGCAAAGCAAAAGGACCGGCATAAGGATCCCGGTTCGAACCCCGGCTCCCCACCTGCAGGGGAGTCACTTCACAGGCGGTGAAGCAGGTCTGCAGGTGTCTTTCTCTCCTCCTCTCTGTCTTCCCCTCCTCTCTCCATTTCTCTCTGTCCTATCCAACAACGACAACAATAATAACTAAAACAACAAGGGCAACAAAAGGGAATAAATAAATAAAATAAATTTTTAAAAAAGGAAAGTATGCAAGCAATAGTAAACCTAATAATCACAAAAATGAAGACAACTATGAATTAAAGAAACAACAGAGGAGAACCTTAAAGAAAATACAAGCTACCTCGAGGTAATTAGAGAAATGAAAGCAGAAATAGCTGAGCTAAAAGGCCAGCTAGCAGAACAAGCTAATACTAAAACTGAACTGAAGGAAGAAGCTGAGAGAAGGGAAAGCAGATTAACAGAAGTAGAAAACAGAATTAGCCAGACAGAGGATGAGCTAGAGAAAACAGACAAAGAGGTAAAAGAGCACAAAAAGAGATTGAGAGACACTGAAAACAACCACAGAGACATATGGGATGATCTCAAAAGAAGTAACATTTGTATAATTGGCCTATCAGAGGAAGAAAGAGAGGAAGGGGAAGTAAATATTCAAGAAGAAATAATGGAAGAAAACATCCTAGACATAAACAACAGCAAGGACATTAAGATACAAGAGGCCTAGAGAGTACCAAACAGTATCAACCCAGACCTGAAGTCACCAAGACACATCATAGTTACTATGAAAAGAAGCAAGGATAAAGACAGAATCCTAAAGCCTGCAAGAGAAAAAAAAAAAAAAAAGTGATATATAGGAGAAAACCCATAATACTCTCTGCAGACTTCACTCAAACTCTAAAAGCCAGAAGAGAATGGCAAGATATCTATCAATCCCTGAATGAAAAAGGGTTTTAACCAAGGATCATATATCCTGATAGACTTTCATTCAAACTATATGGATGGATCAAAACCTTCTTAGACAGAGAACAGTTATAAGAGGCAACCATCACTTAGCCTGCTTTGAAAGAGGTTTTAAAAGACCTCTTATAAACAAGAACGTCACTATAATACTTGCCATATATCAGAGCAAATAAAAAATTGTTGAATAATGGCACTGCAGTACTTTCAATCCATAATATCAATAAATTTCAATGGATTAAATTCATCCATCAAAAGGCACAGAGTAGGAGGATGGATCAGAAACGCAACCCAAGTATATGCTGCTTGCAAGAATCCCACCTGGCCCAACAAGACAAACACAGACTTAAAGTGAAAGGATGTAAAACTATCATACACACGTATGGACAAAAAAAAAAAAAAAAAGACAAAACAGGAACAGCCATTCGCATCTCTAACACCATAGACTTTAAATTAAATAAAATAATAAAAGATAGGCAAGGTCATTACATAATGATTAGAGGATCAATCAACCAAGAAGTTTTAACAGTTATTAAAATCTATGCACCCAGTGAGGGACCATCTAAATATATCAAATACCTACTGAAAGAACTACAAAATACATCAAAATAGTGGACACAAATATGCCTTTAAACTTCTCTGCTTTCTTTGTTTCTTACATTTTAACGTCTCTTTGTAACCGTGTTTCTCTGTCCTTACCCTTCACTTTCATTTGTGCTTTTGCTGCCTACAGTTATGTGAAATATTTGGAAGTCTAGAACACGGGTATCTAAATTATCCATATTTTACTGTAATATTCTTGGGTAACTAATGTGATATATGAAAAATACAAAATAATATTTTTCATACCATAAACTAGTATAAATCTATGTCATTATTAAATGCATATTTTTACTCTCTGTGCCTCTCTCTCTCTAAACTTTGCCAGGAATTTTGCACCTGCATAATTTTCTGTGCTTTTTAAAAATATTTATTTATTTATTTATTTATTTATTCCCTTTTGTTGACCTTGTTGCTTTATTATTGTAGTTATTCTTGTTGTCGTTGTTGTTGGATAGGACAGAGAGAAATGGAGAGAGGAGGGGAAGACAGAGGAGGAGAGAAAGACACCTGCAGACCTGCTTCACTGCCTGTGAAGGGACTCCCCTGCAGGTGGGGGGCCAGGGGCTCAAACCAGGATCCTTAATGCCAGCCCTTGCACTTTGCACCACATGCACTTAACCCACTGCACTAGTGCCCTACTCCCATTTCTGTGCTTTAAGCAGGTATTTTCTCCCCCATATTTAGAGCAAAAGAAAACAAGTGCAAGAAAGACAGGAGGTAGAGAGAGTGGTCTTTTGTACTATGCTCCCAAGTGGGGGCTAGCTGCTCACTTCTGGTCCTTTTGCGTGGGAAGGGATGTTACTACTGGGTGAGCTATAGTTTGGCTCCTGCACTCAGTGATTTGAGATTGACCTGTGCTTTTTATTTTTTACAAAATCTCAATGACACACTTTTTTTTTCAATTTGCTTTACTTTTCTGTGAGGTTTATAAGCATAGTCATTGATTCAAAGCTAAGTGTGTATACATATAAATTTCAACAACCTAGAATGGCTAAACAAAACTTTTTTATGTTATTGTGTTATTCTTCTCACTAGAACTACTAACAGAAAAAACCCAATTTTTTGAAAGTACATGGGTATATTTTGACATTTTTATGAAATAGCTTCAAATATGTTTAACCTAAAAAAAGGGTTTAGTAATGGTCTCTGTGAGACGTTTTCATGGAATTATTTCTCATTTCTAATTATTCATTGCCAATAATTTAAATGCTGTAATCCAGAATGATTCAGAACTTTAAGAGTATCTTAAACTACAAAAGTAAAAGTTCTAATGTCCAATTAATCATAACATAGCTTTTAAAAAGATAATACATTTAGTAAGTCATTTGTATATTATTAAAAGTGAAATGGAAGCTATAAATTTTTTCAAACATTGCATTGGGCAAAGGTTTCTTAAAATGCATTTAACTCCACCTCATCTAGACAAACATTATGTCCAAAATTCCATCTAAAATATTTGGAACAAAAAACAGAACTTAATAAAAGGCTTAAATTACAAGATCTCTTTCCAGATTTTATTGTCTCTGGTTAGAATGAGAATTTATTAAAGAAATAGTCTGTGCCTATGTTTTTATTTATTTAAAAAAGGAGACATTGACAAAACCGTAGGATAAGAGGGGTACAACTCCATATAATTCCCATAATCAGATCTCCGTATCCTATCCCCTCCAATGATAGTTTTCCCATTTCACTGAATAATGTCACTACAATACATTCAATACATAATATCAATAAATGTCAATGGCTTAAACTCACCCATCAAAAGGCACAGAGTGGGGGGATGGATCAGAATACATAACCCATATACTGCTTGCAAGAATGCTATCAGATACAACAAGATAAACACAGACTTAAAGTGAAAGGATGGAAAACTATCCACAAAATGGACCACAAAAAAGGGCAGGAACAGCCATTCTTATCTCTGACACAATAGATTTTAAATTAAATAAAATATAGACAAGGGAATCACATAATGATTAGAGGGCTAATCAATCAAGAAGATTTAACAATTATTAACATCTATGCACCCAGTGAGAGACCATCTAAATACATCAAGCACCTACTCAAAGAACTTCAAAAATACATCAATAGTAATACAATAATAGTGGGAGACTTCAACAACCCACTCTCACACCTAGACAGATCAACAAAGACAGAATCAACAAAGAAACAAGAGAATTAAATGAAGAGATTGACAGACTAGACTTCTTGGACATTTTCAGAGTCCTTCACCCAAAAAAACTGGAATACACCTTTTCAAATCCACATAACACATACTCAAGATGGACCACATGTTAGGCCACAAAGACAGCATCAACAAATTTCAGAGCATTGAAATCATCCCAAGTATCTTCTCAGACCATAGTGGAGTAAAGCTAACATTTAACAATAAACAGAAAATTACAAAAGTCATAGAATTTGGAATCTCAACAACATAATACTTAAGAACCACTGGGTGATAGAGGAACTCCAGCAAGAAATTCAAATGTACCTAGAAACAAATGAAAACTGAAGACAAAATCTATCAAAATATTTGGGACACAGCTAAAGCAGTACTGAGAGGGAAACTCATAGCCATAGAGTCACATATTAAAGAAGAAGAAAAAGCTCAAATAAAGGACCTTGCTACATACCTTAAGGACTTAGAGGAAGAGGAATAAAGGAACCCTAAAGCAACCAGAAGGACAGAAATCACTAAAATTAGAGCAGAAATAAACAACATTGAAAATAAGAGAACCATACAAAAGATCAATTGAGTGAAATGTTGATTCTTTGAAAAATTAAATAAGATTGAGAAACCCCTAGTCACACTCACTAAACAAAAAAGGAGAAGACTCAAGTTAATAGAATTGTAAACGAAAGAGAAGATATCACAACTGACACCACAGAAATCTAGGAAATCATGTGAAACTTCTATGAAGAACTATAGGCCACCAAACTAGAGACTCCAGAAGAAATGGAAGAATTCCTAGAAACATATGTCCTTCCAAAACTGAACCAAAAAGAACTACAAAACCTAAATACACAAATCACAGAAAAAGAAATTGAAACAGTTATTAAGAAGCTTCCCAATAACAAAAGTCATGGACCAGGTGGCTTCACAAACTAATTCTACAAATCCTTCAGGAAAGAGTTAATACCTATACCTCTAAAGCTTTTCCATAAGACCAAGGAAACAGGAACACTCCCTTCCACCTTCTATGTAGCCAACTTCACCCTGATGCCAAAAGCAGATAGGGACACAACAAAAAAGGAAAAGTACAGACCAATATCTCTAATGAACATAGATGGCAAAATATTAAACAAGATCTTGGCCAACCAGATACAGTAGTATATCAAAATGATTGTTCATCACGACCAAGTGGGATTTATCCCAGGAATGCAAGGCTGGTTCAACATACATAAGTCAATGAATGTGATTCACCACATCAATAAAAGCAAAGCCAAAAACCACATGATTATCTCAATAGATGCAGAGAAAACCTTTGACAAAATCCAACACCCATTCATGATCAAGTAATACAAAAAATGAAAATAGATGGGAAATTCCTCAAGATAGAGGAATCCATATATAGCAAACCTACAGCCAACATTGTACTCAGTGGACAGAAGCTGAAAGCATTCAGGGCTGTCCACTATCATCATTACTCTTCAATATAGTATTGGAAGTTCTTGCCGTAACAATCAGGCAAGGGAAAGAAATCAAACAAATACAGATAGGAAGAGAAAAAGTCAAGTTCTCACTATTTGCAGATGATACGATAGTATACATAGAAAAACTTAAAGAATCCAGCAGAAAACTACTGGAAGTTATTAGGCAATATAGCAAGGTGTTAGGCTACAATATAAATGTACAAAAATCAGTGACATTTCTTTATGCAAACACTAAATCTGAAGAAGAAGAAGAAGAAGAAGAAGAAAGAAAACAAGAGATCACTCCCATTTACTGTTTCAGCAAAATCAATAAAATACCTAGGAATAAAGCTGACGAATGACGTGAAAGACTTGTATATTGAAAACTATGAGTCACTATTCAAGGAAATAGAAACTGATAGCAAGAAATGGAAAGACATTCCATTCTCATGGATTGGAAGAATAAATATCATCAAAATGTATATTCTCCCCAGAGCCATATACAAATTTAAAGTGATGCCCATCAAAGTTCCACCAAGCTTCTTTAAGGGAATAGAACAAAAACTACACTAATTTATTTGGAACCAGAAAACACCTAGAATTTCCAAAACCATCTTGAGGAAAAGAAACAGAAATGGAGGCATCACACACCCAGATCTCAAACTATATTATAAGGCCATCATTATCAAAACAGCCTGGTGCTGGAATAGGCACACAGACCAGTGGAATAGAACTGAAAGTCCAGAACTAAACGGCCACACCTATGGACATCTAATCTTTGATAAGGGGGCCCAAAGTATTAAATGGAGGAAGGAGTCTCTCTTCAATAAATGGTGCTGGGAAAACTGGGTTGAAACATGCAGAAGAATGAAATTGAACCACCTTATCTCACCAGAAACAAAAATCAACTCCAAGTAGATCAAGGGCCTGGATGTTAGACCAGAAACTATCAAATACTTAGAGTAAAGATTGGTGGAATATTTTCCCACCTAAACCTGAAGGACATCTTTGTTAAAACAAAACCAACTGCAAGGAAGACTAAAGCAGAAACAAACCAGTGGGACTACATCAAATTGAAAAGCTTCTGCACAGCCAAAGAAACTATCACTCAAACAGAGAGACCCCTCACAGAATGGGAGAAGATCATCACATGCCATACATCAGACAAGACACTAATAACCAAAATATACAAAGCGCTCAGCAAATTTAGCACCAAAAAAGCAAATGAGCCCGTCCAAAAATGGGCAGAGGATATGAACAAAACATTCACCTCAGAGGAGATCCAAAAGGCTAACAAACATGAAAAACTGCTCTAGGTCACTGATTGTCAGAGAAATGCAAATTAAGACAACACTAAGATACCACCTCACTCCTGTAAGACATGGCATACATCAAAAAGGACAGCAGCAACTAATGCTGGAGAGGCTGTGGGGAAAGAGGAACCCTTTTGCATTGCTGGTGGGAATGTAAATTGGTCCAGCCTCTGTGGAGAGTAGTCTGGAGGACACTTACAAGGCTAGACATGGACCTACCATATGACCCAGTAATTCCTCTCCTGGGGATATACCCCAACAATTCCATAATGCCCAATCAAAAAGATATGTGTACTCCTATGTTTGTAGCAGTACAATTCATAATAGCTAAAACCTGGAATCCACCCAGACGCCCAACAACAGATGAGCGGCTGAGATTGCTGTGGCATATATACACAATGGGGGGTGGGGGTGGATGGGTGGAATGGGACACAGTCTTTTGGTGGTGGGAATGGTGTTTATATACACTTCTATTAAATTATAGTCATAAAAATCACTATTTAATTAATATTAGAGAGGAGAGAAAGATAGTGTGTCTCGAACTTTTAAAAACACAGACTGAGTCTTTTTAATGCATAGGCTGAGTCTTTGATATGTGGACTCTCTCAAAAGCCTAGACCAGGTAGAACAGAAGCAACCGGTGGCACAGCTATATACAAGATGCTGGGTATTATACAACAAGCCCTAAGAAAGTGACTTTTCAAAGTTAACCAAATTACCAATAATGTGATGATAACAATAACTATCCATTGTCTTCTTGAACCTTAAGACAGCAGGAACCTCACATTTCCACTATAGAGCCTATGTTACGCCTAGTCCTTCACCCTTAGGGTGGGGCCCACTTTTCTGCATGCTTCTCTCAAAGCATATTAAATAATATTGCACCCATGGATCACAACCTAATCAATTCAAGGAATGCCACCACAGCATGCTTCACTTCAGAGTGTGTCCAGAGACTTTAGGTGTAGAATGACAACCCTTCGGCTTTATTACACACTTGAGACCTTTCCTTTCATAGTATTCTCTAATCCCATTCCAGGTGGTTCACTTCTTAACAAAGTTCCAAAACCTAGATATAGACTAGGTATCCTGAGATAGACCATAAGTTTACACATATCCATAAACTAGGGCAAAATATATACCTGAAAGCAGAAGCACATGAGTCTGCAGTGAGTACCCCCCAACACTTCATCTGCACTATTCCAGCCTTTAAGTCCATGATTGTTCAACATTTTGTTTGGCTTTGTATGTTAGCTCTCTTTTCAGCCACCAGGTTCCAGAGGCCAGCAGGATGCCAACCAGACTTCTCTGGACTGATGACCACACCAGTGTATCCTGGAGCTCTGCTTCTCCAGAGAACCACCTTACTAGGGAAAGTGAGAGGCAGACTGGGAGTATGGATTGACCTGTCAATGCCCATGTTCAATGGGGAAGCAATTAAAGAAGCCAGACCTTCCACCTTCTGCAACCCACAAGAACCCTGGGTCCATACTCCCAGAGGGATAGAGAATGGGAAAGCTATCAGGGGAGGGGTCGGGATATAAAGATTGGGTGACGGGAATTGTGTGGAGTTGTACCGCTCCTATCCTATGGTTTTGTTAATGTCTCCTTTCTTAAATAATTAAGTAATAATAATGAAAAAAATAGTCTGACACTGGAACCAAAATAGACATATAGACCATAATAGATTTGAGAACCTTATGATCAACTAATTTTTTTACAAGGTCAGCCAAGACACCAAATGGAAAAAAGGAAAGCCTATTCAATAACTGGTGTTGGGAAAATTGAATTGAAACATGTAGAAGAATGAAAGTGAACCACCCAATTTCATCACATACAAAAGTTAACTCCATATGGATCAATTATTTAAAAGTTAAACTAGAAATTATCAGTTACTTAGATGAAAACACAGGCAGAATTATCTTTCATTTAAGTTTTTGAAACACCGTCCCTGCTTTGAATTCACCTGCAAGGAAAACAAAAGCAAAACTAGACCAGTGGGACTACATACAACTGAAAAGCTTCTGAACTACAAAGGGAATCACCACCGTAACAAAGAGGTTATCCAGAGAGTGGGAAAACTATCTTTATATATAATAAGTCAGTCAGAGAACTAATAACCAAAGTATATAATGAGCTCAACAATAAAAAGAAAAACAGCTCCATTGAGATAAATGGGCAAGAAGATGCCTGGCAGTGGTGCACCTGGTTAATCACATACAATACAGTGTACAAGGATTCAATAATAATAAATGAATAAAAACATTTTAAAAAGAAAAACTGAGGAAGTTATGGGCAGAAATATCTCCAAAGAAGCCATCCAAAGGGACAAAAGACTGGAAAAAAAATTGAAGTTGCTGATAACTTGGGAAATACAAATAAAACAATGAGATAACATTTTTACACCTATAAGAATGTCATTAGAAAATACAGGGTACACCAACTGTAGGAGAGACTGTGCAGGGAAAATAATATTCATATATAGCTGGTAGAAATACAAGTTGGCCCAACCTTTAAGGAAAAGAGTCTGGACCATTCATCAGAACTTTAGGTTGAGCCTGTGTTATGGTCCAGCAATCCCTCTCTCAGGGTTTTCTGGGGAGGGGCGGTGGGGGGTGACACACTTATTTGAATATACCTATGCACACCAATGTTTATAGCAGCACAGTTTGTAATAGCACAAAATTGGAAGCAACTCAGGTGCCCAAGAACAATGAATGGCTAAGGAAGTTGTGGCACACACACACATATATATATATATACAGTAGAGAAATATACAGCTGTTAAAAATGATGAGGTCAACCCTTTTGCAATAATGTGGTCAAAACTTAAAGTCATCATATTTAGTGAGACAATCCAGAAACCAAAAGACATATGCAAAATTTTCTTACTTATAGGTAGAACTTCAGAACAAAGAACAGTAAAAGAAAATTTAAGGTGAAGCTTAGACTTGATGTAGTAGGTTGCATTAAAGCAAAGGACTCTGGGGAAGGAGGGGAGAAAGAGAATGAAGGAATATTGTTGGTATGCATGAGACCCCTTCTGTTTCATTTGGTTTAAATCCCCCCTGCTTAACACTATTCTATTTACATAACCACTTCATTCTATTTACATAACCGCTGTTAATAAGCACCTCCCTCCAGGGCATTGGTTCAATCCCCACTGTATCATGATATGTTTTTGCTCCACCCCCCCTCCTTGACACACCCTGATCCCTTCTTTATCACACTTGATTTTCACCAGTCACTTTTCTCTCCACCCTCTCTATGTCACATCCTGTTTCCACCCTACTTGGGAAGTATATATAAAGACAGCATTGTGAGTTTTAGAGTACTTTACCTTGAGTTCAGCTTAGCTCGTCTTAGATTGTGCTGTGTCCTGCATGAATAAAGAGATACTGCGTACAACCCAGCCATGAGTCCCTGGTCGTCTGTTACCCGCCCGTGAAGCCAGCCCGGAGAAAACAACTTAACCCATCGAAAACAACAGAATATTGAGAGCCTGATATGTCTCAGTCAAGGAGAGGGAAGTGGTTGTACCTATGTGTTAAAGACTATACTATAAACCAATGCACATTTGATAATATTTTTGTTTGTTTTAATTTTTAAATTATCTTTATTTATTTATTACATAGAGACAGCCAGAAATTGAGAGGGGGGGGGTAGAGTGGGATAGAGAGGGCTGGGAGGTGGCACATCTGGTTGAGCGCACATGTCACAATGCACAAGGACCAGAGTTCAAGTCTCCAGTCCCCACCTATGGGGGAAGCTTCATGAGTTGTGAAGCAGGGCTGCAAGTGTCTCTCTGTCTCTCTCCCTCTCTATCTCCCCCTCCCTCTCTATTTCTGGCTGTCTCTATCCAACAAATAAATATAATAAATTAAAAAGGGAGAAAGAGAATCACCTGCAGCGCTGCTTCATCACTCAACTCAGAGATTTACATACAATAAAAAAAAGAGAAAGAAAACTTTTTTTTAAGAAGAAAGTAATTTATAAACACATAGACCTGCAGTTTTTTCTGCAGTAATCATAGAGATCGGAAGAGAGTGGAGTGGTATATTCCAGGATTTTAAAGACAATAAGTACTAGCCATGCACACTTTACCGTCTACGACCATCATTCAAATATGAAAGAACAATAAAAATCAGTACCAGACATACAAAAACTAAGATTTTGCCATTACCAAGATCTTCCCTGAAAGAGTTACTGAAAGGAGAGTCAGAGAGAAAGCAACAAGGACCATTTCATTCTCAATAAGGAAACATAATAAAACGGTAAAGCACAGTAAAAACAGTAAATAGACCCAGAAACACAATCCATAGAAATATAAAATGAGTTAAATAAGAAATGGGAGAAAGAAATGAATAGAGGATGTTCAAGCAAAGAATGGTGAGACAAGAATAGTTTAAGGAAGAATCTCTTAGATGTGTTTATATATAACTCATTTATATATAAATTATAATACTTTTACATATAATAAATTTACACACATATACCCCTCTATGTCTTATTAAATGATGTTATTTTCTCTCCAGTACTTTATTTTATTTTTTAAATTTTAAATTCATGAATTTAATTTTTTCATTTGTAAAATGTGAATATTGACAAAACTATAGGATAAGAGGGGTTCATTTCTACACAATGCTCATCCCCAGAGCTCCATATTCAATCCCCTTCCTTGATAGCTGCCCTATACTTTATCCCTCAGGGAGTATGTAATATTTCTTACTTTTTTTTTTTTTTTGCTTTTTCTCATCTTTCTTGTAATATGTATTATCTTGAAGTTCTTTAATTTGATGTTTGTTTTCAAGTGCTCTTGTTGCTGTAGTTTATATTTGTTACCAGATTATCTGCATTTCTCTGAAATACAGCTACTATATAGTTTCACTGTATGTGCAATATAAGAAACTGAAAATCATGAACTTGTTAAAAAAAACAACTGTCAAAGTGTCACCAAGACTTTCTGAAAACTATGGTGATTATCCTTGAGGGGAAAGAGGAGGGGGAGGACACAGAACTGTGGTGGAGTGTGTGGTGCAGAACTATACCCTTGCAATCTTATTATCTTGTAAACTATTATTAAATTACTAATTAAATTGAGTTAAAACAAAAATAAATGATAAAATTGTTCTAAAGGAAGCAATGGAAAAAAAATAAATTCTGTAAAACACTACTGCATCAAAACTGATCATAAATTATATAGGTTCAAGTTTCAGTTGTGTAACAAACTAAGAAAAAAACAGTCTTGTATAAAGGCTCTAACTGCATACACAGAAAATGCATAACATTGGGTGGGGGAAATAGCATAGTGGTTATGCAAAAGACACTCATGCCTGAGGGTCTGATATCCCAGGTCCAGATGCCTGCACCACCATAAACCAGAGCTGTTCAGTGCTATGGTTATAAAAACAAAATGAGGGTGAATGAGTGTGCAGGTGATAGTGAACTTGACTGAGCACTTCCTTGAACACACAGGGTACCATGCTCAGAGAACCAGGTTAAAACTCCCAGTTCCCTCTTGTAGGAGGCAAACTGCACGAGTGGTCAAGCAGTGCTGCAAGTATCTCTCTCTCTCTCTAGCCTCACCCCTCACAGTTTTTCTCTAGCTTTTCAAATATAAGAAAAAATAAAATAAAATAAAAAACCAAAATAAAATAAAATAAAAATAGGGGGAGAGTACAGGTCCTGGAAAAGGATGACAGAGGACCTAGTGGGGGTTGTATTGTTATGTGGAAAACTGAGATGTTATACATGTACAAACTATTGTACTTACTGTCAAATGCAAAACATTAATCCCCCAATAAAGGAAAAAAATAAATAAGATAAAATATTAACGCAAAACTATTTAAAAAGTGACTCAAAGTAAAAATCCTGTTCTTCACATATTTTTTCAGCACCATGACTTCATGTATATGTGAATTTGTGTTCAATCCAATTAGCCTTTATTAAATACCTTATTAAACTATAACATATCAGTAATTCTAATGTTTACATATGTTTTTTTCTGACTAAGAGCAATAACTAAATATCCATTTATAAAATTAGAAAACCAAACTACAAAAATATTAGTAAGCTATAAAATATTCTATGAAGTCTAATTTATAAAGTATATGAGACACTCAGACATGGGGCCAGGGGGTGACGCAACTGGTTGAGCGCACATGTTATAGTGCTCAAGGACCCTGGTTCGAGCCCCTGTTCCCCACCTGCAAAGGGAATGCTTCATGAGTGGTGAAATAGGACTGCAGGTGTCTCTCTGTGTCTCTCTTATCTTCCCCTCCCATCTTGATTTCAGACTGTCTCTACCTAATAAGTAAATAAAGATAATATAAAAAATTAAAATATGTCAGACATTAAATAGAAAACATCAAATTTTAATGTGAAATATTGGAAGCATTTTATTAATGTCAGAAAATAAATACAAATGCTAAGGTTTGACATGGTTTTGGAATTCTGGGCAAAGCACTGAGAAAATAAAATTATTATGTAGAAATAAATTTAACTTGAGTGTTTAATCGCAGTAGTTATAAAGCAAGGTATTATAAATTCTTACTGGAATGAATTCTCATTTCTTAAAATTTTCAGAAATGTCTCTTATCCTAGAAAGCTGAAGTAATATCCAGTTTTTCAGTTCTAGATTTTATTAAGTTCCTCTGACTTTATTGTAAAAGAGTTTCTTACATTTAATTCTAGTATTTTGTAGAAAGACATTATTTTTTTTATGGTCTCTAATAGGAAGGACTAATAGGAGGTAGAATCAGGAAAGACTTAAAATCTACAAAAATTATAGCAACAAGGTTTTGGTTACTTGTGATCATCACATCAAACACAGAAATTTAATTCACTTGAAAAGGTGAAATATTATCTTCAAAGAAGCATAAATGAGTAAAGAAAATGGAATATATTTTAGCTGGCTATCACAAAGCACGTGATTAAATGTTTGTATTTTACAAAAGGTAAATCATGTAATCTCAACCAATCTTCCCCATCAGTTTCTTAGTTTGGCACTAGTTACCGAAATTAAATCCACGTGTAATTAAACTATCAAAAGGGTAGGTTTTTAAAAACCTATTTGATAACAAAGGTTCACTTATTCAAGAATCCTTTTTATAATCTTTAAATTGGAAGACTTTAATTCATCAAACCCATTCAAACATAAAAGTTTTAAGATCAAGATATCATATTTAGGGCAAGCTAACTTTATGGCATTTTAAATGTTGTTAAGTTCCACATTCTATTGAGGCACACTCATTAAATTTCAAAGAAGTAATTTGCAATATAAGAATGCATTAGTAAACTAAAGGATAGGGAGTAAGATAATAGAATATATTTGCCAACATTAATTTTAAAACATGTCTGTACCTCTGTGCCATTCTGAGTAGCAGTAAGCACTTTGTTTCTGAAAACTCTGGTGGTTCACAAAAATAATAGTTTTATAATGCATAAAAATATAAGTAATTAATGTTTCAGTTTTAAGATGTGAGCATAACTTACTTTCTTCACGATATGGAAATATGGTAATAAGTTTATAACCAGACAAAAATTGCAGACATTACTTCAATATCACTAATATTACTTTATTACCTTTAGTATCACTAATATTACTTTAGTATCACTAATATTTATATAACCTGTAGTAATGTCTACTCTAACATTCATAACAGTAGTACTTTGTGTTTTCTTCTTTCTTTTTGACATGAACAATCATTTAATGTGACTAGTTAACTGATGTTATTGGTCTGTAAAAGGTATCATGAAGATTATTGTTATTATTATTATCTGCTTCCTCTATTTTCTATTTCATTGACTTCTACTTTGATCTTTATTCTTTTCTTCTCTTTTCTTTTTCTGCTTCTTTGAGGTTTAACATTTAATGATGGTTTGGTGGCTTCTTGTAAGATAACTTTGGTTCAGACTTTTACATCTTTTTGAACAATGTCTGGATTGTGGTTAAATTTTTAAAATCATTTACATTTAATGTAGTTACTGGAATATTAAACTAAGATCTGTTTTTTGGTTTTTTTTTATCTAAATCTCTAGAGTTCTGGCTTCTGGAAGCAGCAGAGACTGAACTTGAGCCTTAGTCATTGAAGGCATTTTGCATAATCCAATGTGCTCTTTCATCTTCCATTGCCATCTTTCCTTTGCTATTTATTCCTTTAATGTTTTAACTGTTGTAAAATAAATCTTGCATCTGGTAGGGCTTGGGTTTGAACCTCAGTCTCTGCTGCTTCGGCCATAAAGTCATTTCTACAGAGACATTACACTATGAAACCGGTCTAAGATATATAATTTTAAGTACATGAAGATATTTGATATTTTACCCACTTATATCTGAAATTCTAATCATATGTCTTGGGTCTTTTCTCCCAGTTTGAATCTGAATAATATCTATTGTAACACCATACTGATATTTCCTTCAGTGGAGTATTATCTACAACAAATCCCTTTTAATATATACTTTGTATAGGATACTGTATTTTTCATCCCTAGAAAACTGATTAGATCATTTTGTGTCCTTTGTATTTTAAATTCTCTAATTTCTTCAACATATTTTCAATTCTGATGTCAATGCCTACTAATCCTATCCTCTGAGTCACATCTGAAATTTTACCTTGCAAGTGTTTACTACTGATTTCTAGTAGTAAACTACTAGAAACTACACTCAGATTGATAAATATACTTTCCAAGTGATCTACCCTTTTTAGAATTATAACTAAAACATTTGACTTACACTAGTTTCTATTTATTTTTAGATTTGTAAAATAGACTTCTCCCAAAATGGCTAGATTAGATTTTCCCAAGACGTTCAGAACAAACCTTTTCCAACATCTATCATCTTGGTGTGTAGAGCAAGTTCAGCCAAAAACCCTGAAATCTAAAGAGAAATGGTTGACATTGAAGTATGAAGATTTTTTTTTTATTGATCTAAGAGTCTTTGTCCAGACAAGGCAAATATCCAGAGGCAATGGTTGTCATATGAAACCATTCTCTCTCTATCACATGAGACTCCCTCCTGTTTCCTTGGTGCACCTACTGCATTCCTTGATGAGGGTATCTACCCTCACTCTGTCTTATTTACTCTGGAATTTATAGTCATGTATAACATGCATACATACATGTAATTAGTTTCATTTATTTTAATAACCTGACTCATTTTATTTGTTTGGCTGTGTGGATGGGGAATATTGCCATTCGACACTGACAAAATAAAAATGAATTCCTGATAATATTAATATACTTATTATTCTTATAATGTATGCCATATTTTCTGATTTTGATAACTTATTTCATAAAAACAAAAACAATACTTTTTAATACTGTACTATTATATAATATATGGATCTTTCTATATATGCATAAATATACACATACATGGGTATACATAAGCATATAAATGTTTATATATAAAATCTCACTAGAGAGGTAAAAATTTATGTTGAGGTCAACAAATTTCATAACTAAGTTCATTTGAAATATTCTTATTTGTTTAATCAAAGTATTGGGAGCTGATTGCTTTTCCTTTTATTTATCTTTTTAAATTTAATAACTAAAAATGTTAAATGTTATATAACTATAAAGCCAAGCAAATAAAATAAGGCTTTTTAAATTTTATTTATTTTTTTTTCTTAGAGAATCCAGTTTCATGCTGTAATTAGAATGTATATTTGTTAGTGTCTCCATATCCTTCCTGTTGAAAAGTACATTAAGCAAGAAAAAAATCTTTATTTTCATTCCACAAGCTTTGTCCTTTTTTAGGTAAGAGTTGGCTGTCATTTGTTATATATTGTATACTGTTTGTCAAAATCACACCAAATTCTGATCATTCTTACATAAGCATATGGGGAGATTCTCTATTCTGAATATTTCCTCTTTTGTGGATGTTTATTTCAGTGTCTTATTGATTAGCAATCCTCTGGCTTTTGCTTGTTGCTTCTTATTTTGACTTTTTAATATTTTAAATAATAAAAATACATACATTTGTGCTATGCATTTATATAATTAAGTCACATTACTTTTGAAGACGATTTGATAAAAGTGTTTGTTTCTGATCAAGGGGAAACTGCATATGTCATTTTTATACATATTACCAAACTGCTTTCAAAAGTGATTGTATCATTTTTTATGTATGAAACATTATCATGATATATTTTTTATTTTAAATAAACACCATGAACAAGAATAAGTACCCTACACATTCATGTTTAGCTTTGCTAGTAAAAGTGGTCTCTTTTAAACTTATGTAAATGTGAGACACAGAATAATGTCAGTACCCTGGAGATAGTTACAATGTTTGTGTTGGATATATGCTTATAATATTCTAATATGAACTTCAATATACACATCCAGATGTTGGTCATGATGTTTATTTCCCTTGACAAATAAAATAGCTGCAAATCAAAAGATAGTTCACATATCAGGACAAGTGGATTGGAAGCATCTTAGAAATTATGTATTTTTCACAAGCGGTGAAGCAGGGCTACAGGTATCTTTCTCTCCCTCTCTCTGTCTTCTCCTCCTCTCTCCATTTCTCTCTGTCCTATCCAACAATGACATCGATAACAACAATAACTACAACAATAAAACAACAAGAATAACAAAAAGGGAATAAATAAATATTCAAAAAATTTTAAAAAGATTTTTAAAAAATTATGTATTTGAAAGAATATTTAAACGACACTTCATTCCAGCATTATTAGAACAGTCATTTAGTCTCTGTAGATTGGTCTATTAACAAAGTTGCAAGAGGTTTTCTTTAAAACACATTAAGAGTTCAAGATTATGTTAAACTGTGGTTGGCTCACTTTTGAAAAAGGAAACAGCTTTTATTTCCCAGCTATGTATGCATGTGACAACATATTTCAGAATAATTCAGTCATAGTCCTTTTTTTTTTACCTATATATGAAGCATTCTATCTTGAGAAGCAGGTAAGATGAAAACTAGGTTTAAGATAAAATTAACTATTAGTCCTACAATATATTAGCTTTGAAACTTATTTAAAAATCTAAGCAGTTATTTTTACCAGCAAGCTATTTTGATCAACAAGACAGTAAGAATGCATCCAAAAATCTAGTATCACTTTAAAAATCAACACATATTTGCTCATTACGCTCTTTGGCTTCATTTTATATTTGTTGCTCCTTGAAATTTTTAATTTATACCCTTCACACCAAAGTGTTCTACTGCCATCTAGTGATGGTACAAAGGAATTTCATCATTTCATTTAGTATTTGAAATGCTGAATAATATAGACAATATGATATTACATAAAACATCCAAAGTATTATTTAAAAGTATTACAACGCTTGTGATTTATGATTCGTGTGTGTGTGTGTGTGTGTGTGTGTGTGTGTATGAACACTAGTTAATGGTACTGCAATGTGTTACAAACATAAATTAAATATTCAATAGAAAAATTTTTAAATGATTTTTTGTTTGGGTTGGGGTAACTGAATAATGGTTTT
This sequence comes from Erinaceus europaeus, assembly GCF_950295315.1. Taxonomy (NCBI): domain Eukaryota; kingdom Metazoa; phylum Chordata; class Mammalia; order Eulipotyphla; family Erinaceidae; genus Erinaceus; species Erinaceus europaeus. The sequence goes on along the minus strand of NC_080169.1, from coordinate 61,770,523 downwards.
GCAAAGAAAATTCATGCCTGAGGCTCTGAGACTCCAGATTCAATCACCAGCATCACATAAGCTAGTGCTGAACAGTGCTCCAGTCTACCTATCTCTTTCATTATACATTAATAAATAATAAAATATTTAATTAAATAAAATATTGAAAAGGGGGTCTGGCTGGTGGTGCACCTAGTTGAGCACACATGTTACAATGTGAAAGGACCCGAGTTCAAGTCCCTGGTCTCCACCTTCAGGGGGCATGCTTTGCATGTGGTGAAGTAATGCTGCAGGTGTCTCTGTCTCTCTCCCTCTCTATCATTCCCTTCCCTCTCAATTTCTGGCTGTCTCTATCCAGTAAAAAAAGAGATATATGGTACTCCACACCAGTCTTACTCCTTATTCTTATTCCTTACTTTATTTTATTGTTATAGCTGAATTGACACTATTAATCTAAATAACCCCTTAAAAAACTACTTAGCAGCCTGGGAGATGACTTAGTGGGTGAAACCATTTGAATGCCCAAGTAACCAGAATCCATTCCTGGCACTACGTATACCACACCTGTGTTCTGATCTCATTCCTAATACATACTTACATACATATATACATAATTTCTAATTTAAAAATGTTTTGGTGGGCTGGTGGTGATGAACCTGGTTGAGCGCACATGTTACAGTGCACAAGGACCTGGTTTCGAGTCCCCGCCCCACCTTCAGGGAGAAAGCTTTGCGAGAGGTGAAGCAGGTCTATAGGTGTCTGTCTCTCTCCCTATCTTCCCTCCTCCTCTCAATTTCTGGCTGTCTCTATCCAATAAATAAAGATAATAATTTTTAAAAATCAAATTTAATCATGTTACTCTCCCTCTAAAATTTCTTAGAGGTCAGCTTGCCCCCTAGGGTAGGGGGTTGGTATGACAAAAGTTGATGTGATACATAAAGGTCAAAATAATCAGTCTCCTGATGCAGGCATTTAATTATTATCCAAAGGCATTTGAGAGCAGAATAGGGGTTGAACCAGTAAGGTGAGATAAAGAAGAAAGAATAAGGCTTGATGTAAATTAAGGACATCAAAGAGCACCAGGAAATAAGGTTTTGGGGGCTTTTCAGTGTGTGACAGGTCCATGAAGAATGATAAAGTGGGGGGTTGTATTGTTAAATGGGAAACTGGATAATTTCTGGAACCATCCGTTCCACCCCGGTTCTATGGCTGCCAGTTCTTAGCAACATCGCCCCGCCAGATATTCGTCGGGACGCGGCATCATCTAAGTTCATTTCCCACGTCTACTACGCTCGACCGGACCTGCCAATACACGCGGATATCTTCGCCCACCCTGTCCAACACTTGACATCTCGTCACCCAATCTGGTCCCTTACGCCTACACTGAACTTCTCTGTTCCAGTCTCTTGGAAACAGAGTCGGCAGTCAGCTGAGGTAAAGAACAAACACCTCATTACAGACCCCTGCAAGCGTTAATCCAGCTTTGACCTAGCACTTTATGATTGGGCCCTCCTCAATCGCTATTGAACAGGCCATGGCCGGTGCGCCGCTATGTTCCATCGCTGGGGAGCCAGAGACGACCCGAACTGCCCCTGCGGTTACAGACAGACTATGACCCACATAGTCAACGACTGCCACCTCTTCAGATTCAAAGGAGGTCTCGAAACTTTACATCAGGCTCAACCTGACGCTGTTGACTGGCTACGGAAGAAGGGCAAACGCTAGAAGAAGAAGAAATGGGAAACTGGGGAATGTTATGCATGTACTGAGGTAATTTATTTATTTATTTTTTACATTTTTATTTAGAAAAAGGAAACAATGACAAAATCATAAGATAAGAGGGATACAACTCAACACAATTCCCACCACCAGAACTCTGTATCCCATTCCCTCCCCTGATAGTGTTCCTATTTTTTATACATCTGGGAGTATGGACCCAGGGTCATTATGGGGTGCAGAAGGTTGAAGGGCTGGCTTCTGTAATTGCTTCCCTGCTGACCATGGGTATTGACAGGTCGATCCATATTCCCAGCCTGTGTCTCTTTTTCCCTACTGGGGCAGGGCTCTGGGGAAGTGAGGCTCCAGGATATGTTCTTCTCTTTTTTGTTTATAGAGAGAAGGACCGGGGGTTGGGTGGTGGCACACCAGATTAAGCGCACATAGTATGAAACACACAAAAGCCAGCACAAGGATCCTGGATCAAGCCATTGGCTCCCCACCTGGGGTGGGGGGCACTTCAGAATCGGAGAAGTAGGTCTGCAGGTGTCTTTCTCTCTCCTCATCTCCACTCCCTTCTCAATGTATTTCTGCTCTATCCAATAAAATGGGGGAATAAAAATGGCCACCAGGAAAAGTGTATACCTAGTGCAGGCACCAAGCATCAATAATAACCACTGAGGCAAAGAGTGAGAGACAGTGACAGAGAAATTGAGAGAGAAGCAGGGGAGGGGGAATGTGGTGAGTACCTGCAACACTGCTTCACTCCTCATGAATATCCCCCCCTGCAAGTTGGGATGGAGCCTTGAACCCTGGCCCATTCTCATGGTCATGTGTGTGCATTATCAGGTGAGCCCAAACCTGTCCCCAACCACTTTTTTTTATTATTATTAATTTAATAATAATCAACAAGGTCTTAGGATAAGAGGGGTACAATTCCCACCACCAAAGTAATATATATATTGCCTCCAGGGTTATTGCTGGCATGGTGCCAGCACTACAAATTCACTGCTCCTGAGGGTCATTTTTTTATTTTAGAGACAGAGGAGAAAAGAGAAAGAGACCACATCACTGAAACTTCCTTCAAAGAGATGTGGCCTGAGCTCGAACTTGGAGAGTACTCATTACTAAACAGCACACAATCAAGTAAGATGTATTGCAAGTCCTTCATCTATCTTAGAAGATATTTTACATGATTTCCATTTTTGTTTATTACACTTATGTTGTGTCCCAATGTGTGGTCTATCTTCAGGAATGTTGAATGAGTACTAGAGAAGAATGCATATTTGTCTTTGCCACTGGGGCTTTGGGGTGGATGTGTAGAGTCAGGTGAGCATTTATTAATCACAATTAGTTCAATTAAATCCTTCTTGAAGGCTATTGTATGTTTATTGGTTTTTCTGTCTGCTTCATCTGTTGATTGATAAGCGTATCTAGTTGACGTTTTCTTCTATTATCGTGTTTAGATCTGGTTTTGTTGTTGATTATTTTTGCAGATTGATAAGTTCCAGTTATCTAAAATCCACAGAATGCAACCATTTAGTGGTTGTCTTTTATCTCTTATTATATTAAGAATAATTACTTCGGGGTTCCCGGAAGATGGCGGACTGAGAAGCTGCTTGTGGCTTGAGCTCTGACCACATCTTCTGGAAATGGTAGGATTTTCTGCCTTTAGTAGGCCAGTCAATAAGGGGTCCTAGCGGTGACACCAAGGAGGTGACTATAACTTAATTTTAGTTAAAAAATAGAGTAGAAAAAAAAGAAAAAATATTTTTTTCTTTTAAATTATTAAGCACACCTCCGTCCCTTTTTTGAATTCACTGATACACATTTGGGAATTACTTTGGGGAAGAATTCTGACTCAGAGTGGACTCTCACTGCGAGTATTTCTGCTCTGTCCTTTTTTCCTTCTAAGTAGCCAGCCACCCCCACCTCACCCCACATATCTAATTAAATAATTAAAAATAAATTAAAAAAACTCCTTTAACCGCTCTTTTATGACGGTTCTTTTACTTATATTTTTCTTTTTTCTCTCTCTATTTTCTTTTTCTTTTTCTCATTCTTGTCATCCTTTCTTCCTTAATCCTACAGATTCCAAAGCCACAGGCCCCATCCCCCACACCACCAAATAGTGTGCTTTTTTGAATTCACTGATACACATTTGGGAATTATTTTGGGGAAGAATTCTGACTCAGAGTGGACTCTCACTGCGAGTATTTCTGCTCAACTTCCCTTCCTCCTTTAGCTACCCCTAGAATATACAGTGGATAGTAGATTTGCATAACTATCTATTTCAGCTATCCTTGTCTAGTCCTGAGGTTTGTTTTTTTTTTCTCTTTCTTATCAGCTGCCTCTGATCATGAGGTTTGAGGTAATCTGGGAGAGGGTTTTTTTTTTTACCCTTCTCTATTTTATTATTAATATTATATAAAGGTATTCTCCCCCCCCCCCCTTTAGGTTGAGCAGAATTAACTCTTAGGGTATCTTTCATTGCTAGGGTAGTGGGCATATTATCTATTGTGGGAGGAACTTGTCTCATTACTCCTACATCCTCTACAGACTCTCCGTCTTAAGCTTTTCCATAAGATTGAAGAAACAGGAATACTCCCTTCCACCTTCTATGAAGCCAACATCACCCTGATACCAAAAGCTGATAGGAACACAACAAAAAAGGAAAACTACAGACCGATATCTCTGATGAACATAGATGCCAAAATATTAAACAAGATCTTGGCCAACTGACTACAGTAACATATCAAAAAGATTGTTCATCACGACCAAGTGGGATTTATCCCAGGAATGCAAGGCTGGTTCAACATCCATAAGTCAATCACTGTCATTCACCACATCAATAAAAGCAAAGCCAAAAACCACATGATTATCTCAATAGATGCAGAGAAAAATCTTTGACAAAATCCAACACCCATTCATGCTCAAAACTCTACACAAAATGGGAATAGTTGGGAAATTCCTCAACATATTGGAGTCTATATATAGCAAACCTACAGCCAAAATCATACTCAATGGACAGAAGCTGAAAGCATTCCCCCTCAGATCGGGGACTAGACAGGGCTATCCACTGTCACCATTACTCTTCAACATAGAATTGGAAGTTCTTGCCATAGCAATCAGGCAAAAGAAAGAAATCAAAGGAATACAGATTGGAAGGGAAGAAGTCATGCTCTCACTATTTGCAGATGATATGATAGTATACATAGAAAAACCTAAAGAATCAAGCAGAAAACTACTGGAAGTTATTAGGCAATATAGCAAGGTATCTGGCTACAAAATCAATGTACAAAAATCAGTGGCATTTCTTTATGCAAACACTAAATCTGAAGAAGAAGACATCCAGAAATCACTCCCATTTACTCCAAATTACTGTTTCAGCAAAATCAATCAAATACCTAGGAATAAAGTTGACCAAAGAAGTGAAAGACTTGTATGCTGAAAACTGTGAGTCACTACTCAGGGAAATAGAAACTCATACCAAGAAATGGAAAGATATCCCATGCTCATGGATTGGAAGAATAAGTATCATCAAAATGAATATTCTCCGCAGAGCCATATACAAATTTAATGCAATACTCATCAAAGTTCCACCAAGCTTCTTTAAGAGAATAGAACAAACACTACAATCATTTATCTGGAACCTGAAAACACCTAGAATTTCCAAAACCATCTTGAGGAACAGAAAGAGAAATGGAGGCATCACACTCCCAGACCTTAAACTATATTATAAAGCCATCATCACCAAAACAGCATGGTACTGGAACAAAAATAGGCACACAGACCAGTGGAACAGAATTGAAAGCCCAGAAATAAATCCCCACACCTATGGACATCTAATCTTTGATAAGGGGGCCCAAAGGTTTAAATGGAAAAAGGAGGCTCTCTTCAATAAATGGTGCTGGGAAAACTGGGTTGTAACATGAAGAAGAATTAAATTGAACCACTTTATCTCACCAGAAACAAAAATAAACTCCAAATGGATCAAAGACCTAGATGTCAGACCAGAAACAATCAAATACTTAGAGGAAAACATCGGTAAAACAGTTTCCCACCTATACCTCAAGGACATCTTTGATGAATCAAACCCAATTGCAAGGAAGACTAAAGCAGAAACAAACCAATGGGACTACATCAAATTGAAAAGCTTCTGCACATCCAAAGAAACTATTAAACAAACAAAGAGACCCCTTACAGAATGGGAGAAGGTCTTCACATGCCATACATCAGACAAGAAACTAATCACCAAAATATATAAAGAGCTCAGCAAACTTAGCACCAAAAAAGCAAATGACCCCATCCAAAAATGGGCAGAGGATATGAACAAAACATTCACTACAGAGGAGATCCAAAAGGCTAACAAACATATGAAAAACTGCTCTAGGTCACTGATTGTCAGAGAAATGCAAATTAAGACAACACTAAGATACCACCTCACTCTATAAGAATGACATACATCAAAAAGGACAGCAGCAACAAATGCTGGAGAGGTTGTGGGGACAGAGGAATCCTTTTACATTGCTGGTGGGAATGTAAATTGGTCCAGCCTCTGTGGTGAGCAGTCTGGAAAACACTGAAGGCTAGACATGGACCTTCCATATGATCCAGTTATTCCTCTCCTGGGGTTATACCCCAAGGACTCCATAACACCCAACCAAAAAGAGGTGTGTACTCCTATGTTCATAGCAGCACAATTCATAATAACTGCTTCTCCACTGAACATGGGAGTTGACAGGTCCATCCATTGCCCCCAGCCTGTCTCTGTCTTTCCCTAGTGGTCCAGAGCTCTGGAGATGTGAGGGTCCAGGACACATTGGTGAGGTTGTCTGCCCAGAGAAGTAGGGGTGAAGTCATGGTAGCAACTGTAACTTGGTGTCTGGAAGGTGACATGACCTAAGATGAGACAAGAGGGTTAATAAACAGTAACCAAAAAGTAGGATCAGAGCAGATGAGCTTAGGGATTTTAGGGTAGAAGAAAGCTAGTAGAACCATTTTAGGCATGTTCCTGGGGGCATATAATTATAGGAGTTTTGCTTGAGTTTGGTAGTTAGCCTGAGCTTGGATAACAATATTGTCTGAGAGAATGGTGTCAGAGTAGAGAAAAGAGCTAGAAAGCTGGATTAGAGCAGGGAGTAGCATATATATATATATATAATATATTATATGGCTAAAATTAACTATTTACCTCCATCCAACTACTCCAATGTCCATATATAAATACATATTTATATTTCTAATATTTTACATTTTAGTAATTTATAAGATTTTAATTTTTATACACAAGATTATACCCATTTATAAACTGGACATATTGACAAGACCATAGCATAAGAGGGGTATAATTCCATACAATTTCCACCACCAGAACTCCATATCCCATCACCTCCCTTGATAGCTTTCCTACTCTCTATCCCTCTGGGTGTATGGACCCAGAATTGTTATGGGTTGCAGAAGATGGAAGGTCTGGCTTCTGTAATTGCTTCTACACTGAACATGGGCATTGGCAGATCAATCCGTATTCTCAGTCTGTCTCTTTTCCTAGTGGGGCAGGGTCCTGGGGAGGTGGGGCTCCAGGACACATTGATGGGGTCGTCTACCTAGGGAAGTCAGGTTGGCATCATGTAGCATCTGGAACCTGGTAGCTGAAAAAGAGTTAAGATATAAAGCAGAAAAAATTGTTGACTCATTTTGAACCTAAAGGCAAGAACATTGCAGAGGAAGATTTGGGGCTCTGTTTTGGAAAAATCTAGTTGGTCTGTTTTAGGTATATTGCAAGGGGCCCATGTCTTTGCTAGTTTTTGCCTAAGTCCAACAGCTATCATGCATGTGGGCAGATGGTGTCATAGTTGGAAAAAGTACTAGAAAGCTGGCTCATGGAAGAGAGTAGTTCCCAAATATGGGGAAATTACACAAATATTGTTAACTATAAACCCCATCAATTTGATCTGAATTTTTATATACAAGATTGGTGGGGTTTCTACAACCTCTCTAATTCTGTCACCTCTACTTCTTGATTCTGTTCTTAGTATCTAACTAGCTATTCTTTATTCAAATCATAAAATTTCCCTAGTGCACACTGAACTTAGATAACAATCAAATATGATTGATTCCAAAAGGTAATTTGTATATATTTTCACTACTTCAATATTTTTGTTCATAGGGACTCTCATCAGATCCATATTTTATGATAATGCAAGGATCCCTTTAAGCTGTATTTCTTTCACATGGCATCTCTCAAGAATTGCTGTTTTTACAACATGATATTACTTCCCACTTACTCAATTTATTTTTCCTTCTTCTATTACATTACTTACAAGTGTCTTCTGCTAACTGTACCAATTTTAATCTTTTAACTCTTGTCATTATCTTGAAGACACAGTACTTGCTTATTCTTCCTATTCTCAACAAAGTTGCATCACACGTATCCAAAAAATATATCCTTAGATTAAAAGTATTAGTAAGAGGACATAGTTACAGATATTATTAATTTAGTTTTCTGCTTTTCATCAAGTGATATTACCATACTATAATTTTGCTGTAGGCAAAAATCCAGATCATCTAAATCTGGAAAAACAAAATGTGATATTTATCTGGAGTTTATAGAAAATTTACTTTTTCTAAAACAAAAGAAATTTTTAACAAAAGAATTTTTATATGAATCATTTAGGTGCATGTATATCTGTAACCCACTGTATCTGCACACATAGTAGTGTCCTAAGAATCCTAAAATATGTTTAAAATGGTAGAATGTTACTTTGATAGAACAATTTACATATTTTTTTCTTTGGCACCAGAGTTATCTCTGAAGCTCAATGAATCTCTGCTTCCAGAGGCCATTTTTTCTTCTTTCTTTCTTTCTTTCTTTCTTTTGTTTGTTTTTTTAAATTTTATTTGACAGGACAGACAGAAATTGTGAGGGGACAAAAGATAGAGAGGAAGAGAGACACCTGCTGGTCTGCTGCTCCTGAAGCATCTCCCTGTCAGTGGGGAGCAAGGACTTGAATCCGGATTCTTGTGCATTTGTGTTTAACCAGATGTACCACCACCCAGACCCTAAGTTATACCTTTTCATGTAAGTTTCCTTTTTTATTTATTCTACTTTATTCTGGTATGATGTTTTGTGTTCATATTTATGAGAGAAGGACTAGTCAGACTAAATATAGAAAGAAGTAGCAGTAGCCGTCACACTAGATATTTAAATCTAAACTCTTTAGAGAAGGAATTTTGAGATACACAATGAATATCTTGAAGAAGTATAAAAGGGCAGAAATATAGTTGTGCAGAATAATGATTAAAAAAAAAAACTCAGACAAGAACCAATGGTAAAAAGAACTGTCTGACACTTCTAGGGATACAATAAAACCCACTAAGTAGCACCTCTGGGAACATGTTTGCAGTGTTTCAAGACCCCAGTTTCAAGACCCACCTGCACTAAATCTCTGTACCAGTCAAAAGTGATATGTGCAACCAGAAAAGACTGCTAGATTAAGTATATAGAGATTTAATTATGATCTGAGTGATGGCCTCTGCAGATGCCTTGAAAAGACTTGTAGCTTATGAAGAGAATAAAAGCAGAAATTCTTTATTGTGTCTGAAATTAAATGACACTATTGAAATTAACTATTCTGCCATGATAACAACGGTCATATTCTCAAATAATAATAAAATGCAAACTGACTCATTACATTTAGTGACTATTTTTGCAGAACTTTTACCCTTAAAAAACAAGAAATAAGAAATAAATTATTCTTTACACATACACAGAGAGAGAGAGAGAGAAAGAAAGGGAGAGAGAGAGAGAGAGATCCTTAGTTCTAAATCACATGAAATCATTCCCAAAAGTTTATTTTAGTAAATATTGAATACTTCAATAAGAGGTATTCTTCTTCTTCTAGAGTTTGCCCTTCTTCTGTAGCCAGTCAACAGCGTCAGGTTGAGCCTGATGTAAAGTATTTGTCATTGAACACTTATGGTCATGTAGTCATGTTTTGGTCCTCAAGGGGGCACTTTAATATAAGCTAAATCATTTCCCAGAGGTGTTTTTAACAAATGTTAATTTTATAATAATTCAAATAATAATAAAATGCAAACTGACTCGTACTCATTACATTTAGTGACTATTTTTGCAGAACTTTTCCCCTTAAAAAACAAGAAATAAGAAATAAATTATTCTTTACACATACACACAGAGAGAAAGAAAGGGAGAGAGAGAGAGAGAGAAAGGGGGAGAGAGAGACAGAGAGAGAGGAGGTCCTTAGTTCTAAATCAATTGCAATCATTCCCAAAAGTTTATTTTGGTAATTCAATAAGAAGTATTTGTCATTGAACACTTATGGTCATGTAGTCATGTTTTGGTCCTCAAGGGGGCACTTTAATATAAGCTAAATCATTTCCCAGAGGTGTTTTTAACAAATGTTAATTTTATTATGAACCTTGTTTCTAAATATATTTTATACACGTAGTATCATAACTCTTTCCAATGTCATTCTAAAATCTAAATTGTTTTTTTCATTGCATAAAATCTAGTATTTTGTTCAAGACATGTCCCATTCTTCTATGTTCTCCTTTATCAACACATTCCCACTGAAATAAACATTGTTAGACCATCAAATTGTTCTATGAACGGCAGGTAAAATAAAGTGTGCAAGACTTGTCTGGTTCCACAAAATTAGTCTCCACAGTAATGTCTAGTTTTCACATATTGTATTTTAATCAAATATGGGGTTTTTGGCAATTGCTGAATGGAATTAAAAATTCACTGGCGAGAAAGCTTCTCTCTTAATACTGAAGATATTGGAATAAATTCTAGAATACTCTGTTAAGTGAGTGGTAAATATTGATGAGAAAGATGGCAACAAGCCAAGCTTAGATTTAGGAAGAAGAGGAATATAAACAAAATAAGAAATTTGCATGCCTGGTGTTAAAGTATTCCTAGTACTACAGATATACCTGAACTTCAAAGATAAAGAGAATCAGAAAATAAAGTCCTAGCTTTGTTAGAGGTAAAGAGGCACACTATTCTGAAAAAGATATTTATGCCCCTTAAATTATTTGAATTAAATATATTTCTTAACAAGTATTATATCTAGGTATCTTTTTTTAATTACTACAGTTTTATTTATCAACTTGACTATAGACATAGGATTGAATATTAAATGATAAAAATTATAATTTTGAGATCACTAATATATCTTAATGTATTTGCTGGGTTTTAAATACTAAGTATTATGTTTACATTTTGTTTATGAACAAACAAAATGTGAACATAACAAAATGTGAACATGTTACTTATGAACAGCTAACTTCAGTATAAGAACTTACAAATTCATTATTAAAATTAGTTTCTATGTACACATATAAAAACATTTAAATATAAATATAACATAAATAATAGAATATTATATATAAATATAAATATAAATAATATAATATAAATAATAGAAAGTCAAATAGAATGAAACTAGAAAAAGAAAAGTTTGAAAATCAATAGACTATCTCGTTTGTACCTCAAGGCTAGCTACAAAAGTTGTCTGATAAGTAAATGCTGTCCATTTGATAATATTATTTTTATGTTACCATATCAATTGCCACACTGCATTTATTCAGTAGTAATTGAAATTAACACCAAGTATCTGAGTACAATGCAATGTCAGGCTACTTTCTTTTTTCTTTTTTCACGAATCCAGGATCTTCTGCTTACATGAACTCAATGTTTCAGGTCCTTTTAAAAATTCCATTATAGGGAGTCGAGCTGTAGCATAACAGGTTAAGTGCAGGTGGCACAAAGCGTTAGAATCCTGGTTTGAGCCCTGGCTCCCCACCTTCAGAGGAGTGGCTTCACAGGCATTGAAGCAGGTCTGCAGGTGTCTATCTTTTTCTCCCTCTCTTTCTCTTCCCCTCCTCTCTCCATTTCTCTGTTTTATCCAACAACGACATCAATAACAATAACAAAAACAATAATAGCTGCAATAAAATAAGGGCAACAAAAGGAAATGAATAAATAAATATTTTTAAAAATATATAGTCGAGAAATAGAGAGGGGTGGGTGATAGAGAGATGCCACTGATATTCCTCTAGTGCTTGATACTCCCACATGGTACAAGAACTTCAACTTGAGTTCACTCATGACAAGACACACACTCTATCTGCAGAGCTATCTCTGGCTTAAAGTTGTGTTTGAGTTCTCAGACATGCTCCATAGCAGAACTACCTCTCTGACCCAGTGATTTAAAAACAATGTTCCTGGGACCTCATTGTGGTGTACTGGTAGAGAGCATTAATTTGTCTTGCACAAGGAACTATAAGGCCCTGGTCTCCACCTGCAGGGGACAAGCATCATGAGCATTCTATCTGGACATATTTTATACAGTGAAAATTCAATCTGAAAATTTCTATACAAAATTCCAGTGATACATATCTTTTCAATATGTAATGGCTAAAATGCATGAATTTCTTTATCTCCATAGGTGAAAAAAAAGGGAGGGGGCATTGTTCTGAATTTATGCTGTCCATGGTGATCAAATTCCTCTTGGGTTTAGCACTCAAATTGGTGTGTAAGATAAAATTATAACTGCTTTCCTTTTGAACTCAGGAGGAATGGGAGACCACTAAAAGAGTCATTATGATTTACATGACCTGGATTGATATCTTAGCTTCAGGGAACAACAAATAATAAAGCAATAACTGGAGAGTACTGGTACAGTGATTCAAATTTAGTGGCTACACTTCCTGGAACACACACACACACAATAAGTTCAGTGAGGGGTCAAGAGATGAAGCTCTGGGTTAAATGGACATATTATCTTGCACAAGGACTCAGCCCCTTGTCCCCATCTGCACTGGGAAAGCATCAACAAAATGATGAAAATGGTGCCACGAGTGTCTCTCTTCCTTTCTGATCTCTCTCTTCCCTTTCACTCTCAATTTCTCTGTCCTATCAAAATGAAATAAAATATAATAAATAATTTAATAAAATTTTCGCTTGAAACAAAATCACTGAAAATCAGAAATATCTATAAATAAATCATTGCTTTATATGGGTAATATGCCATGTGTCTTTCTTGAAAATACAACTGTGAAGTTAAAAGTTTATGACCACAGTGAAACCGATATAATTCATTAGTAAATTATGAGAAAGCATCAGCAAAATAGCTTTTTTTAATGTGTGTAATCCAAGTTAGAGCCTGACCTCCACTGTACTAGAGAAAAATTGAGTGCTGTGTTGCTTTCCCCTCTCTCTATCTCTACCTTTTCTTTCTTTCTTTTTTATTTTTTAAAAATATTTATTTATTTGTTATTGGATAGAGACAGAGAGAAACGGATAGGGAAGGGGGAGATAGAAAGGAAGAGAGACAGAGAGACACCTGCAGCCCTGTTTCACCACTTATGAAGCTTTCTCCCTACAGGTGGGGACCAGGGGCTTCAACCCAGGTCCTTGTTCACTGTAACTTTAGTGCTTACCCAGGTGCAGCACCACCTGGTTCCCTTATACCTCTCTTTTTCTACATGAAAAAGTCGGCCTAGAGCAGTGAAACACTTGTGATGATCCCCTCACTACCTCAAAAAAAAAATTATCAGGAAAAAGCAATTACAGACACTCATGTACAGAACACATGAAAAGTCTAAGTACACAAACTATGTCAGCATAAACACTATAAATGAATTTACCTCACCTAGTGGTTTTATTCAACTAGTAATGTGGCTCCCAGAATGATTGTATGGGACATTAAAAGCTATCACTGTTATCCCTTGATCCACTGTTTCATCTAAAAGTACCCATTATTAATAGTTTTGAGGACTTTAATTATGTCGAGTGAATCACCAGGAAATATTATTCCTCCCAAGCATTAATTAGGCCATGAAGCTTACTGAGCTAAGCATTATATAATTGAACTTGTATCAATTATATTGCTTAGACTATTCTGTATTCTAAGTATTTTGCTTTTATCTTATGATTACTATATTTCTAGATAGCATTGGGTTAGATACATTTTCAGCAAAACTAATAAAGTCTAATGTTAAAAAAGCAAAATATGATATAGTACAGAAATATACAGGACACTGTCCTTGGTCAGAAAAAAAAATAATAGAAGAGCTCTATTTTTCTTTTCTTTGAAGTTGCAATTCTTCAAGTCTCAGTTAATTGGGTGCCAAGATATCAAATAATAGGAAGAACTGATAAGCATTCAGTGACCTTCCTTTGAGAACTTGTGTTAGATAAATGATAAGTGAACTTTAAGCACTAGGTTTTCTGTCTCCTCTTAACCTTTACATCACTTACATCCTTTTAAAAGAAAGCTTCAAGTAACAAGCACAGATCCAAAGAAAGATTAGAAGGTGAGAATTGGACTGGCACTGTTTTCTTAGTGGAAAGTTTCAGTGGCCTAAAATGGGGGTGGGAATAGGGGGAAGCCATAATACCTCTGCTACCTTTCTTCTCAAAGTAACAAGTAAGTCTAAATATTGTGTATGGTAATATGTGTGCTTAACCAGATTACCACAGTTCCAACACCCCCCCCCTTTGCTTTTTTCTTGATAGAAGGTGGGAGTTAGAGATAGACACAGAGAGAGCAAGAGAAAAGGAGAGTCATCAGCAACACTGTTCCACCACTTACAAAATTTTCTCCAAGCAAGTGGAGACCTTGGTCTTAAACACTGTTCTTCACGCATAATAGTGTTTATACTCTACTTGGTGAGATAGTACTCAGCCTCAAATATGTCAACCTAACAAAGATAAAAAAAATCGTATCTAGTAGAGTCATCAGAGGAAAAGTAATTGCTAGAGTGAATCAGTACAATAACAACTCTCTTAAGATAAGCAATTATTTTTTTCTAATATTATTAATTGCTTGTACTCTTCAATTTTCAGCATTTACCTTTATCAAAATTCCCTTGCAAAATTAAAGAATCCTTGTATTAAAGTACTTAGATAATACAGAGCACAAGCTAGAAAATGAGATGTTTGCAATGCACAATGTCATTTATCACCTCCTTCACCTAAGTGACAGATATATGTTTCGTAATTTGCCTGCACTTATTGTCTATTCTGCTAAAGCAAGCAATGTTTGCTGTCTTTTTTTCCTATCACTCAGACATTTTGTGGTCATAGTAATGCTTAATAATTTATCTTTTATAGTAGCTCTGAAATTATTTACATGTATCATTATAGTACTGCAAATTCTGCATTTGTCTCTGCATTAGCTTTGCAGAGAAATTTGTATTTTTACCTTTTACAAATTAGAGGAAATAACTGTCTACAAGTCAGTTTGCACATAAATACAAATTCTTATCTCCCCATGATCAGTGCCTGAGTATCACTCTAACCAACTTAACACTTCTTTTACCATTATGCACCTGGCTCCTAAAGTCATCTCAACCCTCTTCTGACCCCTTTCGAAGCCTTGGCTCTGCTGTAACACACTACAGCTAATCTAAATTTAACCGTGTGTTTTTCTTTCTTCCTTAGATTCCACAAATACAAGTAAGAAAGGAGTGAGTTTGTTCTACATCTTGCTTATCTTTTGTATACTTCTCTTAATATAATTACTTTAAACTCTAGCCAAGATGATAAAAATGAAATGCTCTCAACATTTCTTATAGTCCAGCAGTTTTTCCATAGCACAACCTTTTTTTCTCTCTATTATCTCTCTCTCTCTCTCTCTTGTTTTTTTTCTGTTGATGTTGTTGTTGCTGGTACTGGGGTTTCAACTGGGGCTTCACTATTACAGGCTACTTTTTTCAGATTGAGACTCAGAGAAGAGAAAATGATGCCATAGGACCGAAGTTGGGGCTTGACTCAGGCTCAAACCATTTTTTAAAGATTTTATTTATTTATTAATAAGATAGGAGGAGAGAGAAAGAACCAGACATCACTCTGGTACATGTGCTGCCAAGGATCAAGCTCAGGACCTCATGCTTGAGAGTCCAATCCTTTATTCACTGCACCACCTCCTAGACCACTCAACCTTGATCATGCCCATGACAAAGGAAACACATTATCTAAAGGAACAATCTTCCTGACCCATACCACAACTTTTTTCTTGTATTTATTTAATTATGATCAACAAGTCTGTTGGATAAGAGGAATACAATTACACACAATTCCCACCACCAGAGTTCCATACCCCATCTCCTCCATTAGAAGCTTTCCTACTTTTTATCCCTCTCAGAGTATGGACCCAGGATCATTATGGGGTACAGAAGGTGCAAGGTCTGGCTTCTATAATTACTTTCCCACTGAACATGGGCATTGGCAGGTCGATCCATATATCCAGGCTGTTTTTATCTTTCCCTAGTGGGGCAGGATTCTGGAGAGGTGGGATTCTGAACACACTGGTGAAATAGGAGATAAACTATAGAGGAGGGGACAAAGAAGAAGCACAGTGGAAACCCATAACTTTCGTAACCACTCATCTGTCATTAGATATTTGAGTCGCTTCCAAATTTGGACTATTATCTGTAGTGCTGTCATGAACATATATGTACATAGATATTTCTATCTTTGTTTCCTTTGGATAAATCTCAAAGAAAGAAATTGCTGGATTATAGTGTAGATCCATTTCTTGTGTTCCCACCAAAAGTGTTACAAGGTTTCTTTTACCTCACCAGCATGTGCTATGTAAGTGGTATCTCATTGTTGTGTTTATTTACATGTCTCTAATAATCAGTTGTTTTAAATACTTTTTCGTGGCTCTGGATGTCTTCTCTGTTAAGGATTCTATTCATATCATCTCACTGTGCCCAGCCTGTCCTTCTGAATTCAAATTTACTCTGCCTTGTGTATTTTTTTGCTGCTAAAATTTACCCACTTATACCTTGTTGCTTAGTATTTACTTATTTAAACTTCAAGAACTTCCTTTAGCAATTCTTATAGGACAGATATGGTTATTAATAAATCCCTCATATTTTCTTATCTAGTAAAGGTCTTTAATCATATGTTAATTCTTCACATTGTCAAGTTCATCTAATGCTAAGTAAAACATTGCTAACTAAAGCTCTGGAATGAAAAAGGAGGGATAATTTAGATTAATTAGAGAAGGGGCGTATTGGGGACTGGGTTGTAGTGCAAACAGTTAAGTAGACCTATCACCAAGCACAAGGAACCAAGTTCGATGTCCCGCTCCCCACCTGCAGGGGTTCCATTTCACTAGCAGTGAAGAGAGTCTCCATATGTCTCTCTGTCTCTCCTGCTCTTTATCTCCCCATCCTCTTTCAGTTTCTCTCTGTCCTATCTAACAGAATATTAGAAAAAAGAAGAAAAAAAGAAATAACATGGCCTCTGAGAGTGGTGGATTTGTATTTCAGGCACTGAGCCCCAGCAACTGGAGGCAAAAAATAAAAAAGGAAGTATTAAAGAATAAGAAATATATAAGTAGATGAAAGAAGAGAAATAGTATATTTATGGAAATGAGGTCAAACAGGCCCACATGTTATCATCTACAAGCACTCAACTTCACTTTACCTTCCTAAGATAGACTAGTTTTTATTTAAAAGTAGGATTCTAGAAAATATGTAAGAAGCCTTCAATTCCAGAAAACCACTCTCAAGTTAATCTTCCTTAACATTTTTGAAACCACATTTTGAAAGGGTTTGTGCTCTGTAATGGGAGGCAAGTTTGGAAAACTGAGGGAGCGTTATCACTAGTGCAATAATCAGAGTCCTGAAGGGAGAGAAGCCTGTTTCTGAATTTGTGTCTATCCATAAAATACACAGTGAGTTCATTGTATGTTCTGCCAGCATTCCAAATGCAGCCTTTGATGGAGCAAGAGTATCAGAACCCAAATTTCAGAAATTATCCTGGCATACTGTAGCTGCAGGCAGTGTACAGAGCTTGACATGGTCATTAGTTTTTATGCTGTTTTAGAGCAAATATGATACCAGAAACCAAATTTACTCCTGACAGAATACTATTAGGCAATCAAAGCATGAAGACTGTCAAATGCTTCCTCTAAGTAAAGCGGGCTACTGACAGTTCTCTGCTATCAAAATGTAGTTATATAGTTAGGATTTTTTTTTTTTACTGTTCATTTTTTTTACCTCCTTATTCACTGTTTTAACTGTCTCATTCTATTTACTGGTCATAGTTAACTAACAAAGAACACTTTTCTATGTTAAAATACTGGATTGGTGGTGGTACCTTATTTTAAATAATGAGGGGGCAGCTGTCCAACATATTGCTGGTAAAATAAAAAGAAAGAATGTAACAGAAATACACCCTGAGTTATAAATAAAGTTACTAGTAGTGAGCTGTGTCTAAGAAGTTCAGTTTGGAAGGAAAATAAATTTCTTCAAATGACTTCATCCCTTGTTCAACCAAATCCTGACACTTGAAACGTCTTTAAACACGAATTTGAAGTACATGTCACAAGATGACAATGAAATATTTTCCTGGTAAACATAATTATATGTAATATATGAACATTCGATCTTACTCTTTCTATCTCTTTTTTTTAGAGCACTGCTCAGCACATGCTTATGATGGTACTGAGGGTTGAACATGGGAACTGAGAGCAACAGGCATGAAAGTTATTGGCATAACCATTACAGACTTCCCAATCCTATTATCTCAATCTTAAGCAGCAAAAATGATGAAACAGTGAAAGTTTAAAAAATTCAAAGTCATTTTGTTCTGGTTAGTGTTTAGGATCAGGTAATATTTTATAGTCAACACGAGATATTGTTAATAAGAATTTCTGGGGAGTCGCGTGTAGCGCAGCAGCAGGTTAAGCGCACTGTGGCGCAAAGCACAAAGACCAGCAGAAGGATACCATTTTGAGCTCCTGGCTCCCCACCTGCAGGGGAGTCGCTTCACAGTGGTGAAGCAGGTCTGCAGGTGTCTATCTTTCTCTCCCCCTCTCTGTCTTCCCCTCCTCTCTCCATTTCTCTGTCCTATCCAACAACAATGACATCAACAACAACAACAATAATACAACAAGAGCAACAAAAGCGAATAAATAAACATTAAAAAAATTAAAAAGAATTCTGCAAACAAAGAAGGGTTGTGGGGCTACAGAACCAAAATGTTTTATGAGAAGAAAGGAAAATGGAGAAGAGAACAGTGATTCAAAATACTAAAGGAAGATGAGAAATTTTGTTTTTAAGGCATTCCATATATGAATTGTGCCATAGAAAGAGCAGAGTATTAAGTAAAGTTTGGTTTACACATACATTAAGGAACATTTACTAGATAGATGATAATGATACATAGAAGACATATGATAGATGGATAGATAGATAAATAGATGCATTTGTCAAATGACTGCTTACTACCTTATATACTCCAGGTAATATTCAGATTCTGGAAAGCTAATAGTGGGAAAAAGAGAACTTTCATGCTATCACATGCTTAACATTATGTACGGTTATATATGTACGGTTAGCAATAAACACATCAGCTTATTTTAACCATGATACATCTTCAAAAGAAACAGCAACAAGCTCACACAAGAGAAAATAACTGAACTAGATGTAGTCAAGTTATGGAGAGAGGTGCATAAAATATGCAGTTTACTGAGTTTAAATAAGGCTGAGAGAAATGTCAGACAGAGGAATGGCACTTGCAAAGAATTCCTTTAAAAAATGGGTTTAAGAGAGACAACAAATACAAATGTGACTAAATGTTATTCGGAAGGGGGTTGGGCTGTAGCACAGCAGGTTAAGTGCACATGGTGCAAAGCGCAAGGAATGGCACAAGGATCCTGGTTCAAGCCCTCTGCTCCCCACCTGCAGGGGGGGATCACTTCACAAGTGGTGAAGAAGGTCTACAGGTGTCTTTCTCTCCTCCTCTCTGTTTCTCCTCCTTTCTCGATTTCTCTCTGTCCTATCCAACAACAACAGCTATAACAACAATAACAATCACAACAAGGGCAACAAAATGGGGAAAATAACCTCCAGGAGCAGTGGATTCATAGTGCTGGCACCGAGCCCCAGTGATAACCCAGTGGCAAATAAATAAATAAAGGGAGTCGGGCTGTAGCGCAGCGGGTTAAGCGCAGGTGGCGCAAAGCACAAGGACCGGCATAAGGATCCCGGTTCGAGCCCCGGCTCCCCACCTGCAGGGGAGTCACTTCACAGGCGGTGAAGCAGGTCTGCAGGTGTCTGTCTTTCTCTCCTCCTCTCTGTCTTCCCCTCCTCTCTCCATTTCTCTCTGTCCTATCCAACAACGACGACAACAACAATAATAATAACTACAACAATAAAACAACAAGGGCAACAAAAGGGAATAAATAAAATAAAAATAAAATAAAATATTTTTAAAAAAAGCTTTAAAAAATAAATAAATAAATAAATAAATAAATGTTATTGGGAAGGATAGAGGATATAGTTTGGAAGAGACCATAGAGAGCTATACAGAGATCAAATCATTGAGAAACTTTTTAAGACTTAAAAAAAAAAACTGACTTAAATAACTGTATATTATAGGAAGACAGAGTTAAATTCAAGGACCTGTGACTGCATTATAAGAAGGATAATGACAGCCTAATCTATGTAATCCAGTGCTTCAAAGTACATTTTGCAAAAACTATTATTAGGAATCTCTTAGTAACTGCATGTAGGAAGTGATGATATGCAAAAGTAAAAGAGACAGAGCAGGGACAAGACTTCTATGTATCACCATAAGTCAGAAACGAGCAGTGCTTTGGTCTCTCTGCTTCTACTCTTTGTGTATATCTCTCATAAAAAAGAATAAGTATTAGGGCCTAAACTGGGGGGGGGGGGTGAAAGTGTTTTTCAGATTCCTTTTTCGGGGATGTGGCAAGTTGTACCCATACAATTGTACTGTAACAATTAATCTTCCAATATAATGATAAAAATACTAAATAAAACAAGAAATATTAAAAATAAGTTAAAATCTATCATTAAGTAATAAAATAGCGTGTAGTGAGGTAGCTCACACAGAAAAACTGCCTGCTTATCATACAAGCAACCATAGTTCCAGCCTAACCCCCAAGGCAATGAGGAAACCTCAGTTCTGTGGAGTCTCTCCCTCCTCTCTCCTTTGCTTTCTATCTGAAAAGCCAGTCAATAGCAGTAAAGACAAAGTTATGGCATAAATATTTATATAGATAGATAATATAATCTTGGGGGGGTAAAAATGGCCTTGAAAATGCTTCAACTTACGAGAGAACCAACCTACATGTCTGGGGCCAAAGAAGGCACAAGTTCAATCCTTGATACCACCTTATGCCAAACCTGAAATTTGCTCTGACCCTCTCCCTCTCCCTCTCCCTCTCCCTCTCCCTCTCCCTCTCCCTCTCCCTCTCCCTCTCCCTCTCCCTCTCCCTCTCCCTCTCCCTCTCACTCTCACTCTCACTCTCCCTCTCTCTCCTCCTTCTTTCCATATTCATCCTTTCATGATAAATAAAAAAAATTGAGGGAGCTGGGTGATAGCACACCAGGTTAAGCTCACATAGAACATAGCAACAAGGACAGGCACAAGGATACTGGTTCTTTACTCTGGATCCCCACCTGTAGGGGGTGGGGCTGCTTTGCAAGTGGTAAAGCAGGTCTGCAGGTATTTATGTTTCTCTCTCCCTCACTATCTTCTCTTTCAATTTTTCTCTGTCCTATCCAACAACAACAGCAGCAACAGCAACAATGGAAAAAAAATGGCCACCAGGAGCGGTGGATTCATCGTGCAGGCACTGAGTCCCAGCAATAACCCTGGAGGTAATAATAATAATTGTAGGCCTGCTTCTGGTTCCACCCATCTCCCCTGATCCGTTGGAAGAAGGAGGTCATGAGCAGCCCCTGAGGGTTCTGGAGAAGCTCAGAGAGTCGAGGGTGATGTGTGCAGGGAGACAAACACCCAGTCAGCCCCAGGAAAAGCCTCAGAGGGCGATTCATTTATTTGGGAGAGAAAACAAATACATATACCCATTGCCCAGGTAGAAGGTCAAGGTAATCATTAACCCAAGCACAGAGCAACACAATGCCTATAAGTCATTTGATCACAAATGAAGAACTACCATACAAGGTTTGGCCACAAGCTTCACAATGCATATTTCCCTGGGGGGTAATTTACAGGCACCTCAGGGTAAATTACAGACACTTCAGAGGAAGGGGGAGGAGAAGGGACAGTTGAGCAAGAACATATGTGGTGGCTTTCAAGTTAGGCCAAACACAATGTACAGTAATTCATGGCCTTTGTTTTAAAAGGAGAGGAGAGGCATGTGCAGAAAGGTATCCTCCTTTCCAGGGAAGCTATCCATCATTAGTTCAAGAGGTCAGGGGAGGGAACCTGGCCTTCTCTTGACCTAAAGGGAGAGCTGGAGGTCAACCCACTTGAACCTCATAGAAACAATGGCCTGGACTGCCCGGGACAGTGGACCTTATTCCCCAACAAATAATAATAATAACAACAACAAAAATGAATGACTAAATGACTTTAATTTTCATTTGAATCTCAAAACACAAACAACACACACAATCTTCAATAGATTATCAAACACAATGTGGTACATCCATACTATGATATATATGCATTTAGCAACAAAATGGGAAAAAATAATATAAGGACTATGGAGATAGCATCATGATTATTCAAAAATCCTTTCAAGCATGAGGCTCTTAGGTCCTCAGTACAATCCCCAGCACTACCATAAGCCAGAGCTGTGCAGTGCTGTGCTCTCTTCTCTCTCTCTCCCTCCCTCCCTTCCTCTCTCTTTCTCCCTCTATGTGTATATCTGTCATGAAAATAAGTAAAAAATATTTTTAAAAGGGAAAAATTATTGACTGAATAATCAGAGGAGTCAAATTGAGCAGAATTTGTTCAATGGGGGAAAATCCAATCTCAAAAAGTTACATATGCTATGATTCCATTTTATAAATGTATCATGAAAAAAATTGTAGAAAGGGAGAATAAATTCCTGACAACTAGGAACTGTGAAAGTTAGGCAGGAAAGAGGTTCTCATGGCTATAAGTGTTTTCACTTAGTCTTTGTGATAAAACTGCTTCTATGATATTAGTTAATAAAAAAAAATCCATGCACAAGGTAATGTTTCATAGAAGTTAATGCAAAGACATGTCTCCCAGAAAGATGAATAAATACTTAGCACAATGGAATGCTTTATTTTTTAAATTATGTATTTATTTGATAGAGGCAGAGAGAAATTGAGAAGGGAGGGAAGATAAAGTGGGAGAGAGAGAGACACCTATAACATTGTCTCACTGTTAAGAAGCTTCCTCTCTACAGATGGAGACCAGGGAGTTGAACCTGGATCCTTGCACATTGTAACATATGCACTTAACCAGGTGTGTCACCACTCAGCCCTTAGCACAGTAAATTTATTCAAATTATATGATGGTGATATTATATTGAATTCATGGAAGATATTATCGAATGTATCTTCTTTAAAATTACACAATGCTGTGGTACATCTTACAGAAGCAATTAAATCTAGTTATAAAACTGAAAGTGATTACCCAATGACATCATAAAAGTATGATGAATGTAGTCCAAATATATATATATATATATATATATATATATATATATATATATATATATATATCAATGAGAAAGGTCAATGGAATGATAATTTTTATTTTTTAATAATAACTTTTAAATTCATGTTTTGCAGCATTCAAATTTCTCAACTTCCTCTTAGATAGGGATTACTAAGATATAGACGTAAATTTAACTCCCTGTTTTGGTACTTTATTTTGTGTAAGATGCTTTATCTCTATCTTAACTTATAGCCTCACCATGATTTCTGCAAGTATTTTCACATTATGGATGAAGAACCATCTTTAACAAAATTACCTGGTATGCTTATGAAGCAAGGGTGAGTATTCCTTTATATTACCTGAGCAACTCAGAATCCACATGACAGAATTTATTTTCAAGTACCCATTTATATTGTCTTTGCCCTTATTACATAATTTTAGAGCCAAATGAAATACATTTATAGAGGAAAAGGAGCAAGGATTGTGGTATACTTGCTTTGATGCCAGGTATATGTAGAATTTTCCTATTCATCACTTTCTAACTATTGGATTTCCACCTTTTTTTTTTTTGAAAAATCTTAACTTCTTCACTCTTTAAGTACTAGTAATAAGATATAATTTTGGTAAGGATTTGATGACTCAGCAATACAGTTTGCTTAGAAAGTTGCCTAAAAAGTCTCTACATAGTCAAATCCACTCCTGTCTGTCTTTTCAGACCCTTATCCATCTATGTACATGTATACATATGTTTGTACACTTATTTCTTTCTCTATGTTTTTTTCACAATTACATGCTTAGGGTAAGCTTCCTATTATATCATCATCATCAATATCGTCATCATCATCATTATTTAGTTAATTTTACCAGTGATTTAATAATGAGTTACAAAATTATAATAGGTGTATAGTTCCACACCATCCCTACCACCAAAGTTCTGTGCCCATGCTGCCCCCCGACGCAAGGATAACCACCATGCTTTTCTCAAGGTTTTAGAGACAGATTGGCTGCTTTTTTTTTTTTTTTTTTTTTTGCTAGTTCATGTGTTTCAACTCTATATTTCACACATGGCGGAAGCCTCCTACTAGTTGTCTTTCACTTCTTTACTTATGTGACTAAGCATAATCACCTCTGGTTTCAGCCACTTGGTCCCACAAGACACAATATCATCTTTTCTTTAATTGCTGAGAAGCAAGCACTCCATTGAATATACATCCCATAGCATTTTTATTCTATCCATGATCAGTTAGGATGCTTTCATATGTTGGCTACTATGAATAATGTGGCTATGAACATGGAGGTACATATGATCCTTCAAACTAGTGTTTTTTTAATTCTCTTGGGAAACTGTTTAGGAGTGGGATTGCTGGATCATAAGGTATTTCCATTTGTATTTGATTAGGGATTCTCTATACTGTTCACCATAGTGGTTGCACCAGTTTGCTTTCCCTCTAGCAGTGTAACAGAGTTCCTCTCTTTCCACATCCTCTCCGTCACATATGTAAATGTAGTATTGACTCTCAAAACTGAAAAAAAAAATATCCACTGTTTTGAGATGAGTTATTTTAGTTATTTGTTTTATTTTATTTTTGAACTTGAAAAATGTCAGATATTATCATTTCAATCAAATATGAATATGACCTTTATGAACTGCATGCTTCACCAGTGCTGTGTATCTTGGCATAAATGTTTTCTGAAAGCAAATGTTTTTAGCCTCTCATTCCACTGACTTCTGAAGAGCTACTAAATATGAAACCATTGTGGCAAATTAGCATGTAAATGATGTATGAAATGAAATGCTCTTTCTAACTTCAGATAATATGCTCAGTTCTATTGTACTCAGTTGCTTCTTAGCATACGCACGCCTGTTCAATCTTATTTAAATTTCCCTCATTTTATTTACTATAAACATATATTTTAATGTATATCTGAAAAGTTAACTAACTTATTGAAAGCAATAATTCATATTTAATAAATAGTTATTTATTTTTTTAAAAAATTATAAAAAGGAAACACTGAAAAAAAACATAGGGTAAGAGGGGTATAACTCAATACAATTCCAACCAGAACTCTGTATCCCAACCCCTCCCCTTATAGCTTTCCTATTCTTTATCCCTCTGGGAGAATGAACCCAGGGTCATTATAGGATGCAGAAAATGGGAGGTCTGGCTTCTGTAATTGCTTCCCCGCTGAACATGGGTTGATCCATACTCCCAGCCCATCTGTCTCTTTCTCTAGTGGGACAGGGCTCTGGGGAAGTGGAACTCCAGGACACATTGGTGGAGTTGTCTGCCCAGAGGAGTCCAGTTGGCATCATGGTAGCATCTGGAACCTGATGACCTTTCCCAAGAATCTCAGGTTGAAAGCTGTTTCTTTTTGGAGCTCACACCAGGTGTTGTCTCCAGGTTGTTATCTTGGCTCTACCCCAAGAGCTATTTCTTGTCAGGTTCAGGTCAGCAAAAGTTACACTGGTGATGAGAAAAACTACCTGAGAGGGAGTCGGGTGGTAGCACGTGGCACAAAGCACAAGGACCAGCATAAAGATGCCAGTTCGAGTCCCCAATTACCCATCTGCAGGGGAGTCACTTCACAGGTTGTGAAGCAGGTCTGCAGGTGTCTATATTTCTCTCCCCCACTGTATCTCCCCCTGCTCTCTCCATTTCTCTCTGTCCTAACAACGATGACATCAATAACCACAGCAATAATAGCTACAATAAAAAGAGCAATGAAAAGGGAAAATAAATAAATATTTTAAAATAAATAAAAATTACCTGAGACTCTACTAAAGAAACAGGAAAAATGAATGGAGATGAATGGTGAAAATGGAGAGCACATTAACCTCAGTTTTTGACCTATATCTAAAAGAAGTAACTAAAACCTTAATATTTTGCTATTAGTTTAAAAATTGCTTCAACAGCTAATGTTGAAATAACATTGTAATAATAGCACTGTAATATTGTGCTAATATAATGACTAATGGGCTTAAATAAGTTTTAATTAAATAATTGAAATGTCACATTACTCTCAATATGAATTATGTGTAGGATATCTACATAACAAATTTCTAAAGGAAGATATTTTCCTGTATGTCTTTTTAGAATGTTCTCAATATTTTTTTTATATTTCATTCATACTGAAGTTTTCAAGATTGTAAAATAAAAATCTAGACCACATGCACAATGCAGGTACATTATCAAATTAAACTTTTTTCTTTTTTTTTTGTTTTTTTACTAGTGATTCAATATTGATATGCAAAATTATATGTCAATAGGAGTATAATTCAACACCATTCCCACCACCAGAGTTCTAAATCCTCTATCTCTCCTCTGCAAACCACCGCAGTTCTCCCAAGGTTGCATATATGAGTTTAACTGTCATCTCTACAACTATCTACCTTCATTTGTACATAAGCTTCCCCCTTTTTTTTCCAGATCCAATCCTCTATATCTTTCCAAGCCACACATCACCTATTACTACATCCAAATATCTCTCCCCTGGTTGTCCTCTCTCTTTGAGACCTGATGGAGCTGGAGCTGAACTGTTTTGCCACACTTATTTAATTTAATTTTTTCTAATGGGATATTCCTAGAGAGATTCTTTTCCATGGTTTGCTGTCAAATCTGCTGGTCAAAATAAACTGTGGCATTAGTAGAAAATCTGCATGTCATCTTACAATAAAATCTTGAAAGTGACTCATTTTAACAGACACTTAAGTACTTGGGATGCTGTTGAAAATATTGAAAATAGTTTTCTTACATCTTGTTTCCTAAAAAATTCCAAAGATTGGGATACTTAGTAAGCTACCCATGTAAATAATCAAACTTGTTGTAGTATGTCTAAGAATACACTCTAGTATTTTATGACTGCCAAAATTATATTTCATCAGTATAATGTAGAAAATGTTTTCTATAACTGTCATTTTTTCTATCAACTTATAAAAAGAAAGCTATTTGCAGCTGCCTATTGATAGTTACCATGATAACAAATACTACACAGAGACACATTATCCTTTCTTGTGAACAAGTATGAAATGTCAACTATACTTTGCTTGGGTAATATGCTTTTTCTAGAATTACAAAATACAATTCAGAATGAAAATGAGCTCATTCCTGAGTGTAACATGTAACATATTGCTTTTCTTATTTTAAATTTCAGTTAGTGAAGCAAAGTCAATATAAATGCATCTGTTTTTTTCAAAGGGAACTCTCATAGAGTGAACAAAATTGAAAAATTACAAAAAATAACCAAGCTGATTCAAAAAGTAAACAATCTCTACTACAAATAGACTGCACAAGTACTTTCAGTATAAGAAGTTTAATTTACTGTGTTATCAATTCTCAATGATTGGACTAAATGGAAGAAATTGAAGTATTTTTCCAGCACTCACATTCCATTGTAAAAACAAATATTTTCTATTTTTTTCTATTAGTAATTTAATAGTACTCTGAAAGCTTATAAGATTAAAGGGGTAAATTCCATAGCACACATACTACTTTCACCATATTTCTGCACACCTACATCCCTCCCTCTACCAAGGTAACTGCCACAGTTCTCACGAAGTCTTAAGACAATTTAGTTTTCTTTCTTTCTTTCTTTCTTTCTTTCTTTCTTTCTTTCTTTCTTTCTTTTCTCATTCTTTCTATTTTTTTGTAATTTCTTGGTTGGGGGACTAATGGTTTACAATTAACAGTAAAATACAATATTTTCTATATGCATAACATTTTTACATAACAATACAACCCCCACTAGGTCCTCCTCTGCAATCATGTTCCAGGACTTGAATTCTCCTTCCCACCCTAGAGACTTTTACTTTGAGGCAATACACCAACTCTGGTTGGTGTATTGCCTCAAAGATAAGTTCTGCTTATCTTTTTTCCTTCTGATCTTGATTTCAACTTCTTCCTATCTGTGAGATCATCCCCTATTCATCCTTCTGTTTCTGACTTATCTTACTTAACATGATTCCTTCAAACTTCATCCAAGATGGGCTGAAAAAGGTGAAATCACTATTTTCAGTTGGTGAGTAGTATTCCATTATGTATATAGACCACAGCTTTATGGTTCCTTTATTCTTCTAAGTCTTTAAGTTGTGTGATCAAGTTGTTTGAGTTTTTTCTTGTTTCCTAATGTGTGCTTGTATGGCTTTGGACTTCCCTGTCAGTACTACCTTAGCTGTGTCCCAAATATTTTATTAGCTCATATCATTTTATTAAATTCTTGAAACACTTTGATTTCTTCCATTCTTCCTTTCTTCTTTGACCCCATAGTTGTTTAGTTTACTGTTGAGTTGCAATGTTTTGAGGCTTTTCTTAATTTGTTTGTTTATCCTAATTTAATTTAACCACAGTGTTAAATTAATCCACTGTGGTCTGAGAACATGCTTGAGATAATTTCAATGCTCTTGAATTTGTTGACACTGTCTTTCTGGTGTAACACATGGTCTATCCTTGAGAATAACCCATATAGAATTCCATAGACTGTGTATTCCAGCTTCTTATGGTGAATGACTATGAAAATGTCAAATAGTTCCGGTTTATTTATCTTTTCATTTAGTTCCTTTCCTTTCTTATTAATTTTCTGCCTAGATGATCTGTCAAGTTGAAAAAGTGGGGTTTTGAAATTTTCTATTACTGTGTTGCAATCAGTATATTGCTATAGCTCTTTCGGTAGATGTTTGATATACTTAGATGGCCTCTCATTGGGTGCACAGATGTTGATAATCATTAAGACCTCTTGATCCTCTTCTGAACATTAAGTAATTTCCAACCCTATCTTTTTAAATTTTATTGATTTTAATGTCTGTCTTGTCAGATGTGACATTAGCTGTTTCTGCCCTTTTTGAGGGCCCCTTAGCTTGTCCGTAAGTTATTCATCCTTTCATTTTGAGTCTGTGTTTGTCTTGTTGACTTAAGTGGGACTCCTGCAGGCAACATATGATTGGATTGTGTTTTCTGATCCATCTTCCTACTCTGTACCTTTTAATAGGTGAATTTAGGCCATTGACATTTATTGACATTATAGACTGAAGATATTTTAAAGCCATTATTCTAGACTTTCCGAGTGTTCTGATATATGGCATGTTTATGGTGATGTGATTGTTTATAGGAGACATTTCAGAACTTCTTGCAGGGCAGGCTTGGTAATAGTTGATTCCTTCAATTGTTGGTTGTCAGAGAAGGTTTTTATGCATCCAGCTAGTCTTAATGACAGTCTAGCAAGATAAAATAGTTTTGGTTGAAAACTTTTCTCATTCAGTGCTAGATATATATATATATATATATATATATATATATATATATATATATATATATAATTATCTGGACTTTTTATTTTATCTTATTTATAAAAAGGAAATATTGACAAAACCAGAGGATATGAGGTGTACACATCCAATCAATTCCAACCACCAGAACCTCTGTATTTCATCCCCTCCCCTGATATTTTTCCTATTCTTTAAAACTCTGGGAGTATGGACCCAAGGTCATTGTGAGATGCAGAAGGTGGATGGTCTGGCTTTTGTAATTTTTTCCCTGCTGAACATGACAGGTTGATACATACTCCCAGCCTGCCTCTCTCTTTCCCTAGTAGTGTGGGACTCTGGAGAAGCAGAGCTCCAGGACAAATTTGTGGGCTTGTCTGTTGCTGGGAAATTGTGCCAATGCAGTCACATCTGCCATGTTGTCCCCTCAGGCTACTGCTAGTTTCCGCAAGAGTTGGGACATTCTCGGAGTGCCTGTTTAGCCATGTTGTGCCCTCAGGACATTGTCTATATCCCCGTAATATCTGGAGTGCTCTGGTTACTCCTCCCCCCTCCCATTATCACGAGAGTTATCATCCTACCCTGGAGTGCTATGGTTACTCCTCCCCCTTCCTATTCTCGCAAAAGCTACTCCTATAAAAACCCTTCGTTTTCGGCACCTCGCTCTCTTGCCGGCACTCCACTCTGGTGTTCAGAAGCAGGAAAGGTTACTGCGTGAGGCGGCCATTTTCTCTACCTCCACGTGGCCCAACCTGCTTCTCTAACACCCAACTCTGAGGTGCCAGCGTGAATAAAGATTTGTGTTTCCTCTTCGCTCCGGACCCTCTCTCTCTCTTCTCTGTGGCCCGCGCACTACAACATCTGGCTCTACAACAGTCTGTCTAGGGAAGTCTGGTTGGCATCATGCTAGCATCTGGAACCTGGTGACTGAAAAGAGAGTTAACATACAAAGACAAACAAATTGTTGACCAGTAATGAAGCTAAAGCTGGAATAGTGCCGATGAAGAGTTGGGGGACTTTCCATTTTGTGGATAGCTAGTAGGAAATTTTTAGTTTTATTCCAAAGGGCCTGTAGCTATACTAGTTTTGTTGTATTTTTTTTCTGTTTCTTTTTTCCCTGAGCCTGAAATTTGATATGCAGATGAATCCAAATTATTTTCTGGGGAGATGATGTCATGGCTGAAAAAGGAACAGAAAGTTAGATCAAGGAAGAGAGTAGTTCGCTAATATTGGAAAGGTGTATAAATATTGCTGACTGTAAACCCCACTGATTTGATTTGCTCTGGGGCCCATATTCAGCTTAGGAGCCTATGTGACCTCTGTTTCCCTGTAGATCTGAGCTCCCATTCTGTGGTCATGAGTAAGAACATTCCAAGCTGCCCCAATATCAAGCCATCTTTCTCAGGTATAGCAGAGAGTATGTTCTCTGTCTTCCCTTCATAGGATGGAACATTCTCTACCATTGTTGATCTAAGTTGAGGGCAAGGTCTGATGGGAGGCCCACAGAAGGGGCCTTTTTCAGTCCTTGCTTTTCTAAGGTTAGCTTTGGAGTGAGTGAAAGAACTCTAATAGGAAGTAGGTGAGGAGGATATCAAAGTCTAATTAGATACTGTTACATTAGGAATTTTATACTGACTCACTGAAGATTATTGTGTATTTTTGCTTTCTAGTATAAATTTTGCCCTAGTTTATGCATTTCTCTGAAAATCAGTAACCTGGAGCAATTTTTCATGTGTTTGTTAGCCTTTTGGATCTCTTCTGTAGTGAATGTTCTGTGCATATCCTCTGCCCATTTTTGGATGGGGTCATTTGCTTTTTTGTTGTTAAGTTTGCTGAGCTCTTTGTATATTTTGGTGATTAGTCTCTTGTCTGATGTATCACATGTGAATATCTCCTTCTATTTTGTGAAGGGTCTCCTTGTTTGTATAATAATTTCTTTGGCTATGCATAAGCTTTTAAATTAGATATAGTCCCATTGATTTGTTTCTGATTTAGTATTACTTGCAATTGGGTTTGTTTCAAGAAAGATGCCCTTGAGGTTTAGGTGGGAAAGTGTTTGACCAGTGTTTTCCTCTAAGTATTTGATATTTTCTGGTCTAACATCCATGTCCTTTATCCATTTGGAGTTGATTTTTGTTTCTGGTGAGATAAAGTAGTTCAGTTTCATTCTTCTGAATGTTTCAATCCAGTTTTTCCAGCAGTATTTATTGAAGAGAGCTTCCTTTCTCCATTTAATACTTTGGCTCCTTGTCAAAGATTAGATATCCATAGGTGTGGGGTATCTGGACTTTTATCCTTGTTCATTTCTCCAATGTTTCTACTTGGTTTAACCATTGTATATAGTGCTTTTAAGGTTCCTTTCTCTGTCCTTTTGAATCCACTAATCACACTTTCCTGGATTGACTTGTGTCTAAGTAAGGTAGTAAGAGTTCATAGCTTTGGAAATGAACAGTTGTTTTAATGTTATCTCAGTCTCTTAGGTTAAGCACAATGGCTTGTTTCCTCTTTTGTTCTTTATTTTCCCTGCAGGCTATGGGATTGTGAGGCCTTTTTAACTATAAGTAAATTGTTTATCTTAATCACTCACTTCTGAACAAGAGATAAAATGTGGTGGGGCATAGGTATCACAGCGGTTATGCAAAGAAGTTTCCTTCTCCTGAGGGTCCAGAGTCTAGGGCCTAATACCTGCCCCACCCCCAGATGAAGCTGAGCAGTGCAGCACTCTGTGGCCCTGTGTTTCTGAATAAATCCTGATTTCTGATGGAATTAATACTCTTTATTTGAACACTTTTATTTCCCTCAATACAATTGTTTGACTTTTGATTTTAAATAATCCTGAATATAGTTTAAAATGCTTTGCTGACCTAATTTGGTGGTGAAAGTGTAAGGGCTTGACCTGAGGAGCACAATCTTGGCCCCCCAGTGATTCTGCCATTATCAGTTTCAAGAAAGTTCATGGTCCACTAGAGTCCCAGTAGTTGGAGAAAGAGAAAGTAGTGAGTGTAGATTTCTCTGAAAAGAAAGTGTGGAGGGTCAAAATGGGGAAGTTCTAAAATTAATTACAGTTCTAAAATTAACTGCCTATATTAGCTTCTGCTTGCTTGCAGAAATTGTGATCTTTGCCTATATAATCAGCTGTGTAACAAGGGCTGCTGCTCTCCTCCATTGCTAAAGAGACAGTCTCCAGATGGGTCCAGCCAGGTAATAAAGACTCTCATAATTAGACTTTGATCTTGAGTTGTCTTTCTTGCTTAGATCCCACAAGAGTATTTTGCAAACTTTATCTTGGTGAGATGATAAACTGTAGCTATATGCCAACAATTGTACTGTAAACCATCATACTCTGAATGAAGAAAATACTCATTATTTGGGTGCCATGGCAGCATAGTTTCCAGAAACTTGTTCTTCCTCAGAAAATAAAAACAAAAGATCTCGACAAATGTATAAGTTCGTAGCTGGGATTTCTGGTAAAGAAAAAAAAATAGGGTGACTCCTGAAGTTGGTGGCTGTGCACTGGCAGCAGGAATAGGAGAAGAGAGAGAAGGCACAAGTAGAGGTATGGCACATTACCAGTATATATCCTATCTAAATTGCTTTAAACCTATGATGTGGATTTTAAGTACTTGAACAGAACTTCTCAGGAAATGCATGGCATCGAAACAGGAGCTCCAGATTATAAAATTCATGTTTTCTTCTAAAAAATTAGTTTATTATTTTGCCTGAAAAATCCTACAATTCCTGGGAATTTATTTATCTATTAGTGATTTAATAATGATCATCATGATAACAAAAATGTGAGATAAAAGGGGTACATTCATTCAGTCCTTGCCACTACAGTTCCATATTTTACCTCCTCCACTGGAATCTTTCCTATATATTTTTTCTGTTTTAAACTTTATTTATTTTACTTGATAGAAGAGAGAGAAATTGAAAAAAGTAGAGAGATAAAGAAGGAAAGACAGAGAGACAAAGAGACACATGCAACACTGTTTCACCATTTGTGAGCTTTCTCCCTGCTGGTGGGGATCAGAGACTGAAATCTTCATCCTCGTGCATTGTAATATATGCACTTAACCCAGTGAACCACAACCCAGCCCTTCTGTTTATTTTTATCATCTTTTTTTAGTGATATATATTTATATTGAGCTCCCTTAATTTGTTAATTATTTCTGAAGTCAATTGTTTTTTTGTTTGTTTCCCTCCGGGGTTACCACCTAGGAGCTTAGTGCCAACACTAGGAATTCACAGCTCTTGGTGGCCATTTTTTTTTCCGTTTTATTGGATAGAGCAGAGAGAAATTGAAAGGAGAGGGGGAGATAGAGGAAGAGAAAGACACTTGCAGAACAACTTCATCAATGATGCAACCTACCCTCTGCAAATGGGGAGCTAGGAGCTCAAACCTGGATTCTTGTTCTTAGTACAATGTGCACTTAATTGGGTGTGCCACAACCCAGCCCCCCCTTTTTATTTCTTTATAGAGTTCAACCAATACTAGTTCTTATCTATGCATTTGTGTTTTTTTTTAATTAGCCACCTCCAGATATGTGATTATCACTTCCTTTAGCATATATGTATATATTGTCTCCAGGGTTATCGCAGGGCCTTGGTGCCTGCACTAAGAATCCACTGCTCCTGGATGTTTATTTTTTTTCCCATTTTGTTGCCCTTGTTGTTACTGTTGTTGTTATTTTTTGTTGTGTTTATTTATTTTTTTAATTAATTAATTTATTTAAGAAAGGAGACATTAACAAAATCATAGGATGGGGGGGTACAACTCCACACAATTCCCGCCATCCAATCTCCATATCCCATCCCCTCCTCAATAGCTTTCCCACTCTCTATCCCTCTGGGAGCATGGACCCAGGGTCTTTGTGGGTTGCAGAAGGTGGGAGGTCTGGCTTCTATAATTGCTTCCCCGTTGAACGTGGGTTTTGACTGGTCAATCCATACTCCCAGTCTGCCTCTCTCTTTCCCGAGTAGGGTGGGTCTCTGGGGAAGCAGAGCTCCAGGACATATTGGTGGGGTCTTCAGTCCAGGGAAGCCTGGCCAGCATCCTGATGGCATCTGGAACCTGGTGGCTGAAAAGAGAGTTAACATACAAAGCCAAACAAATTGTTGAGCAATCATGGACCCAAAGGTTGGAATAGTGGAGATGAAGTGTTGGGGGGTACTCACTTCAAACTTTAGTGTGCTACTGCTTTCAAGTATATATTTGCCCTAGTTTATGGATACCTGTGAACATATGCTCTATCTCCTGGAATCTGGTCTATACCTAGGTTTTGGGAATTTCTTAGGAAGTGAACCACCTGGGATGGAATTAGAGAATACTTTGAAAGGAAAGGTCTCACCCGAGTAATGAAGCTGAAGGGTTGTCATTCCACAACTGAAGTCTCTAGACACAGTCTGAAGTGAAGCATGCTGGGGTGGCACTCGTTGTGTTGATTAAGTTGCAATCAGTGGATGCAATATTATTTGATAAGAATTGGGAGAAGCATACGGGAAAGTGGGTCCTACCCTAGAGTCCCAGGACTGGGGGAAGTTTAGGCTCTATAGTGGAAATGTGAGGTTCCTGCTGTTTTAGGGTTCGAGAAGACAATAGATAGTTAATGTTATCATCACATTAATTCATAATTGGGTTAGCTTTGAAAAGTACCTTTGTCAGACATACAATCAATTTTTCCCCCTCTCATATTAATTAAATAGTGATTTATATTACTACAATTTAATAGGTGTGTACATAAACACCATTCCCATCACCAAAAAATTGTGTCCCATCCCACCCACCCACCCCCACCGCCACCCTCCCGCCGGTCCAGGAAGCTGCATGTCCACCCTCCCGCTCACCATAGGGTTTTTACTATGGTGCCCTAATTTTAATTTAGTCTGATGCTGCCTTTAGTTTCCCTTTCTGATCTTCTTTCTCAACTTCTGTTGATGAGTGAGATCGTCCCATACTCATCTTTATCTTTCTGACTTAGCTCACTTAACAGAATTCCTTCTAGCTCTGACCAAGATGGATCAGAGAAGTTGAGTTCATTGTTCTTGGTAGCTGCACAGTATTCCATTGTGTATATATACCACAGCTTTCTCAGTCACTCATCTGTTGTTGGGCTGGGTTCCTCCAGATTTTAGCTATTATGAATTGTGCTATTATAAACATAGGAGTACACACCTCTTTTTGGTTGGGTGTTATGGAGTCCTTGGAGTATATCCCCAGGAGAGGAATTACTGGGTCATATGGAAGGTCCATGTCTATCCTTGTGAGAGTTCTCCGGACAGCTCTCCACAGAGGCTGGACAAATTTACATTCCCACCAGCAGTGCAAAAGGGTTCCTCTGTCCCCACAGCTTCACAGTTTCTCCAGCATTTGTTGTTGCTGTCCTTTTTGATGTATGCCATTCTTACAGGAGTGAGGTGGTATCTCAATGTTGTCTTTATTTGCATTTCTCTGATAATCAGAGACCTGGAGCAGTTTTTCATATGTGTGTTAGTCTTTTGGATCTCCTCTGGAGTGAATGTTCTGTTCATATCCTCTGCCTATTTATGGATGGGGTCATTTGCTTTTTTGGTGCTAATTTTGCTGAGCTCTTATATATTTTGGTGATTAGTCTCTTCTCTGATGTAAAGATCTTCTCCCATTCTGTAAGGGGTATCTTTGTTTGTTTAATAGTTTCTTTGTCTGTGCAGAAGCTTTTCAATTTGATATAGTCCCATTGGTTTGTTTCTGCTTTAGTCTTCCTTGCAATTGGGTTTGTTTCATCAAAGTTATCCTTGAGGTTTAGGTGGGAAAGTGTTTGACCAATGTTTTCCTCTAAGTATTTGATTATTTCTGGTCTAACATCCAGGTCTTAAACCATTTGGAGTTGATTTTTGTTTCTGGTGTGATAAAGTGGTTCAGTTTCATTCTTCGGCATGTTTCAACCCAGTTTTCCCAGCACCATTTATTGAAGAGAGCCTCCTTTTTCCATTTAATACTTTGGGCCTCCTTATCAAAGAAAAGATGTCCATCGGTTTGGGGGTTTCGTTCTGGGTTTTCAGATCTGTTCCACTGGTGTGTGCCTATATTTGTTCCAGTACCAGGCTGTTTTGATGATGATGGCTTTATAATAAAGTTTGAGGTCTGGGAGTGTGATGCCTCCATTTCTGTTTCTTTTCCTCAAGATGGTTTTTGGCAATTCTAGGTGTTTTCTGGTTCCAGATAAATCATTGTAGTTTTTGTTCTATTCTCTTAAAGAAGTTTGGTGGAACTTTGATGGGTATCTCATTAAATTTGTATATTGCTCTAAGGAGAATATTCATTTTGATGATATTTATTCTTCCGATCCATGAGCATGGGATGTCTTTCCATTTCTTGGTATCATTTTCTATTTCCTTGAAGAGTGACTCTTCAGTATACAAGTCTTTCACTTCTTTGATCAGCTTTACTCCTTGGTATTTTATTGATTTTGCTGCAACAGTGAATGGGGGTGATTTCTGGATGTCTTCTTCTTCAGATTTAGTGCTTGCATAAAGAAATGCCACAGATTTTTGAACACTGATTTTTTAGCCTGACACTTTGCTATATTGCCTAATAACTTCCAGTAGCTTTCTGCTGGTTTCTTTAGGTCCCTCATTGGGTGCATGATGTTAATAATTGTTAAGTCTTGGCTGGTTGATCTTCTAGTCATTATGTAATGTCCTTGCCTATCTTGTATTAATTTATTTAATTTAAAGTCTATTATATCAGAGATGGGAATGGCTGTTCCAGCTTTTTTTTTTTTTTGTGGTCCATTAGCCTGTATGATAGTTTTCCATCCCTTCACTTTAAGTCTGTGTTTATCTTGTTGTGACAGATGGGATTCTTGCAAGCAGCATATGGTTGGGTTATGTTTTCTGATCCATCCTTCCACTCTGTGCCTTTTGATGGGTGAGTTTAAGCCATTGACATTTATTGATATTATGGATTTAATGTATTGTAGTGCCATTGCTGAACAAATTTTTATTTGCTCTGATATATGGCAAGTATTATAGTGAATTTCTTGTTTATTAGACATCTTTTAGAACCTCTTTCAGGGCCGGTTTGGTAATGGTTGCTTCCTTTAACTGTTGTTTGTCTAAGAAGGTTTTGATCCCTCCATCTAGTTTGAATGAAAGTCTAGCAGGATATATTATCCTTGGTTGAAACCCTTTTTCATTCAGGGCTCAATAGATATCCTGCCATTCTCTTCTGGCTTTTAGAGTTTGAGTGGAGAAGTCTGCTGATAGTCTTATGGGTTTTCCCCTGTATGTGACTTTTTGTTTTTCCCTTTCAGCCTTTAGGATCCTTTTTTCATCCTTTATTCTTCTCATTGTGACTATGATGTGTCTTGGTGTCTTCAGATCTGGGTTGATTCTGTTTGGAACTCTCTTGGCCTCTTGAATCTTGATGTTCTTTCTGTTATTCAGGTCTGGGAAGTTTTCTTCTATAATTTCCTCTAAAATGTTTCCTTCCCCTTCCTCTCTTTCTTCCTCTGGAAGGCCAATTATATGAATGTTACTTCTTTTGAGATCATCCCATATGTCTCTGATGTTGTTTTCAGTGTCTCTCAATCTTTTTTTGATCTCCTTCACCTCTTTCTTAGTTTTCTCTAACTTATCCTCTGTCTAATTCTGTTTTCTGCTTCTGTTAGTCTTCTTCCCCTTCCCTCAGCTTCTTTCTTAAGTTCAGCTATTTCAACTTTCAGTTCTCTAATTGCCTCAAGATAATCAGTATTTTCCTTGGGGGTCTCAACTGTTGTTTCCCTAATGCTATGAATCATTCTTTTCCTCCAAAGTTGTTTTCATTTTTTTTGATTATTAGGTTTATTATTGCTTGCATACTTTTCTTATCTATGGTTACTTCTGGCTGATTTGTAGTTTTTTCTGGGCTCTTGTATTCATTCATTGTAGTAGCAGTTCTTTTTGCTCTTGTTCTAACCAATTTTTTTTAATCAATGTGTTTCTTATTTTTATGTTCTGTTGTTCCTCAGTTGCTGTGTTTTGAGTACAAGCAATACTGTACTAAATACCTTTATGACAAATGCAATCACCAGCCTCAGAAATTACAATAGCAACTGAAGCAAGTATTGAAGCAGTTTATCCACGACTAGTTATCCAATGTCTCCATTCCATGAAAAAATAGCAACCAAGTCCAAGTGAAGAAGAAAGAGAAAGGAAAAAAGGGTAAGCAAAAATAGACAATTATGTAAATCTACTATCCACTGTATATTCTAGGAGTAGCAAGAGGAGAAAGAGAAGTAGAGCAGAGATACAAACATAGAGAGTCCACTCTCAGTCAGATTTCTTCCCCAAAATAATTCACAACTAAGCATCAGTGTATTCAGAAAGCTGAAGAAAGAGGAAGGAATAAAGGAAGACAAGAAAAAAATAAAAGGTTGAAAAACAAGAGAGAGAAAAGAAGAAAAAGAACTGTAATAAAGGAGCAGTGAAAGGAAAGTTTTTAATTAATTAATTTATTTTATTTTATTGTTTAATTATCTAGGAGGATGGAGGAAGGGGAGAGTGGGTAGAGGAGGTATCAGTAATGAAACAAGTTCCTCTAGCAATGGATAAGATGTCCAGTCCCCTAGCAATGGAAAATACACTAAGATTTAATTTTGGTCAACCTAAAGGAGGTGGGGGAAAGAGATACACCTTTATATAATGTCAATAATAAAATAGTGCAGGGTAAAATCCTGTCCCAGATTGTCTCAAGCCGCCTGAGCAGAGGCAGCTGATTGTTAAGAAAGTAAAACAAACAAACAAAAAACAAAAATAAAACAAACAAACAAACAAAAAAATACCTCAGGGCAGTCTTTCCCATTTGTAGATCCAATTGGCCATTTAGAAAGAAAGAGGTCCAAGGGTTTCAGAAAGGAATAGACTTGAAATGGAACCCCTGTTGAACCAGGAATCTTGGTAAAGAAAGAAGCTCAGCAGGGAAGCCTGCTAGGAGCAGCTCTCTGGTTATGGGGATGGGGGGGCAGGGGTGCACTTCAGAAATAATTTAAAAAATTTTCCTTTCTTTTTTCCTCTATATTCTAACCCAAACTGTGCTATATTCACCCCGTTGGTGTCACAGCTAGGACCACGAATTCACTGTCCTACTGAAAGTGAAAAATCCTACCGTTTGAGCAGTTGTTGTCGGAACTCAGACCAGAAGCTACTTCTCAGTCTGCCATCTTGGCCCCGCCCCATCACTGTTGTTATTGTTATTGCTGTTATTACTATTGTCGTTGTTGTTGTTGGATAGGACAGAGAGAAATAGAGAGGGGAGGGAAAGACAGAGAGTATGAGAGAAGACAGACACCTATAGACCTGCTTCACCACTTGTGAAGCGACTACCTTGCATGTATAGATCCAGGAGCTGGAACGGGGATCTTTATGCCTCTCCTTACCAGATTCAAGCCAGGTACTTAACTTACTGCTTTACTTCCGGCCCGCGGCATGCATATTTTTGTCATGTTTTTTCTGTAACAATTAATTTTTCCATATGGTGAATTATTTCACTCAATTTGTAGCAACTTTTTATTCTAGCTTATTTTCTTCACACAGTGCCATTTGTTGATATTTTTCTTTTAGAGCATATCTTGCCTGAATGCTACATTATTTGAATAACATTTTTTTTATGGGATACACTATTATAAGAATGTCCTGAAGAGAGATGGGGGAGAGACTCATCCAGTAGAACCTTCACTTTACTATGTATGATGGCCAATGTTTGAGTCCTGGCACTGTAAGAGCTGTAAGAGGGCACATTGGAAGACACCAGAGGAACTCCATGGATTTCAGAACAGTGCTTTATTTTATCCATTATCACCTACTCTCTTTTCCTTTTCTCTTACTAAATAAAAATAAGTGAGCTCACAAAATCATAGAGACAACTTGGCTACTTCATTTATTTTTTATGTTCAAGAGTTTCAATTCTTTAAGTTCCATATATGAGAGAAAACATTTGGTAGTTATGGGAGCATAGAACTTCGATGGTGGGTACAGTGTGGAACTAGACCCTGAAATCTTATAATTTTTAAACTGCTATTAAATCACAGGTAAAAAATAAAATCTTTTTTGTTTTTATTGAATGAGAAGTTTTCCTCCCATTAAAGAAAAAATATCTTTGTTGATAAATTGGATAGAACATTGGGTAATCTTCCATTATTTTTTTTTACTTATAACATTAATGAAACTTTTATGTCTTAGTACTATCATCTTTCAGACTGACTAGGTAATCCTATAAGAAATGGATAATAAGAACTGTATTATGAAAACAGAATATTCTATAACTGGAATACAATATTCAACAAATATTGGGAAGAATTACTTGTACTATATTCAACATAAAAATATGAGTTTTCTTTGTTAAATAAATTATTTAATTAAAAGAACTACCTATAATCAAAGAAGCAGATTAATGAAGGTGAGAATCTTGAGACAACAAAATGTTTGCATGCTGCCCACAATTTTGTCAAAGAACTAATGCCAAATGAAAAAAAAATTAAGGTTTCTAATATGCTTACAATTCATCCTTTATACTGTTATTTAATTATCTTCCTTTAGCTTGTGTGCCAGAAATGTAATTATTGCCATACAGATATTGACAAATTAGGGTTCTTTTTCTGTCTTTGAATAGGCACAACTATCACAGTTTCAAGTAGTTCTACATTTATTGCAACTATAATATTGCAAACCTATGTTTCTTGTTCTAGATAGGCTCTTTGACCCAGATAATAAATTGCACATTTAACCAGTTTTATTTGGCATACTATTATTATTAATTCCACATCTTTGTATTGTGATGCATTTTATATGTCTGCAATGTTGTAATAATCACAGGAACATTTGGACAGAAAAGATGAGATTTATTGAAGGAGAGGGAATATTTATAATTCAGGAACTTTTTTTTTTTCTTTATAAATGTTCCAGGACCTCTTACTAACATGAGGCCACCATTCTCAGACCAACTTTTCATTCTTGCTATTTGAGAGAGTATGTGAGAGAAGTGTGTGGGAAGGAGAGAGAGAGAGAGACCATCATAGCATTGGATCTTCAATTTCCATGTCAGTCCCATCCCTTTTAGTACTAGGGATTGAAAAATCATGTCGTCAGGAACCATGACAATGAAGAAAAATATGACCTTAGCTATAGCTCATTGCTAAACCTCTAGTAACCAAACCTGTCCAGTCAAGAGTCAGGTACCCTTATAAGTAGAAAGGGATTTGCAAGACCCTGTCCAAATGCAATCAAAATTGAAAGAATATAACCTTGTGGCAGCTACTGAAGAGGGATAGCTATATTATTCAAAATGTAAAATGCCAGCCTTAGGACAGTTTATTTTAGCTCTCTTAATGCCAGAGAGCTCATTTCGATATCATTAGAGAAATAAGGGATGCCAAATACCAAAAATATTTCTGTGATTATTGGGAACTGAGTGAGAGGAAAGAGAGATATAAAGAGGGAGAAAGTGAGATAACTAAAGCACCCCTTCACCTCTTGTGAAGCTTTACCTCTGCAAGTGGGAACTGGGGATTTGAACCTAGACCTTTGTACATCATAACCTGTGCATCCTAACAGGCATACCACCTCCTGTCATTCTATTTCAAATATTTGTAATAAGTATAATAAAAGTATTGACTTCTTCACCCTCCCTGTAGTTCAGGCTGAATTCCTCCTCAGCTCATTTTAACATCTTCCCATTGATTGGTTTTCAGACTACCACTCCTACAATCTGTTTCTTAGCCCTCCCCATATGTGTAATCTTCATTAATTGTTTAATATCTCTATTTTGCTAAAATCTTTAGTCTTTTTTCCATTCCTGAAACTTTGCAAATCCATCATCAGATAATTTGTGACCTAACTACCTATGGTATTCTTCATTTATAAAAGAATGGACATCTTGGTAGGAGAAACTTGGTGCTTTGAGAGAGTATGTGTCAGCCAGATCAACCAAGCCAATGCTAAGAATTCATCAGAAAACAGTTACTGATAGAGCACATTTTATTCAAATAAAAACTAAAATTGTGAAAAGAGCAGATTAGAGTAACAGAATGAACATTTCATCTAAGAAGAAGTGAAATTACATCTCACCCTACACAATAAAAAGAAAAGAATAATCAACTGTGTTTAGTCCTTTATGTTTTGTGGAAACATATACTGCATATGAATTTTCTTTATTATGAATTTATATTTGCAAAGATTCAGAAAGACTGTAAAAACATAGTATTCTTAATTGAATACATCTTATTTGGAGTAGTCTTGATGATTACCATCAGGTTTTAGATTCACCACTAGGACTTGACATAAGATCATACTTACATAATTTATTAAAGAATAAGAAGTACAATCAGCAAAGACTTTGTCTTCCTTTCTTTTTTTTTTTTGCCACCATAGGGTTACCTCTGTATCTCTTGGGCAAGATGCATACACAGTGACTCCATCATTGCCCTTGATGCCCTTCTTTTTAAATTACTTTTTGATAAAAAATAAATAAATAAATAAAGATGAAGAGGGAGAGGAAAAATGGGACACCTGTCATTGTCGTGCCATCTGTGAAGCTTTATCCCTAGAAGTGTGGCCTGGAGGCTTACATCTAAGACCTCCCGTATGATAATTTGTGTGCTAAACCAGATGTATCACCACTGAGCCCCAAGGGCACAATCTTTTGAAATGAAATCTGGGAGAAAACAGGAGTCTTTTTTTTAATTTATTTTTTATTTAAGAAAGTATAAATTAACAAAACCATAGGATATGAGGGGTACAACTCCACACAATTCCCACCACCCAGTCTCCATATCCCATCCCCTCCCCTGATAGCTTTCCCATTCTCTATCCCTCTGGGAGATTAGACCCAGGGTCGTGGGTTGCAGAAGGTGGGAGGTCTGGCTTCTATAATTGCTTCCCTGCTCAACATGGACGTTGACTGGTTGGTCCATACTCCCAGTCTGCCTCTCTCTTTCCCGAGTAGGGTGGATCTCTGGGGAAGCAGAGCTCCAGGACACATTGGTGGGGTCTTCAATCCAGGGAAGCCTGGCCAGCATCCTGATGGCATCTGGAACCTGGCGGCTGAAAAGAGAGTTAACATACAAAGCCAAACAAATTGTTGAGCAATCATGTACCCAAAGCTTGGAATAGTGGAGAGGAAGTGTTGGTGGGGTACTCACTGCAAACTCTAGTGTACTTCTGCTTTCAGGTATATATTTTGCCCTAGTTTATGGATACGTGTGAACATATGCTCTATCTCCTGGAACCTGGTCTATATCTAGGTTTTGGGACTTTGTTAGGAAGTGAACTACCTGGGATGAAATTAGAATATACTATGAAAGGAAAGGTCTCACTTGAGTAATGAAGCTGAAGGTTTGTCAGTCCACACCTGAAGTCTGAGCTGAAGCATGTTGAGGTGGAAATTGTTGCATTGATTAGGTTGCAATCAGTGGATGCAATATTATTTGATATGGATTGGGAGAGGCATGCAGGAAAGTGGGCCCTATCCTAAGGTTCCAGGACTAGGCTCTATAGTGGAGATGTGAGGTTCCTGCTGTCTTAGGGTTCAAAAAGACAATGGATAGTTAATATCATCATCACATTATTTGGTAATTGGGTTAACTTTGAAAAGTCCTTTTGTTAGGGTTTGCTGTATAGTACCCAGTATCTTGTAAATAGCTGTGCCACTAGTTGCCTCTGATCTACTTGGTCTAGGCTTTTAAGAGAGTCCGCATATCAAATACACAGCCTATATATTAAGAAGACTCAGTCTGTGTTTTAAAAACTTTGAGACAAACAATTAATTTTCCCCCTCATATTAATTAACTAGTGATTTATATGACTACACTTTTAGGAGTGTACATAAACACCATTCCCACCACCAAAAGACTGTGTCCCATCCCACTCACCCACCTCACCCACCACTGGCCAAGGAAGCCGCATGCCCTGTGGTGAGGAGTTTTTTTTTTTTTTTTTACAAAGGATCTCTCTCAGAAGTGTTTAGTTACCTCACTGATGAGTTGTGAACACATTTGTAAATTTTTTTAGAGACTGAATGCCCAGACTTTA
Source organism: Erinaceus europaeus (assembly GCF_950295315.1). Lineage (NCBI taxonomy): Eukaryota > Metazoa > Chordata > Mammalia > Eulipotyphla > Erinaceidae > Erinaceus > Erinaceus europaeus. The sequence continues at coordinate 61,726,073 of NC_080169.1, read as the reverse complement.
ATTTTAGGTCCTGGAGGTGGGGTGGGACAAAGGCACCCCCTTCTTAGAAAGTAAGCATATATCAGACTTCCAGAATGAAATCAGACATTCAGCATAAACCATGTTGTTTATTCAAATAATTCAAACACATCAAACTACACTTATCAATTATCACTGGGAACTATCCTAGAATCTAAGATCACACATGCCCCCAAATACCTTGCAAAAGACCTTCCTATGCTAGGGCTTTTTTAATTTAATTTTTATTTCTTATTTTTTGGTCATTTCGAAGAATGCACTGCTCTGGATAGATGTTTTCAGAGAAAGAGACAGGGAATGGGGGAGAAATGAGAGAGAGAGAGAGAGAGAGAGAGAGAGAGAGAGAGAAGAGAGAGACTGAGACAGAGTCCAAAGCATCAAAACTTCCTCCAATGTTGTAGAGGAAGAAGTCATGCTCATAGCAAAGCAGAGCACTATCCAAGTGAGCTATTTTGTCAGGTTCTCATGCTCTTAGGCAAATTGCTATTTCACAATTTAATGGACTATAATTGAGAAATTATCAATTTAGTTGCTATTTATTTCAGGACACCAAGTTGAAGTAATCTCCTTTACTTTAATTTTATTAAGGGGACAAGAGTGGTGTTCTGGAATTTGAGGGCATCAGTATTCTATGTAAAACAATGGAAGTGCAAATGGTTTAGTGCACGTTTCTCAGTCTGATACACATTGGTTTCAAAGCTTCTTTTTCTTTCTCTTTCTTTCTTTCTTCCTTTCTCCTTCATCATCATCTTCTTCATCTTCAAATTTTGCACTTAGGATATCACTTTCTTTTGCTATACTGCATCATCATTAATTTGTTTTTGCTTTTATGAAAATAGCATTGTGTTTAGACTTATGCTTAACTTTATGCTACCTTCTGAGCTCTGAGCTGTCTATCACAATGGTTTTGCTTAGTTCACAGATGCTATACAAAAATTTACCCTCTTCTGCACAGCTGCTTAACAGATATTGAATTTTACCTACCCACAAAGATAGCTTACCAAACATTATAAGTTTATACAGGGCTACCAAACTCTTTAGTATTAACTATTTATGATATATATTTTTTCATTTTTTTACCATAAGTATTGCTGGCTCAGACCTTTATGATAAGTCTACCACTCCTGATAGCCTTTTCTTTATCTTTTTAGTTTGATAGGACAAAAAGAAATTGAGAGGGCAGGGAAGACAGAAAGGGAGAGAGAAAGAGAAACCTGGTGCAGTGGTTCACCCCTCATGAAGTTTCTCCCATGTAGGTAAGGATCAGGGGTTTGAACCCAGCTCCTTGTGCATGGTAACCTGTATGATAAACTTGGTGCACCACAATCTGGTCCCACAATATATATTTTCTAAAAAATATGATTTTCTCTCTGTATATAGATAGATAGAGATAGGTACATATATCCAGTAGCTTTCAGAACAAATAACACTCATTAGAAGACATTAAGACAAGATCCATAAATCTACATTAAGAAAAAAATTAAAAAGGAGACAAGGTCTGGAGAGGTTTCTCACCTTGTAGGGCTCATACCATTCCATGAACAAGGCCCAGGTTTGAACCTCAGCATTACATGGGATATGCCATGACACTGGAGGATACTCTGACATCTTTTTTTTTCCTAAGAAATTTTCATGTTATGTAGGATTTATTATGATTATCTTTATTTATTTACTGGATAGAGGCAGCCAGAAATCAAGATGGAAGAAGGTGATAGAGAAGGAGAGAGACAGAGAGACACCTGCAGCACTGCTTCACGCCTTGTGAATCTTTCTTCCTACAGGTGGAGACCAGGGGCTCAAACTTGGATACTTGTGTATTGTAACATGTGTGCTCAACCAGATATGCCACCAACAGTTCTGATGTTCTATCATTTCTCTCTCTCTTGCCTCCAGAGTTATCGCTCGGGCTCAGTGCCTGCACTATGAATCCACTGCTTTTGGAGGCTGTTTATTTCTCTATTTTTGTTGCCCTTGTCAGTGTTGGATAGGACAGAGGGAAATCGAGAAAGGAGAAGACAGAGAGGGGTACCACACCCCCACCCCTGGCGAGTAGGGAGCCAGGGAGCGGGGGCCTCAAACCTGGACCCTGATGCTGGTCCTTGCATGTTGGTATGCTTCACTTTGGTTTGGTCTCACTCCCCCCGCCTCCGGGAGATTGTGGTTTAGTCATTGCCTATTCGCACTTCTCCCTTCTCCCCACCCCCTATCCTACGTACTTCCTGAGTTCCTGCAGTGGCCGCCTGAGGAGAAAGATGGAGGAGCACATGGTGTGGTGATTAGGTGTTGGACTGTTTACCCTCTTGTGAATAAAGACTAAACTGCATTCTCAGCTCAGCTATGAGTTTCTGGTCATCTGTTACCCATCCGTGAAGCCAGCCTGGAGAAAATGACATAATGGCGCCCTGAACAGGACAAGAATTTTGGCTCCACACACATGCAACAGACCAAAGAAGATCAGATAAGTAAAGCCACAATGGCCTTCTTTTCTCCTTGTGAAGAGGTTTCCAAAGGCCTCTACCCTTTCTTCATAAGACTATTTCTCTGTTTCTGGAACATTTCTCTCTGGGCCACACTGTTGTTTCCGCCCAATGCCTGCCCGCAGGAGCCGGCTCACCACCATGTGGCTCAGGGCATTGGGCGTGGGCTCCCTCCACACTGCTCGGCCACTGGGAGCAGGGTAGCAGACATGGCGGGCAGGGGTGCAGCCCATCCTGGCCACCACCCCGTGGCACCTCGGCCCGTGCCTTCTACATGGCCAGCCCGCCCACTCTGCTATGAAGTCTGGGCAGATCCTGGACCACCTGGAGACCGCAGGCTCCCTGCCGGGACTTGGCCCCCTGACCGAGATCCCCACCTCAGCTCTGAAGGCAGAGAGAGAAGCTAGAATATGCAGAGATCCCTTCAGAGATCACAACCTGCAATTCCTGGAGCTGAAGTTGGGCAAGAGGCCACCACCGGACAACGCACTCCCCATACAACTAAGACAGTATAGATCTAAACTCGTGTTTAAAATGACATGTCTTCGTAACAAAAGTTTTTCTCCTTGTGTATTGAAGACCATGTTTATGTGTGTGTTTAAAGTTTGGTAAACATTAACTTTAAGGTTAAAAATGTAACTTTAAGGCTACATTCTTACCAGGCAAAGTTAAATGAAAAATGTTTTCAACATAGTTCTCATAAAGGTAAAATTAACTTACATTTAAAGTCTGAGGTAAAAATTAGTTAAAAATCAATATATTTTAACTAAGTTGGTCTAAAAAACCTGCACACACCTAAGGTGTGTCTCCATCTTGAATGGGTGTAACAAAAGGTTAAGTAAGACATTGTTGATATGTAAAGCTCTCAAATACCTTCTCAATTAGAAACGGTGGATTGCACAATGGTTATGCTAATGATTCTCATGTCTGAGGCTCTAGCAGTGGTTCTTTGACTTACCACATTTCATTGCACTTAGATTGGTTAGGAGCCTTAAAATGAAATGAAAAAGACCTTCCAAATTTATAAAGATACTTAAACTAATTATAATCATCATGTTAATCTTAAAGGCCTTCGAGCTCGATTTCCTGATGTTTCTTCACCACAGTTGAAACATATCCTTGCTACATGTTCTTCCTGTGCAAGTCTCATAAAAACACCTGCTATTCAAACTCTTGGGGTTAACCCCCGAGGCTTAAAAGCCAATGCTCTTCATCCCCCGCCATTTCTCCCCCTAGTCGCCTACTTTGGACTGAGACTTCTATTGGACTTGCTGGTATACCCTTTGGACACTTTAGACAATTTTACAGCAGCTTCCTTCCCTTCACACTGCTGGTTTTTCATAGACTGACCCTGAGTAGTTCATAGACTTTACAGACTGTTGCATTGAGAACTATACAATGCCAAATAGCCCCTCTGCTTGGCAGGCCATGTCCTCCCACCTACAGGTCCTGCCCTTTGAGGCAAGATACACCCCCTTATTATTAACCCTTGCCCCCCCCCCATAGACAGGGAATGCTCCTTTGTGCACTAAGCCTTCCCTTGACATCACACTGGCTTTTATTGCTCCCCTACTTGTCCCTTCCTGTTTTGTTATATCATTCATATTTGTGCCCAAAAGGTTTCTGCTCACCCCTACACCATTATTCCTCGGTCACAGATGGAGTCTTTTCTTTTACAGACATTGACCCATCTTAATGCAATGACTAGATAGAAAGATAGGGAAAGATGTAGAAAAATTCTGAGGAGATGGTGGAGTCTGTCAGAGCTTAACCTATGAGATGAGTCCCTCCAGGTAAGTCTCTCTCTTTACAGAGGGGTTGAGCACAGGGGGGACACATAATCTCATAAGGTTGGTGGCCATGTAAGTCTTCCCTCCCCCACAAAAACGTTCTACATCTTCCCACCTGAGCACAGCATTCCTTAAAAACATTTAAGCTGGCTCCACTCTAAATTTCCTATACTGTGGCCATTAGAGAAAAGGAAATGGGGAGATGCTGGGAAATTGTGCAGATGCAGTCACATATGCCATGTTGTCCCCTCAGGCTATTGCTAGTTCCTGCGAGAGTTGGGACATTCTCGGAGCACCTGTTCCACCATGTTGTGCCCTCAGGGCATTGTCTATTCCCCACAATATTTGGAGTGCTTTGGTTACTCCTCCCCTTCCCATTCCCACAAGTGTTATTATCCTACCCTGGAGTGCTATGGTTACTCCTCCCCCTTCCCATTCTCGCCAGAACTATTCCCATAAAAGCCCTTCTTCTTCCGCACCTCTCTCTCGCTGGCCTTTCACTTTGGTGGCTAGACGTAGGGAAGGTTGTTGCATGAGGCGGCCATTTTTGCTACCTCCACATGGCCCAAGCTGCTTCTTTATCACCTAACTCTGAAGTGCCAGAGCAAATACAGATTTGTGTTCCCTCTTTACTCCAGATCTCCTCTCTCTCTTCTCCACGGAGCAGCTCAACACTTGCACTTCATGCCATGTGAGCGTTGCACTACTGCCTGGCCCCCTGTCTTGCTGTATCTCTATCTGTTACTCTATATGAATGAAAAAAAAAAAGTGGTCCAATCCATATTAGCAAAACTCTCACTTCACAATATATATATGATTGGGTAAAAATTCATTGGGTAGAGCACTCACCTCATGCTTGAAGCCATAGGTTCAAGTGTCCACAAGACATGGGAAGCACAGTGATTGGCACCAGGGGAGCTCCATAGATAACAGGCAGTTAGGTGGTGTCTTACCTCTTTTTGTTTTACTCCAGTTCTCCTCTCTCTCCCTTTCTCTCCCTCCTATCTTCTCCTCTCCTCCTTTTTTCTCTCTCTCTAATAAAAAAAAAAGACAATAAGACACAGGATGAGTACTCTGTTGTGGTATCATTTATTCCTTCACAGTGCTGCTTTACTAACAAAAGAAAAAATAAGGAGCCTAGGTATTGACATAAACAACTGATGAAAACAAAATATTGGATATATTCATCATAGTATGTGTTCTTTTCTGCACATTTTATTTACAAGGCTTTTAGAAGAGTCACTTTCTAATCTGAGAATAATTATGATCTTTATATATGTTCTAGGATTTTAGAAGTTAGTGTTACAGTGACAAATTTCAAACATAATAAACATAAAATATTTGATCTGTAAAACTTTAAAGAAATTTAAGTGATACTTTCATAACCCCACTGACTTCTATGTAAATTCTGGCAAAAGTGACAAGGAGAAAATTTCTTTTTAAAAATTGAATGGCTATCCTTTTTCCACCAAGATCCAGGAAATCTTACATAAGCCCTCCTACAATAGCAGGCATTTTAGAGTCATACATTTTTTGGTATTTTAGAGCAGCTGTAGCTAACAGAACTGGAGGAGAGTTCTACCTCCTGGAGCTTTAGAATTTGCAGAGATCTGTGCATAACAAATAGGAACAGAAATAACTAGAGCTATGAAGTGAACTTGACTAAAACAGTTCTTAAAATCAGTACTTGAATCAATTCCAGTTTTATAGACTTTGTATTCTCTAAATTTGAAATGACAGGCTTTAAACAAAGATCTGACCATATGATAGGAAACTTAATTGAAGTCATCAAAATGAGGGTTGTGACAGGTTTGTAAATGAGACAACTAGTGTTGTTTTCCTAAGCATTCCCTAGCTGAAGTCTTTTGTTAGAACCTAGTATGGAATTTTACTAATAAATATTAGAACCTCATTATAATTATATTTGTTTAAGTTCATTTAGGAAGTTAGGACCACTATTTCCCCCTCCAAAAAAAAAATATTTGTGTTGCTCTTTCTGCCTAGATATCTTGGACTTCTAACTATTTCAGCTTTGTTCAGATAATAATTGACATGTAGCAATGTATGCATTCAAAGTTTACAATGTGTTATGAAATGATTACCACAACAGTCCATCACCTCACATACTTATCTTTTATCCTGTGTGTGTGATTACAAAAACATCATTTTACTTCTTAGCAACTTTTGAGAAGATGCCACATTATTAATTTGTTATTTTTAAATATTTATTTATTAAGTTAAGAGGAAGAGAGAACCAAAGCACCACTCTGGTTCAAGCAATGACAGGAATCGAACTCAGAACCTCATGTGCGAGAGTCCAATGCCTCATCTACTGTGACACTTCCAATGCTGCAAGGTTAACTATTGTTATCTTGCTGTGCACTAGAGCCCCAGGACTCACTCATCTTATAGGGAGATCGTACCTCTCAATATCCGCATGCCAAACTCCAGTCTCTGGCAATCACATTTCTACTCTGTTTCTGTGAGTTTTACTTTTGTAGATTGCACGTATTAGTGAGGTCATGTAGAAGATGCATTTTTCCTTGACATGTCATTCAATGTAACAGTCTCCATGTCCATAGGCTATAAATTGTAGGATTACCTTCATATGTATTCCATTACATGTGTCTTCTTCTTCTTCTAGCGTTTGCCCTTCTTCCGTAGCCAGTCAACAGGTCAGGTTGAAAGCTGTCAGGAGCTGCTTGTTGCTGGCTTTGAAAGTGACTGGGATCCATGTGGATTCAGTCGGCTAGGAAGGATCATCAGTTTCCCCAATGAATGGGTACTCACGGGATGCACCACGAGGTCAATCCAATGCATTCCATTACATATGTACTATATGTACATATCTCTATCACTTCATCCACTCATGGACACTTAGGTTGCTTCCATATCTTTTTTTTTTTTAAAAAAATGTTTCAATAGATAAAGGGTGCAGGTACCTTTTCAATAATAATGTCATTCTCTTTGGATAAATTTCCAGAAAGAGAGCTTATGAATCATCTAAAAAAAAAAACATGCTTTACTACGCTCCTGGGTTAGAGAAAAAAGTGGAAACATAGAATAGTGTATCCTTTTTGGTTAGTCATCTTTATAATGTTCATTTTCATACTTAACTCAAAATATTTACCTAGTATGCTTGAGCCACAATGTAGACAACTATTACAATAAAAGTTTTAAACAAAAACATTTTCCTAAATAAAAGAAGCAAACACAAAAGGTCATATATTTTGTAGTTTAATTTTCATGAGGCATCTGGAGTAAGTAATTCCATAGAGACAGAAATTTCACTACTGGTAGCCAAGAACTGTTGGGAGGGAGAAATATGGACACATATTTATGGGCTCAGATGCATAGTGAACATAGAGTGTTTAGTACTGAATACATAGAGACACTGGTTTCACATTCTATAAATGTAACAAATACCATTGAATTATGCATTTTAAAAAAGAGATTTTTTTCTGCCAGATCCCTATTAAACCTCTACTTTTACTTTGAGAATCATTTAAAATGTTTATTGTTTATTGAGATACTGTAATTGAAATCTCTAAAATATATTATTGCAGCACTATGCTTTATGATATCTAATTTAAATTTATCCAGTGATTTTTCTGTTGTCATAATTTACCTCATGACTACTTTCCCCCTGTGTCCCCAATCTTTATATCTGTCATTAACTTTCTCATACACTGTTCTGCCGATTTTTTTTTTAATATTTTGGATTTTTTTACCTTATTGAGAGAAAAAGAGAGGGAGAGGGAGAAGGAGAGGGTGAGGGGCAGGGAAAGGAATAGGGAAAGGGAAAGGGAGAGGGAGAGGGAGAGGGAGAGAGAGAGAGAGAGAGAGAGAGAGAGAAAGAGAGAGACCACTGCTTAGATCTAGTTTATGGTAGAGGTGCAGATTTAACCTAGAACCTGTGAACCACAGGCATGAGACTCTTTTGTACAACCATTATGCTATCTCCTAATTTCTGTTCCATTGATTAAAAAATAATTTTATTTGTTATTAATTGTAGGTTACAAGATTGTAAGATTACAATGTAATCCATACCACACTGCCACAAAAGTTCTGAATCTCCAGCCCCCACCCCATGCATACCTCTCAAAGATAACCATCATCGTTCTCATAAGTATTAGTTTGTTTGGATATTTTTCTTTTCTGGCAAGTTCAGGTAAGTTAGGTATCTATAGTCCATATATGATGTAACCATCTGGTACTTGTCTTTCAACTGTTTACACATTTCACTAAACATAATCACCTTCATATCCATCCATTTTTATTCCCAAGAACACAATATCATATTTTTGATTGCTGAGTAATATTACATGGAATATATATCCTATGATTTCCTTAGCCAATCATCTGTTGATGGATATTTAGGCTGTTTGCACTCTTTGGCAATTGTGAATATTACAGCTATGAACACAAGGGTGGGAATGTCCTTCTGATCAGTGTTTGAATGTCCACTGAATAAATGCCAGAGTGACATTGCTGGATTATAAGATAATTCCATTTTTATTTGTGTAAGGACTGTCCATACAGTCTTCCAAAGGGGCCTCAGGAGTTTTCATTACTGCCAGCAATGTAGCAGAGTTTCTTTTTCTCCACAACCTCTCTAACACCTGTTATTTCCTAGTTTATTAATGCAAGCCATTTTCTAAGGTGTGAGATGGTATCTCAGCGTAGGTTTTAGCTGCATTTATCTATTGATAAGTGAAGTGGAGCATTTCCCCATGTGTTTGTTGGACATGTATCTCTTCTTTAGATAACTAATTATCCCATCTCTAAATATGATCAATTTGCTGATTAAATTTCAATATACTAGTTGGCAGAATGGGAGGCACAAACATTCAGACCAGAGTGATTTTACTCTAGAAAGAAAGGATATTACAAATATTTTCTTGTAATATTGCTTTCCTTTTCCTACAATTTCTTGAGTTCTGTCATCTGTGTTTTTACTCTCACATAACATGTTAATTCATTTTTAAGCCACATGAAATCTGTCATATCTTATGTCTAGAATGATTCTAAAATATATACAATATTTTTATTAATAATGGCTATGTAAAAATTAGAAACATTTTTACCAAAAGATAAATAGGCTAAGGGCGGTCACATATTTTTTCATGTTCTATTGATAATGGGGCTGAAGACCCCATTTTCTTGAATCTCACTTAACTCTGTAAATTTTGAAAGGCTGCTTCAACCAGTTTCCAGTCCTAAAATGTCAATTATTACAATCTTCTATTTCTAGATTTTAAAAGGTGATATGGGATCCTTCAATCATCAAAGAAGGAAGTATGATTCACAAGAGGCCACAACACTATATAGATAAGCAGATGCCAGAACCATTTACCATTAACATTTAGAAATAAAATATTAATGTACCTCAGACTTTAAAAAGATTAGCTCTTATAGATGTCATCATTTTGCTTTATATTCTTTCTTGAAGGAAATACCTGTTCAATTACTCCACAGAATAGTTGAAAAGATCACATATAATAGTATATACATATAATATTTGTTGAAGGTATACAATCATATCAGCGAAAGTTTAAAAAATTATTACCTAATTGTTTTAGTCTTTTGGATTTGAGATCATAGAAATCATTAATAAAAAGGAAAGGCAGATGCAATACCTGATAATGCCATTCTATATTCCATATCAAAAGCACAACTGGTTATAATTCATACATTTATTGACATATTCTTATTAATGTGATTAACAGTATTTCTCACCTGATATTACCATTTTTCCTTCTTAAATAAATTTAAAATTACTTGCAGACATGGGAGTCAAAAGGTGTCTTACCTGGTAGACCACATCTTTTACCAAATATTTTAGATGTTAAAGCATTTGTTCAAGATCTCAGTGGGGGGGGGGGGTTAGGAGCTTGAATCTAGGTCTTCATGTACTATAATATATGAGCATTACAAGAAATTAGGCATTATGTTTCTTGACCTCAAACCATACTACTGAACCATTATAATCAAAATGGCATGGTACTGGAAGCAAAATAGATACATAGACCCGTGGAACAGTGAGCCCAGGAGTCAATCATCCCCCACACTAACTAATATTTGACAAGGGTGCCCAAAAAATCAAGTAGAAAAAGAAGAGCCTATTCAACAAATGGTGTAGAGAAAATTGAGTATAATCATACAGAAAATCACCCGGTTTCATCATATACAAAAGTTAACTCCAAATGTATTAAATACTTAGGAGTTAGACTAGAAACTATCAAATACTTTGAAAAATATGTAAACAGAACTACCTTCCCTGTAAGTTTCTGCAATACCTTCACTGATTATAATCCAATTGCCAGGAAAACAAAAGCAAAAATAGACCAATGGAACTTCATCAAACTGAAAAAAAAAGTCTTTCATGGCAAAGGAAACCACTGTCCCTACTAGAGTAGGAGAAAATATTTATTAGCATATATCGAAGGACTGATGACCAAAATTCATGATGAATTCACCAAATTCATCAATGAAAAGGTAAACAACCCCACTGAAAAATTTGGGGGTTGGGTAATATGGGCAGAGTCTTCTCTAAGGCAGAGAACCAAAGGGTCAATAGATATATGAAAACAAGAAAGAGAGAAACAATAACTATTGGAGAGGTTGTGGGGATAAGAGACTCTCCTACATGGTGTTGGGGATGTAAATTTGTTCACCCCCCATTGAAATAGTTTGGAGATTCATCAGAACTCTAAAAATGGGCCTTATTACCCAGAAGTCCCCCACTTAAGGATTTATCTAGGGAAAACAAAAAACACCTATCTGAAAAAGCCTATGCACACCAATGTTCAGAGAAGCACAGTTTGTAATGGTCCAAACTTGGTAGATGCCCACCAACAGATGAATTACTAAGATAGTTCTGGTACATATACACAATGGAGTACTTTGCAGATATTAAGTATGAAGTACTTATTTTGTAAATATTATTCTCAAAACTTGAAAGCATAATGTTGAATGAGGTAGGCAAAAAAGGGAAAGACCTATACCAAATGATCTCACTTACGAGTATAACTTAAGAAATCTGAACTCATTGTGGCATATTGCACCAAATCAAAGGACTTTGGGGAAGGAAGAAAGGAAAGGGATAGGTTGAAGGGACGCTGGGATACTCTTATGCTTCCTAGAGACACTAACCAAAGGAAGATGAGATGCTGTGCCCATATGTCAAAGATTATACTGTAAATCATTAACCCCAATTAAAAAAAAAGTAAATGGTCCATCTTCAAAAAAAAAGATAAATTGCTAATATAAATTGTATAAAATACTACCAGTTTATTAATCTGTCATATACAAATTAAGTAACTGATTTGAAGAATATTTTTTTTCTTTTTTTACCAGAGCACTGCTCAGCTCTGGCTTATGATGGTGTGGGGGATTGAACCCGGGACTTGAGAGCTGCAGGCATGAAAGTCTCTTTGCATAACCATTATGCTATACCCCCACCCTATTTTTTCTTTTAAGAAGCTTTAGGGAGTCGGGCGGTAGTGCAGCAGGTTAAGCACACATGGCACAAGGACCTGCGTAAGGATGACGGTTTGAGCCCCCAGCTTCTCACCTGCAGGGAAGTAACTTCACAGGTGGTGAAGCAGGTCTGCAGGTGTCTATCTTTCTCTCCTCCTCTCTCTATTTCTCTCTTCCCTATCCAACAATGACTACAACAATAAAAAAGCAACAAAAGAAATAATAATAAAAAGAAACAAGAAGCTGCACTTTCATTTTCTAGGCTAGCTTCTTTTTTATCTTTATTTATTGGATGGAGACAGAAATTGAAAGGAAAAGAGTTGACAGAGAGAGAGAAAGAGAGAGAGAGAGAGAGGCTCACAACATTGCCTCACCACTGGCAAAGCTTTCTTCTGCAGGTGGAAACCATAGTTTGAACCTTGGTCCTTGTATTTTGTAAAGTGTGCTCATCCAGGTGCACCGCAACCCAGCTCCATATTTAAAAATTGTATTATTATTATTATACATATTTTTTACTGGGCTAAGCCCCTGGCTACAACATGGGAACACTATGTAAATGAGAATCTTTACAAGCAGTGGAGTAATTCCTAATCTTTCACTTTCCAATCAAATAAAAGGAAAAAAAAATTATGGACAAGAGGAATCACACAGATGCAAAACTCCAGGGAAGTCCTGGTGGTAAAATAAAGTTTTAAAAGTCCTCCCCCAAATTTGTTTTTAGTCTGTAGAAAAAAAAATCATAAAAAATTAAAACTATTAGGGAGCTCATCTGAATGAAGAAGAACCAATATACTTGCTGGTCTTTGGCATGATAATGTTAAAACACTTTTTAACATATTTGAAAGCAAATAAGATTAAGACACAAACATTCACTTGCTATTTACTCTTTCTAAAAATATTGACTAACAATCTGGAAGATGGTGAAATTAGTAGCAAGGTAAAATATAGCAAAGTTTTGAGTCTACATTGCAAATCTCTGAGCATGCAATTTCACACAAGTCATCTCATTTTCCATTAGTCAGTTTTCTTGAGAAAAAAATAAAAACTGCTATATTGGAATTTACCTTAGAATGCTTTTGTTTCCCCAGTAAATAAAAGTTACATATAACTCTCAGAATATTTTCAAGTATTTAAGAAGTTGACAATACTTCTGTGCATCTATGATAGCTCTATATTAAGAGAGAATCTTGGGAAGAGATGATTTGAAAAATGAGGTTAATTGTGAAAATCAACTAAAGAATAATATCTTATAGGTAACACATGATGAATGCAATACTGATAATACCTAATTAAACTAAACCAATTTTATTTGTTCGGACATTATATTGGTTTGTGCATTTGTTTTTTAGTAAAAAATAATGCTGAACTGAAGAAAGAAGATGAGGGAAGAGAAAGCAGGCTAACAGAAGCAGAGAACAGAATTAGCCAGACAGAGGATAAACTAGAAAAAACAAAGAAAGAGGTAAAAGAGTTCAAAAAGATATTGAGAGACACTGAAAACAACCACAGAGACATACGGGATGATCTCAAAAGAAGTAACAATCATATAATTGGCCTACCAGAGGAAAAAAGAGAGGAAGGGGCAGCAAACATTCTAGAGGAAATAATGGAAGAAAACTTCCCAGACCTAAACAACAGAAAGGACATTAAGATTTAAGAGGCCCAGAGAGTCCCAAACAGAATCAAACCAGACCTGAAGACACCAAGACACATCATAGTTACAATGAAAAGAAGCAAGGATAAAGAAAGGAACCTAAAGGATGCAAGAGAAAAACAAAAAGTCATGAACAGGGAAAAACCCATAAGACTATCAGCAGACTTCTCCACTCAAACTCTAAAAGCCAGAAGAGAATGGCAAGGTATCTATGGAGTGCTCAATGAGAAAGGGTTTCAATCAAGGATAATATATCCTGCTAGTTTCATTCAAACTAGATGGAGGGATCAAAACCTTCTCAGACAGGCAACAGTAAAAGGAGGCAAACATCACCAAGCCTGCACTTAAAGAAGTTCTAAAAGTCCTCTTGTAAAAAAAACATCATCATAATACTTGCCTTACATCAAAGCAAATAAAAAATAGTTGAATAATGGCACTACAGTGCTTTCAATCCATAATATGAATAAATGTCACTGGATTAAATTCACCCATTAAAATGCACAGAGTTGGAGGATGGATAATAAACACAACCCAATCATATGCTACTTACAAGAATCTCACCTGACCCAAAAAGACAAACACAGACATAAAGTGAAAGGATGGAAAACTCTCACACATGCTAATGGACCAAAAAAAAAAAAAATCAGGAATAGCCATTCTCATATCTGACACCACCGGCTTCAAATTAAAGTAATAAAAGATAGCAAGGCCATTACATAATGATTAGAGGATCAATCAACCAAGAAGATTTAACAATTATTAACATCTATGCACCCAATGAGGCACCATCTAAATACATCAAATACCTACTGAAAGAACTACAACATCAATAGTAGTACAATAGTAGTGGGAGGCTTCAACACCCCACTTTCACACTTAGACATATCAATGAAGCAGGGAATAAAAAAAAAGAGAAAGAATTAAATTAAAAGATGGATAGATTAGACCTCCTGGATATTTTCAATGTTCCTCACCCGGCAAAACATGAATACATATTCTTTTCAAATCCACACAGCACATCCTCAAGGATAGACCACATATTAGGCCACAAATACTATATCAACAAATTCAATGACATTGGCATCATCCCAAGTACCTTCTCAAACCATAGTGGAGAAAAGCTAATATTCAAGAACAATCAGAAAATTACTAGAAGTCACACAATTTGGAAACTCAACAACATGCTGCTTAAGAACCACTGGGACACTCAACAAGAAATTCAAATGTTCCTGGAAACAAATGAAAACAAAGACACAAGTTGTCAAAATATTTGGGGCACAGCTAAAGCAGTATTGAGAGGGAAACTTATAGCCATACAATCACACATTAGAGAGAGAAAAAAAAGCTGACATAAATGACTTTACTGCATGCCTTAAGGACTTAGAAGAAAAGGAACAAAGGAACCCTGAAGCAACCAGAAGGACATAAATTATTAAAATTGGAGCAGAAATCAATAACATTGAAAATAAGAGAACCATACAAAATATCAAAAAAGTCAAATGTTGGTTCTTTGAAAAATTAAACAAAATTCACAAACCCCTAGACAGACTCACTGAAAAAAAGGAAGAATACTCAAATAAATTGAATTGTAAATGATATAGGGGGTATCACAACTGACACCACAGAAATCCAGAAAATCAGGCGAAACGTCTATGAAGAACTATACACCACCAAACTAGAGAATCTGGAATAAATGGAAGAATTCCTAGAAACATATGCCCTTCCAAAACTGAAAAAAGAAGAACTACACAATGTAAGCACACAAATCACAGACAAAGAAATCAAAACAGTTATTAATAATATTCCCAACAATAAAAGTCCTGGACCAGATGGCTTTACAAACAAATTTTACAAAACCTTTAGGAAATAGTTAATACCTGTACTTCTAAACCTCTTATACAAGATCAAAGAAACAGGAACACTCCTTTACACCTTCTATGAAGCCAACTTTACCCTGATACAAAAAGCAGATAGGGACACAACAAAAAAGGAAAACTACAGACCAATATCTATAATGAACATAGATGCCAAAATATTGAACAAGATCCTGGCCAACCAGATACAGCAGGATATCAAAAAGATTGTTCATCATGACCAAGTGGGATTTATCCTAGGAATGCAAGGCTTGTTTAACATACATAAGTCAATCAATGTCATTTACCACATCAATAAAAGCAAAGCCAAAACCACATGATTATCTCAATAGATGGAGAGAAAGCCTTTGACAAAATCCAACACCCATTCATCCTCAAAACAATACAAAAAAAAATAGAAATAGATGGGAAATTCCTCAAGATAGTGGAATCCATATATAGCAAACCTACAGCCAATATCATACTCAATGGACAGAAGCTGCAAGCATTGCCCCTCAGATCGGGGACTAAAAGGGGTGTCCATTATCATTACTCTCCTAGTCAAGATCTCAAGATGCCTGCTTCCATGGGTGGCCAACACTATATCATTTCTTCTCCAAAACAGAAGATTCCAGGTGCATCTGGGTGACAAGTGTAGCAGATGGAGACTTGTCTCAAGTGGCCTCCCCCAGGGCTCTGTTCTGGCTCCTACGCTATTTAATATTTACATCAATGACCTCCCAGAAACTTCTTCAAGGAAGTTCATCTACACCGATGACATCTGCTGTGCAACTCAGGCATCCAAGTTCGACATCCTTGAGGAAACACTCACAAAAGACATGTCTCTGATGTCTGATTACTGTAAAAAATGGCGACTAATTCCTAGCACTGCAAAAATGGTATCATCTGTTTTCCATCTACACCATGCCTCGGCCTTGCGTGAACTTAATGTGCAGCTTGGCGATACGAGAATCTGACATGAAGCCCAGCCAGTCTATCTTGGCATTACTCTCGATCACACTCTGTCATTTCACGAATATCTCATAAAAACTGCAGCAAAGGTGGGCGCAAGGAATAACATCATTGCAAGACTGGCCAGCTCCTCATGGGGCGCGAGCGCTTCCATACTACGATCATCATCTCTGGCATTATGCTATTCCACTGCAGAATACTGTGCCCCAGTATGGTTCCGTAGCCCCCATGTCCACTTGGTCAATTCCAAATTATATTCCTCCATGAGGATAATTTCTGGAACCATCTGTTCCACTCCGGTTCCATGGCTGCCAGTTCTTAGCAACATCGCCCCGCCAGATATTCGTCAGGATGCGGCATCATCCGAGTTCATTTCCCAGGTCTACGCTCGACCGGACCTGCCAATATACGCAGATATCTTCGCCCACCCTGTCCAACGCTTGATGTCTCATCACCCAATCTGGTCCCCTATGCCTACACTGATTTTCTCTGTTCCAGTCTCTTGGAAACAGAGTTGGCAGTCAGCTGAGGTAAAGAACAAACACCTCATCACAGACCCCTGCAAGCGTCAACCCGGCTTTGACCTAGCACGTTATGATTGGGCCCTCCTCAATCACTATCAAACAGGCCATGGCCAGTGCGCCACTATGTTCCATCGCTGGGGAGCCAGAGATGACCCGAACTGCCCCTGCGGCTACAGACAGACTACGACCCATAAAGTCAATGACTGCCACCTCTCCAGATTCAAAGGAGGTCTCGAAATTTTACATCAGGCTCAACCTGACGCTGTTGACTGGCTACAGAAGAAGGGAAAACGCTAGAAGAAGAATTACTCTTCAACATAGTATTGGAAGTTTGCCATAGCAATCAGGCAAAAGAAAGAAATAAAAGGAATACAGATTGGAAGGGAAGAAGTCAAGTTCTCACTATTTGCAGATGATATGATAGTATACATAGAAAAACCTAAAGAATCCAGCAGAAAGCTACTGGAAGTTATTAGGCAATATAGCAAGGTGTCAGGCTACAAAATCAGTGTACAAAAATCAGTGGCATTACTTTATGCAAACACTAAATCTGAAGTAGAAGATATCCAGTAATCATTCCCATTTACTCTTGCAGCAAAATAAATAAAATACTTAGGAATAAAGCTGACCAAAGAAGTGAAAGACTTGTATACTGAAAACTATGAGTCACTACTCAAGGAAATAGAAACTGATACCAGGAAATGGAATGACATTCCATGCTCATGGATTTCAAGAATTAATATCATCAAAATGAATATTCTCCCCAGAGACATATACAACTTTAACGTGATACCCATCGAAGTTCCACCAAGCTTCTGTAATAGAATAGAATGAAAACTACCTTTTATCTGGAACCAGAAAGTGCCTAGAATCACCAAAACAATCTTGAAGAAAAGAAACAGAAATGGAGGCATCAAACTCCCAGATCTCAAACAATATTATAATGCCATCATCATCAAAACAGCCTGGTACTGGAGCAAAAATAGGCACACAGACCAGTGCAACAGAATTGAAATCCCAGGACTAAACCCCCTAACTATGGCCATCTAATCTTCAGTAAGTGGGCTCAAAGTATTAAATGGAGAAAGGAAGCTTTTCAATAAATGATGCTGGGATAACTGGGTCACAACACGCAGAAGAATGAAACTGAACAATTTCATCTCACAAGAAACTATAAACTCCAAATGGATCAAGTACTTAGATATTAGATCAGAAACTATTAAATATTTAGAGGAAAACATTGATAGAACACTTTCCCACCTAAATTTCAAGGACATTTTTGATGATACAAACCCAGTTGCTAGGAAGACTAAAGCAGAAACAAATCAATGGGACTACATCAAATTTAAAGGCATCTGCACAGCTAAAAACTATCATACAGATAGATTCCTCACAGATTGTGAGAAGATCTTTACATGCCATATATCAGACAAGAGACCAATCACCGAAATATACAAAGAGCTCAGCAAATGTAGCAACAAAAAAGCAAATGACCCCACCCAAAAATGGGCAGAGGATATGAACAGAACATTCACTACAGAAGAGATCCAAAAGACTAAAAAACACATGAAATATTGCTCCAGGCGACTGGTTTTCAGAGAAATGCAAATAAAATCAACACTGAGATACCACCTCACCCCTGTGAGAATGGCATACATCAAAAAGGACAGTAGCAACAAATGTTGGAGAGGCTATGGGGACAGAGGAACACTTCTGCACTGTTGATGGGAGTGTAAGTTGGTCCAGCCTCTATGGAGAGCAGTCTGGATAACTCTCAAAAGACTAAATGTGGACTTTCCATGAATCAGTAATTCCTCTCCTAGGAATATAGCCCAAGGACTCCATAACTCCCAACCAAAAAGATATTTGTACACATATGTTCATAGCAACACAATTTGTAATAGCTAAAACCTGGATGCAACCCAGATGCCCAACAACGGATGAGTGGCTAAGAAAGCTGTGGTATATATACATAATGGAATACTACCCAGATACTAAGAACAAAGAACTCACCTTTTATGACCCATCTTGGATGGATCTAGAATGAATTATGTTAATTGAGATAGGTCAGAAAGATAAAGATGCGTATGGGATGATCCCACTCATAAACAGAAGTTGAGAAAGAATATCAAAGTGGGAAACTCAAAGCTGGATTTGACTGAATTTGGAGTAGGGCACCAAAGTAAAAACCCTGGGTTGAGGGTGAGAGTGAGGGTGGATGTTTGGCTTCACAGAGTGAAGGGTTGGGGGGTGAGGTGGGAGAGGGGAATATGGGATAGGACACAGTCTTTTGGTGGTGGGAACGGTGTTTCTGCACACTACTATTAATTTTTAGTCATATTAATCACTATTTAATTAATATGAGAGGGGAAAATTGATTGAATGTCTCAAAATTTTTAATGCAGAGACCATAGGCTGAGCCTTTGATATGTTGATGCTCTTCAAAGCTTAGACCAGGGAGAATAGAAGCAACTGGTGGCACAGATAAATACAAATAATGTCAAAGGATATAAGTGATGATTATGTTGTGTATGGTACAGCAAATCTTAACAAAGGATTATTACAAAGTTAAACCAGTTGCCAAATAATGTGATTATGGCAGTATGTACCTATTGCCTTCTTAAACCCTAAGACAGCAGGAACCTCCCACTTCCTCTATAAAGCCTTTATCTTCACCCAGTTCTCTAGGCTGGGGCTCACTTTCTTGCATGCTTCTCTCAATTCATACCAAATGATATTGCATCCACAGATCCCAACCTAATCAATTCAAGGAGTACCACCTCGGCATGCTTCACTTCAGACTGTGTCCAGAGACGTCAGGCATGAAATGTCAACCCTTCAACTTCATTATTCTGGTGAGACCTTTCCTTTCATAGGATTGTCTAACTCCATTCCAGGTGGTTCACTTCCTAACAAAGTCCCAAAACATAGATATAGACCAGGTCCCATGAGATAGAGTGTATGTTCACATGTTTCCATAAATTAGGGCAAAATATATACCTGAAAACAAAAGTACACAATAGTCTACAGTGAGACTGTATAAAGTTCCTACTGAAATAGTGTCTACTTAGACTTAGATACCTACCTCACCTACTTCCTATTACACTTCCTTCACTCACTCCAAAGCTAACCTTATCAAAGCAAGGACTGCAAATGCTGAATATGGGCAAGAGATTGGCATACTTTAATGATGACTCTTTAGTCCCCATCAGGCTACCCCATCAGCTGGGGAACTATTTGGGGTGTCCTGAGATTTCCAAACAGACATGATGGGCCTAGACCTTGAATAAATCCATCTCTACATTGTTATAGGTCATCTCTATCAGGAACAACACAATAGACTCCTTTGTGGGCCCCCATGGGGCCTTGTCCTTAACTTGGTTCAACAGTGGTAAAGAATGTCCCATCCTCCAGAGGGAGGCTGGACAACATACAGTGATAGGTCACACAGGCTCCTGAGTTGAATATGGGCTCCAGATTACATCAGATCGATGAGGTTTACAGTTATACACCTTTCCCATATTTGGGAGTTACTCTCTTCCCTGATTCAGCTTTCTGGTCCTTTTTCCAGACATGATATCATATCCCCAGACAGTAACTTGGATCCACCTGCATATCATTTCATACTCAGTGGGAAAAAACAACAACAACAACACTGGTATAATCACAGGCCCTTTGGTACTAAAATAGGCCTACTAGCTATGTACAAAATGGAGACCCCACCCAACTCTTCATCTGCACTATTCTAGCCTTAAGCTCATTATTAATCAGCAATTTGTTTGGCTTTATGTTAACTCTCTTTTCACCCACCAGGTTCCAGATGCTAGCAAGGTGCCAACCAGATTCTCTGGACAGACAACCCTACCAATATGTCCTGGAGCTCTGATTCCCCAGAACCCCACCCCACTAGGGAAAGTGAGAGGCAGGCTGGGATTATGGATCCACCTTCCACCTTCTGCATGCCACAATGACCTTGGGTCCATACTGCCAGAGGTTTAAAGAATAGGAAAGCTATCAAAGGAGGGGGTGGAATATGGAGTTCTGGTGTTGGGAATTGTGTGTAGTTGTACTCCTCTTATCCTATGGTTTTGTCATTGTTTCATTTTTATAAATAAATTAAAATTAAAAAATGAAATAAAGAAAAACCCAGAAAAAAAAAGATAGTTTTTTTGGTGTCAGTAGGTTTTCCCCCAACTGTTATGTGAGACATGGTAAGATATATGTTTTACATGCAGAAGAGTGTTTTTAAAAAGTTATCAACAGAAATGCAAGTATCAAAGAGCATACTTGGATAGCATGCAGCTTTGCTGTGATTTTAACCCAGATTCAAGCCTGGTCACCACCTGTTGTTTTCGCCAGACTGGCTTCACGGGTGGGTAACAGATGACCCGGGACTCATGACTGGGTTGTATACAGTATCTCTTTATTCATGCAGGATGCAGCGCAATCTATACCAAGCTAAGCTAAACTAAAAACTACAAACAATCTTGTCCTTATAAATATGCTAGCCCAGTAGGGTGGGAACAGGATGGGACGCAGAGAGGGTGGAGAGAAAAGTGACTAGTGAAAATCAGGGTATGACAAGGAGAGAGTGCTGAGCAGGCAAGAATTCTACCACTGAACCACCAATGCAATGGAGGGAGGGTGGTGCTTGTTAACAGAGGTTATGTAAATAGAATACAGTTTTATGTAAATAGAATGCAGGGGGATTAAACCAAATGAAACAGAAGGGGTTTTTAAAAGCAGATTTAGAAGCATACCAACAACCACCATACTGAAGACAGTTTTGGTGTGTGATTATCTATCTTAACAAAAAAAGAATAATATGTTTGAATTTTAAAGGCAACAGAAAACTTGAATTTGTATTCTTGATTACCTAATTTCATCATTTTTGTCATCTATTTATTAAAAATAATGCCTTCTAAAATTTTATTGAAAGTAAACAATACTTGTCCCCTAATTTTCTAAGATTATCAGTTATTTCTAACTGTCCTGCACTACTCTCATCATTTTTCATGTGTGAACTAATAAATGAGTACTTAAGGGGGGTGCCGGAAGATGGAGGACTGAGAAGCTGCTAGTGGCTTGAGCTCTGATCACAACTTCTGGAAATGGTAAGATTTTCTGCCTTTAGCAGGCCAGTCAATAAGGGGTCCTAGCGGTGACACCAAGGAGGTGACTATAACTTAATTTGGGTCAAGAATTAGAGTAGAGGTGGCACGGACTAGCGGGCAGGCTGCTCCAGACTTCCCAGGCTGCAGTGGGCAAGGCGGGTGCGCTGGGCATTGTCCTTGGCCCTGGAAGGCGGCTCCTCCGCCGGTTGCAGAGCGTTGCTGGGCGGCCAGCAGAGGACCGGGAGGGAGCACTGTAGCTCAGGGGCTTCCTCTTGGAAGTCTCTGGGACCACAGCTACCCTGAGGGCGGATCCGAGGACATCCTTGAGTACAGCTCTCATTGGATAAAAAGGACGTGGAGATAGTTTTCATCTTTGAGAAATCCTTTAAAAAAGCTTTGGGGGGGGGGGTTCCCAGAAGATGGTGGACTGAGAAGCTGCTAGTGGTTGAGCTCTGACCACATCTCCTGGAAATGGTAGGATTTTCTGCCTTTAGCAGGCCAGCCAATAAGGGGTCCTAGTGAAAACACCAAGGAGGTGACTATGACTTAATTTGGGTTAAGAATTAGAGTAGGGAAAAAAGGGGAAAAAAAAAAGGAAAAAAAAATTTTTTTTCTTCCTTTTAATTTTCAAGCATACCTCCTTCCCGCCCCCCCCCCCAAAAAAAACCAGTCCTTTTCTTTACCAAATTCCTGTCCCACCAGGGAGTATCATTAATTCTAAGTCTATACCCTTCTGAAACCTCTGGCCTTTTTTCTTTCTAAGTAGCCAGCCCCCACACCTCACCCCGCATAGCTAATTAAATAATTAAAAATAAATACATTAAAAAAAACCCTTTCCTTTCACTGCCCTTTTATGATTGTTCTTTTTCTTATCTCTTTCTTTTTTTTCTCTCTTTTTTCTTTTTCTTTTTCTCATTCTTATCATCCCTTTTTCCTTAATCCTACAGCTTACAAAATCACAGCCCCCAGCCCCCACACCAACAAACAGTGTGCTTTTTTGTATTCACTGATACACATTTGGGAATTTCTTTTCACTGCTCTTTAATTACAGCTCTTTTTCTTATCTTTTCCCTTTTCTCTCTCTTGACTCTCCCTCTCTCTTTTTTTTTAAATCTTTTCATACACTTCTTCCTTCTTCTTTGTCTGTCTGAATTTGTGAATTATTTTGGGGAAGAAATATGACTCAGAGTGGACTCTCTATGTGTGTATCTCTGCTCTAGTTCCCTTTCCCCTCTTGTTACCCCTAGAATATACAGTGGATAGTAGATTTGCATAACTGTCTATTCTTGCTATCCTTTCTTTTCTCTTTCTTTCTGGGATTTGGTTACTATTTTTTCAAGGATTGGAGAAATTGTTTAGCTAATTGGTAACGATTAAACTACTTTAATACTTGCTTCAGTTGCTACTGTAATTCCTGAGGTTTGTGAGTGCAGTTGTCATAAAGGTATTTAGTACAGTGTTGCTTGTACTCAAGACACAACTGAGGAACAACAGAGCATAAAAAAAAAGAAAAACATAAATCAAAAAAATGGGTAGATCACAAACAAATAAAACTGCTACTCCAATGAATGAAGACAAGAGCCCAGAAGAAACTACAAATCAGCCAGAAGTAACCATAGAGAAGAAAAGTATGCAAGCAATAATAAACTTATTAATCACAGAAATGAAAACAACATTGGAGGAAAGTAATGGCAGTATTAGGGAAACAACAGTTGAGACCCCCAAGGAAAATACTGATTATCTTGAGGCAATTAGAGAACTGAAAGCTGAAATAGCTGTAATGAAGAAAGAAGCTAAAGCAAGGGAAAGCAGACTAACATAAGTAGAAAACAGAATTAGTCAGACAGAGGATGAGTTAGAGAAAATGAAGAAAGAGGTGAAAGAGCTCAAAAAGACATTAAGAGACACTGAAAACAACAACAGAGACATATGGGATGATCTCAAAAGAAGTAACATTTGCATAAATGGCCTGCCAGAGGAAGAAAGAGAGGAAGGGGAAGCAAACATTCTAGAGGAAATAATAGAAGAAAACTTCCCAGACCTGAATAACGGAAAGGAGATCAAGATTCAAGAGGCCCAGAGAGTCCCAAACAGAATCAACCCAGACCTGAAGACACCAAGACACATCATAGTCACAATGAGAAGAAGTAAGGATAAAGAAAGGATCTTAAAGACTGCAAGAGAGAAACAAAAAGTCACATACAAGTGAAAACCCATAAGATTATCTGCAGATTTCTCCACTCAAACTCTAAAAGCCAGAAGGGAGTGGCAAGATATCTATCGAGCCCTGAATGAAAAATGGTTTCAACCAAGGATAATATATCTTGCTAGACTTTCATTCAAACTAGATGGAGGGATCAAAACCTTCTTAGATAAACAATAGTTATAGGAGGCAACCATCACCAAGCCGGCCCTGAAAGAGGTTCTAAAAGACCTCTTATAAACAAGAACATCACTATAATATTTGCAATATATCAGAGCAAACAAAAAAAATTTTTTGAACAATGGCACTATAATACATTAAATCCATAATATCAATAAATGTCAATGGCTTAAACTTACCCATCAAAAGGCACAGGGTGGGGGAATGAATCAGAAAACATAACCCAACCATATGCTGCTTGCAAGAATCCCATCTGTCACAACAAGATAAACACAGACTTAAAGTGAAAGGATGGAAAACTATCATACAGGCTAATGGACCACAAAAAAGGGCAGGAACAGCCATTCTCATCTCAGACACGATAGATTTTAAATTAAATAAAGTAATAAAAGATAGGCATAATGATTAGAGGATCAATCAGCCAAGAAGACTTCACAATTATTAACATCTATGCACCCAATGAGGGACCATCTAAATACATTAAGCATCTACTGAAAGAATTTCAAAAATACATCAATAGTAATACAATAATAGTGGGAGACTTCAATACCCCACTCTCACACTTAGAGAGATCAACAAAGCAGAGAACCAATAATGATACAAGAGAATTGAATGAAGAGTTCGACAGACTGGACCTCTTGGACATTTTCAGACTCCTCCACCCCAAAAAACTGGAATGCACCTTTTTTTCAAATCCACATAACACATATTCAAGGATAGACCACATGTGAGGCCACAAAGACAGCATCAATAAATTCAAGAGCATTGAAATCATCCCAAGTATCTTCTCAGACCACAGTGGAGTAAAACTAACATTTAACAACAAACAGAAAATTATTAAAAGACACAGAATTTGGAAACTAAACAACATGCTCCTTAAGAACCACTGGATCAGAGACTCACTCAAGCAGGAAATTCAGATGTTCCTGGAAACTAATGAAAATGAAGACACAACCTATCAAAATATTGGGGACACAGCTAAAGCAGTACTGAGAGGGAAACTTATAGCCATACAATCACATATTAAACACCAAGAAGAAGTTCAAATGAACGACCTTACTGTACACCTCAAGGACTTAGAGAAAGAGGAACAAAGGAACCCTAAAGCAACTAGAAGGACAGAAATCACTAAAGTTCGAGCAGAAATAATCAACATCAAAAATAAAAGAACCACACAAAAATCAATGAAGCCAAATGTTGGTTCTTTGAAAGATTAAACAAAATTTACAACCCCCTAGCCAGACTCACCAAACAAAAAAGAGAGGAGACTCAAATTAATAGAATTGTAAACAATGGAGGAGATATCACAATTGACACCACAGAAATCCAGAGAATCCTGCGAAACTTCTATAAAGAACTATATGCCACCAAGCTAGAGAATCTGGAAGAAATGGAACAATTCCTAGAAACCTATGCACTTCCAAAACTGAACCAAGAAGAACTACAAAATCTAAATGCACCAATCACAGACAAAGAAATTGAAACCATTATTAAGAATCTCCCCAATAATAAAAGTGTTGGACCAGATGGCTTCACAAATGAATTCTACAAAACTTTGAGGAAACAGTTAATACCCATACTTCTTAAGCTTTTCCATAAGATTGAAGAAACAGGAATACTCCTTTCCACCTTCTATGAAGCCAACATCACCCTGATACCAAAAGCTGATAGGGACAGAACAAAAAAGGAAAACTACAGACCAATATCTCTGATGAACATAGATGCCAAAATAATAAACAAGATCTTGGCCAACCGGATACAGCAAAATATCAAAAAGATTGTTCATCACGACCAAGTGGGATTCATCCCAGGAATGCAAGGCTGGTTCAAAATCTGTAAGTCAATCAATGTCATTCACCACATCAATAAAAGCAAAGCCAAAAACCACATGATTATCTCAATAGATGCAGAGAAAGCCTTTGACAAAATCCAACACCCATTCATGCTCAAAACTCTACAAAAATGGGAATATATGGGAAATTCCTCAAGATAGTGGAGTCTATATATAGCAAACCTACAGCCAACATCATACTCAATGGACAGAAGCTGAAAGCATTCCCCCTCAGATGGGGGACTAGACAGGGCTGTCCACTGTCACTGTTACTCTTCAACATAGGATTGGAAGTTCTTGCCATAGCAATCAGGCAAGAGAAAGAAATCAAAGGAATACAGATTGGAAGGGAAGAAGTCAAGCTCTCACTATTTGCAGATGATATGATAGTATACATAGAAAGACCGAAAGAATCCAGCAGAAAATTACTGGAAGTTATTGGGCAATATAGCAAGGTATCAGGCTACAAAATCAATGTTCAAAAATCAGTGGCATTTCTTTATGCAAACACTAAATCTGAAGAAGAAGACATCCAGAAATCACTCCCATTTACTGTTTCAGCAAAATCAATCAAATACCTAGGAATAAAGTTGACCAAAGAAGTGAAAGACTTGTATGCTGAAAACTATGAGTCGCTACTCAAGGAAATAGAAACTCATACCAAGAAATGGAAAGATATCCCATGCTCATGGATTGGAAGAATAAATATCATCAAAATGAATATTCTCCCCAGAGCCATTTACAAATTTAATGCAATACCCATCAAACTTCCACCAAACTTCTTTAAGAGAATAGAACAAACACTACAATCATTTATCTGGAACCAGATAACACCTAGAATTGCTAAAACAATCTTAAGGAAAAGAAACAGAAATGGAGGCATCACATTCGCTGACCTTAAACTATATTATAAAGTCATCATCATCAAAACAACCTGGTACTGGAACAAAAATAGGCACACAGACCAGTGGAACAGAATTGAAAGCCCAGAAATAAATCCCAACACCTATGGGCATCTAATCTTTGATAAGGGGGCCCAAAGGATTAAATGGAAAAAAGGGGCTCTCTTCAATAAATGGTGCTGGGAAAACTGGGTTGAAACATGCAGAAGAATGAAATTGAACCACTTTATCTCACCAGAAACAAAAATCAACTCCAAATGGATCAAAGACCTAGATGTCAGACCAGAAACAATCAAATACTTAGAGGAAAACATTGGTAAAAGACTTTCCCACCTACACCTCAAGGACATCTTTGATGAATCAAACCCAATTGCAAGGAAGACTAAAGCAGAAACAAACCAATGGGACTACATCAAATTGAAAAGCTTCTGCACATCCAAAGAAACTATTAAACAAACAGAGAGACCTCTCACAGAATGGGAGAAGATCTTCACATGCCATACATCAGACAAGAAACTAATCACCAAAATATATAAAGAGCTCAGCAAACTTAGCACCAAAAAAGCAAATGACCCCATCCAAAAATGGGCAGAGGATATGAACAAAACATTCACCACAGAGGAGATCCAAAAGGCTAACAAACATATGAAAAACTGCTCTAGGTCACTGATTGTCAGAGAAATGCAAATTAAAACAACACTAAGATACCACCTCACTCCTGTAAGAATGGCATACATCAAAAAGGAAAGCAGCAACAAATGCTGGAGAGGATGTGGGGACAGAGGAACCCTTTTACATTGCTGGTGGGAATGTAAATTGGTACAGCCTCTGTGGAGAGCAGTCTGGAAAACTCTCACAAGGCTAGACGTGGACCTTCCATATGATCCAGTAATTCCTCTCCTGGGCTTATACCTACCCCAAGGACTCCATAGCACCCAACCAATAAGAGGTGTGTACTCCTATGTTCATAGCAGCACAATTCATAAAACCTGGAATCCACCCAGACGCCCAACAACAGATGAGTGGAATACTATGCAGCTATCAAGAACAATGAACCCACCTTCTCTGACCCATCTTCAACAGAGCTAGAAGGAATTATGTTAAGTGAACTAAGTCAGAAAGATAAAGATGAGTATGGGATGATCCCACTCATCAACAGAAGTTGAGTAAGAAGATCTGAAAGGGAAACTAAAAGCAGGACCTGACCAAATTGTAAGTAGGGCACCAAAGTAAAAACCCTGTGGTGAGGGGTAGACATGCAATTTCCTGGGCCAGTGGGGGGTGGGAGTGAGTGGGAAGGATGGGTCACAGTCTTTTGGTGGTGGGAATGGTGTTTATGTACACTCCTAGCAAAATGTAGACATATAAATCAGTAGTTAATTAATATGAGAGGGGGAAAATCAATTGTATGTCTCAAAGTTTTTCAAAACACAAACTGAATCTTTTTAAATATATGCTGTGTATTTGATATGCGGACTCTCTCAAAAGCCTAGATCAAGTAGATTAGAAGCATCTAATAGCACAGCTATATACAAGATACTGGATACTCTACAGCAAACCATAACAAAAGGACTTTTCAAAGTTAACCCAATTACCAAATAATGTGATGATAACATTAACTATCGATTGTCTTTTTGAACCCTAAGACAGCAGGAACCTCACATCTCCACTATAGAGCCCCTACTTCCCCCAGTCCTGGAACCCTTGGATAGGGCCCACTTTCCCGTATGCATCTCCCAATCCATACCAAATAATATTGCATCCGCCAATCACAACCTAACCAATGCAACGATTGCCACCTCAACATGCTTCACCTCAGACTGTGTCCAGGGACTTCACGTGTGGAATGACAACCCTTCAGCTTCATTACTCGGGTGAGACCTTTCCTTTATAGTACACTTTAATTTCATCTCAGGTGGTTCACTTTCTAACAAAGTCCCCAAACCTATATATACACCAGTTTCTGTGAGAGAGAGCTTATGTTCATACGTATCCATAAACTACTGCAAAATATATACCTGTAAGCAGAAGTACACTAGAGTTTGCAGTGAGTACCTCCCTAACACTTCGCCTCCACTATTCCAAGCCATGGGCCCATGATTGCTCAACAATTTGTTTGGCCTCGTATGTTAACTCTCTTTTCAATCACCAGGTTCCAGATGCCACCAGGATGCTGGCCAGGCTTCCCTGGATTGAAGACCCCACCAATGTGTCCTGGAGCTCAGCTTCCCCAGAGACACACCCTACTAGGGAAAGAGAGAGGCAGACTGGGAGTATGGACCAACCAGTCAATGCCCATGTTCAGCTGGGAAGCAATTACAGAAGCCAGACCTTCTACCTTCTGCAACCCTCAATGACCCTGGGTCCATGCTCCCAGAGGGATAGAGAACGGGAAAGCTATCATGGGAGGGGGTGGGTTATGGAGATTGGGTGTTGGGAATTGTGTGGAGTTGTACCCCTCCTACCTTATGGTTTTGTTAATTAATCCTTAAATAAAAAAAAAAGAAAAAGAAAAAAATATAAATGAGTACTTAAATGTTTATATCTGCTCTAAACAGTTTTCATTCTTAATATATATTTATAAGTATAGGGCCTGCAACAGTTCACTTGGACAATGTGCTTGCTTTTTCATAAATGGGCACTACTCAGTTTTAAGTGTGGCATTCACCACACTGAAGAAACCTTCTAAGCTTTCTCTCTCTCTTTTAGTATTTTATTTTATTTTATTTTATTTTTTTGCCTCCAGGGTTATCACTGGGTCTTGGTGTCTGCAATATGAATCCACTGCTTTTGTGGCTTTTTTTTTTTTTTTTTTGGATAAGACATAAATTGAAAGCAGTGAAGGAGATAGAGAGACACCAGCAGACCTGCTTCACCACTTGTGAAGCAACTCCACTGCAGGTGGGGAGTCCGGGGCTGGAATTGGAATCTTTGTGCTGGTCCTTAAGCTTATTACTGTGTGCACTTAATCCGGTAGGCCACCAATGGACTCCCTCTCTTTATCTTTCTATCTAAAAAAATTGGCCTGGAGTTATGAAGTCCCAGCAGTGACAAAAAGAAAAATAAATTACACAGTATATATAATCTAAAAATTTACCCAGAAACATTATGGTTGACATTATTAAAAAAATGGTTCTCAACCCTCAGAACAACGTGTTCTAATCTTGTAAAATGTAAATAATTTGATTTTGTATATAATTTTAACGTTAGTTCAAGTGCTTTAACTCAGCTCTGTTCTTCAATATTTAACATATTTAATTCATCTATGAGGACAAAATTAATGCCTGCAAACTCACTAAAACTATAAAATAACAGCTGTATTTAATCACAAGGTCTGAATTGTATAACTTGGAAATGTCTAACATTGTGCTATAGAATACGAAATTTAAGTAATGTTGAAATTTCACAAGAGGAAACACAATTTTAAAAAGAAAGTATTTAGAAAAGTTTAATGTGGAGCTTCTCTAGATTATGTAGAGTTCAGAGGGATGGAAAAATGACACAATCTCCTTTTCTAAATTATTTGTCTCTATATATTCCACCCCAGAAAAGTTTCTAGGGCACTTCTCAAGAGCTTGTGCAAATATTGAAAAAAAAACCAACAACAAAACAATGACATATGGGTTGGAACAGAAGCCTTCAACATGTGAAATGTGATTAAGTAGAAGAGTAATTACATTTGTTCTGCATGGATAGCACAGTTTGAGGATTTAAAACTAACAAAAGCAAAATTTAACCTGATATAGAGAATGATAGAGCATTCTAGAAAATGAAAGTGGTAGCTTTATAAGATTATAAAGTAAGTGGTAGCTTTATAAGATTATAAAATAAGATTATTATTATTTCTTGATGACTAAAGATGTTCAAAGACAAAATGATTACTAATGTGTTCAAAGTAATTAAAAATATCAGGAGACTGATTCCCATAGATTCTATCAATACATATATTTGAAATTGTAGTCCTTATTATGTACAAATTGTCCTCACAATAACCCTTGTTTTGAATATAGGGTAAATTAGAAATATATTTTGAAAGTTTTCTTTATATTACATATATATTAGGGTCCAATAATAAATTAAGTTCAAACTGATTTTTTTCACCACATGAAAACTTTTAATTCTATAAAATTTAATAAGTATAAATAATCCTTATTTTTGGATATTTCATAGAAAAGGAAACCTAGGTGAATGTAAAATGTAAGTTATTTGTCATATACATTTTTCACGCATATGTTCTTCATTTGAAAGAAAAAAGGACATTTCTAAACAAACAATAAAAAAAACAAGCTAAAAATCACTGCAACATTAAAGATAGCATCAGCTTGACAAACTAATTCAGGGAATACTTTAATTCTGAAAGTAATAGATGTAGAGTTCCCAAGTTACCAAAACACTACATTTTCTTTGGTGATGTTTTTTTTTTTTCCTTCTGTGATTGTGTTGCATGTATCTTCTTTAGGAAAAATGAAAACTAATTAATATTTATGTAAATCATTTTTCATTATTATAATACATAATTTTTCTATGACTTATTTTGAATAAAAATGTCTCATGATTTGATATAAAAATAAGCAGAAATATCATAATAACAAGGTCACAATAACAAGAAATATCATGATACAATTTAAAGTGAAGTGTGTAAGTGTAAGGGTTCTCCACCATTTGTGAACATTTGCCACTATGGTGAGAACCAGGAGCTTGAACCCAGGTATTTTTATATGTTAATAATGGGTATAGCTTTTCTCAGCCCTCATGAAATTGCTTCTTAATTCTCACTTTATTATGTTTTTTTTATTAATTTTAAGCCTTATTTACTTTTATAAAACAAAGAAAAGGGGATAGGAGATAGAGAGGGAGAAACAGAGAGATACCTGCAGCTCTGCTTCACCATTTTTGAAGTTTACCCCTATAGGTGGGGGCTTGAACCCTTTTCCTGGTGCATAATAACCAGTTCATTTAACCAGGCACTGTCGTTTTGCAGCGGAGGGACACAGAAGAGAAAGAATCCAAGCACAGAGTGGAACACAATCCTTTATTGTTGGGTCAGAGCGCAGTGGTTCGGGGCACGTGGAGCTAGCCAAAAATGGCCTTCCCCCGCTACACGCACCATCCTTCTGTCCCCCAGGTAAAAAACCGGGAGGGGGTGCTGAAGTAGGAGGGCTTTTCATAGGGCAACAGCCAGGAGTGTTGTGTCAGGACAGGATTGGTTGGGAGAGGCACTTGAGAATATAGCAGGAAGTGGCAAAGCCTGAGGGCAAAGACTGCATCTGCATAATTCCCGAACAAGTTACCCCACCTGCAAGGAGGATGCTTCACAGGCAGTGAAGGAAGTCTGTGGTATCTCTCTTTCTCTCTCCCTCTTTGTCTCCCCTCCTCTCTCAATAATCTCTCTGTTCTGTCAAATAAAATAGAATGAAAAAATGGCTATGGGGCAGTATGTGGGGGGGGGCACCTAGCCTCAGCAATAACCCTGCTGGGAAGAAAAATAAGGGACAAATATCACAGCAGTATAAAACTATAATGGTGGGGCCAGGCAGTCGTAGTGGTGTACCAGGTTAAGCATAAATATTACAGTGCTCAGAGACCCAGGTTAAAGCCCTGGTCCCTACCTGCAGGGGAAAAACTTCACAAGTGGTAAAGCAG
Source organism: Erinaceus europaeus (assembly GCF_950295315.1). Classification (NCBI taxonomy): domain Eukaryota; kingdom Metazoa; phylum Chordata; class Mammalia; order Eulipotyphla; family Erinaceidae; genus Erinaceus; species Erinaceus europaeus. Next base: position 61,693,430 of record NC_080169.1, on the reverse strand, counting down.
GGCTACAGGTGTCTGTCTGTCTCTTTCCCTCTCTTATCTCTCCCCCTCCTCTCAATTTATATCTATATACAGCAATAAATGAATTAAAATATATTAAAGTATAATGGTATTAGAGAATTAAGTAATATTTACTATTTTATGGTCATCTTCAGAATACCACTATTTCAGAGAAAAAAAAATCAGATATAAAGGAACAGATAGGAAGACAGAGAGTGAGACATTACAGCTCCAAAAACTTATTCTAACTTGGTAGGGCCTGGGATCAAACTGGGGCTATGCATGTGATAAAGCAGACACACTATCCAGGTAAATGGTTTCCAAGCTGGCTATTTGTACATTTTTGTAAAATTTCAGTATTTATGAATTTTTAAATATTTGTTATTTGTATTATTTTCTTATTCTAAATAATAATTCATTTCACAGCTCAGTTTGAAAATATTTACTTTTTTTGGATACAGACAGAGAAATTGAGAGGGAAGGGAGAAACAGAGGAAGGGAAGAAAGGAGAGAGACAGAGAGAAAGAGAAAGACCTACAGCATTGTTTCACTGCTGGTGAGCCCCCCACATAGGTGGAGACCTGCAGTATCAACATGGGTCCTTGTACACTGTAATGTGTGCACCCAACTAGGTGCACCATCATGTGGCCTCCTTCACAGATCATTTTGTATTGATAAGTTTGTGATCTCATATGAAATACTTTGGTCTGGAGAGATAGCATAGTGGTTATGCAAAACGACTTTCATCCTGAGTCACCAAAGATCCTAGGATCAATCCCCATACCACCATAAGCCAGAACTGAGTAGTGTTCTGATAAAAAAAGGAGGAGGAGGAAGAGGAGGAGGAGGAGAAGGAGGAGGAAGAGAAGTGGAAGATATTAGATTATAGAGAAGGGAAAAGGGAAGAAGGAGGAAGAGGAGGAGAAGAAGAAGGAGAAGAAGGAGGAAGAGGAGAAGGAAGAAGAAGAAGAAGAAGAAGAAGAAGAAGAAGAAGAAGAAGAAGAAGAAGAAGAAGAAGAAGAAGAAATTAGTTTCCTGAATGCATGAATTTATTTTGAAATTTAAGTAAAACTATGGGCCCTGGATACAATCAGAAGTGAAGAGGCAAATCAGAAGTGAAGAGGCAGTGGCAACATAAGGTGGGACAGCAGAGGCAGTATAACATGGTAGGGGACCAAGAAGAGAGGCATTAAGAAATACAAGCAAATCCCAGAAATTCCAGGACTGAGGGAAATACATATTTTGAAGAGAATGGAGAAAGATTCTTGCAGTTGTTGAGTTTATGAATTATATTCTTACTATCTTAGATTCCTGAAAATCACTATTAAATCACTAAAAGAAAAAAATATTGGCCCCATAACTGTACTACTTGATAATATGTTAAAAAAATGGAAATATAATTTTTCATTATGAATAAAAATTCCATGGTTAGATGCATGACACTTCTATAAAAGTGATAGAAAACAAATGTATATTACAATTCTTCATCCAATCCAACCATTCTTTCATGTAGTCAGTGTGGTAAGCCAAAATAGTTACATATTTCAGAAAACTCTTCCCTGAAAATCAAGTCAAAGAATAGGTCATTATTTACCAACAACTGTTGAGTAGTAACTACAGACAGGTATTGAAACTCATCAGTTTGGAGTACGAGTTTATATCCTGAATAGATTATTAGTTACTATAAAATATGATTTCAGGGATCCTCTAACATTGCTGTTTGATGCTAAAAAAGATTATTTAGATTATGGGTTGGCAAACAGCAGTTAGCATGTGGAATCCATACATATGACCTATTTTGTAAATTTTGCAAACTATGCATTATTTTATTAAATAAAAAAACTATAGTAGACAGTAAGTGCATTCTGTGGACAAAAATTTTTGCTATCTACTTCTGTGAAGAAAAAGTTTGCTTTTCCTGCACTAGATTATACACACTTACAAAACCAGGTCAACCACCCACTCTCACAGTATTCTCTTACTAATGCTCATTCTTGTGGTTGTTACAGTGTTGCAGACTGGTTGTCCATATGGCTGGGCCTAAATGGGATACTGACAACAGTTTAGAGAGAGAAAGATGAGTATATGGAAAAGGAACAAAATGAAAATAGGTTTTTTTAAAATAAATGTTCCATTACTGTGAATTTGAGTTTATTACTGATTTGTTACAGATCAGTGAATATTTTACAAGTGTACATTCTTAGCCGCTGTGTCCTTAATATCTGGGAAACTCTTTCCTATAAGCAGAGTTTTTCTGATTATTCCCTTTATTAGTAGTGGATATGATTTTGGGATTGGAGAATATTTCCCTGAGGTTTCCAATAAATTTTATACTGAAATGAACATAAAGTTCAAACTATATCCAATAGCATCTTCCAGTTACACTGAAGGCATAACTTTTGTGATGAAGGAAACAGAACAAATGAGACCCATATTTCTATAATTTTTATTAAATTTGTATATATCCTGTCTCATAATGAAAATTTAGTTAAATGTAAAATCAGGTCCCGGAAATAGCTCAGTGTCTATAGAGCAAGCCTTACCATACCATATGCTTTAGATAAGATCCAAAATTCATTACATGCTTCCACCCCCAAAAAAAGACAGTGATTAAAAATGGGCAGAGGAGAGCAAGAGAATAGCTTACTTCATAGGGCATGTGTTAAACTATACAATTGACCCAAGTATGAATTCCCAAACCACATGCCAGTACTGTGGCGCCAAAGATGCTGCAGTATTTCTCCTCCGTGTACTGCTCTCTCTCCGTGTGTGTGTGTGTGTGTGTGTGTGTGTGTGTGTGTGTGTGTGTGTGTGTGTAATCTACCTGTGGAGGGGTAAGGTAGCTGCACACCCAGTAAGGCTCACATATTACTATGTAAGAACGGGGTTTCATGTCTCACTCCCTACCTGTTGGGTAGGGTGAAGATCACAAGAGCTGGAGCAGTTCTGCAAGTGTCTTTTTTCTTTCTATCTTTCTTTATACTTTCCTCTGTTCTCATCAGACAAATAAATGGTTGGTGGAAACAGCAGAATTCTCTTGCAGATAGAGACACATAGTTATAACCTTGGTAATAACAAATAAATAATAAAGAAAGAAAATGTTTGCCTAAGGCCACTAAAATTATAAATTATCTTTATTTATTTATTGAATAAAGACAGTCAGGAATTGAGAGGGAAGGGGGAGATAGAGAGGAAGAAAAGCAGAGTGATGCCTGCAACATAGCTTCACCACTTATAAAGCTTTCACCCTGCAGGTGGAAACCCAGGGCTTTAACCTGGGTCCTTGTTCATTGTCACATGTGCACTTAACCATTTATGCCACCACCAGGCACATAAGTAAATAAATAAATAAATTTATTGGACAGAGGCAGGTAGAAATTGAGAGGGAAAGTGGAAGACAGAAAGAGACAGAGAGCTACCTGCAATATCACTTCACTGAGCATGAAACTTTCCCCTATAGGTGGGGACCAGAACTTGAAACTGAGTCCTTATGCACTATAATGTGTGTGCTCAACCAGGTGCACCACCACCCAGCCCCAAAATGTTTCATGCCACAAAAGAAAAAAGAAAAGAGCAAGAACAATGCAGATATGTATGCACTGAAAACATACAAAGTCACACTATATAGGAAAAGATATTGAACATTATTAGTCATCAAGAGAAGTTAAAGTAAAATCCAAAATGCAGTATCAACTCACAACTGTAAAAACAGCAGTCATCAGAAAGACAGACAACCAATGTTAATTAAGATGTGGACAGAAGCTTGTTCTATTGGACAAAATGTGTTGGTGCAACTACTATGACATATAATATAAATATTCCCCAAAATATTAAGAATAGAATTACCATATGATCCAGAAATTCCAGTCCTAGCTATATGTATATGTATATATATATATATATATTCAGATAAAATATAATTAGGATCTCAGTATTCTCTGTATTTCCATGTTCACTGCAACATTAGCTGTATAACTAGAATACAGAAACAACCTAAGTACTTATCAATACATATATGAATCAAGATAGTGTAGTAAGTATATGCAATGAAATATAGTTCTCCTGCGAGAAGAATTTCTTTTTTAATTTTTATTATCTTTATTTTGTTTGATAGAAATAGCCAGAAATCAAGAGAGAATAGGGTGATAGAGAAGGAGAGAGGCAGAGAGACACCTGCAACACTACTTCACCACTTGCAAAGCTTTCCCCTACAGGTGGGGACCAGGGACTTGAACCTGGGTCATTGTGCACTACAATGCATACACTCAACCAGGTGCACCAACACTTAGCAATGGAATACTAATCTGCAATTTAAAAATATACTGAGATAGTATTTGCACATCAAGTGACAAGTGACTAATATCAAACATCTATAAATAAATTACAAGGTTTAGCAAAAGCAAAAGAAAAAAACCCTAAAAAAGGAGATGCTGGTTTAAAAAATACATACCATTTCAGCTATAATGAATAAAATGAGGATTTAATGAAAAACACAGTGATTAAATAGTTAGCACTGTAAGATTAAATTGAAATTTGATGAGTGACTAAATGAGGAAATCCTTTTGTAAGAATTTGTATCAAGTCACCATAATTTATATTTTAAATACCTACAATTTTCCTCCCCCATTTTTCAATTTTATGATAGAGATAAAGAAAGATAGAAAGGAAGGGAGAATAAAGAGAGATACCTGCACCACTGCTCCACTGTTCCTGAAGCTTCCTGCCTCCTGCAGGTGGAGGCCAGGAGCATGGTAGCATGTGTACCCTACCACATGGGCCGCCTACAATTTTATTGTCCAAGGTAACACAGTGAAATTCAAAAAGATATTTTAATAGTTTCATGAGAAGTTGTAACCATAGGGAAATAAGTATTACAAAACATTAACCCTTCAATAAAGTGTTTTTTAAAAAAAGGTTTTTTTAATTAAAAAAACTGAAAACAGCTGCTAATATAACCCAATTGGTTTTTCTTCAATGCCTTTGACATTTTCTAAATAAGTTTCACATGACTTTCCAGGTCATGTTCTTGAAACTATCTTATCAATAGAATTGATTGCATTTGTTAAAATAGTGGGGTTTAGAAATTAGCTTCAGTGGTAGTGTGCCTCACATTATGCCTGAGGTACCACAGATTTCAGGTACCCTTTCTAGCATTACCTTCTTCTTCTAGCGTTTGCCCTTCTTCCGTAGCCAGTCAACAGCGTCAGGTTGAAAGCTGTCAGGAGCTGCTTGTTGCTGGCTTTCAAAGTGACTGGGATCCATGTGGATTCAGTCGGCTAGGAAAGATCGTCAGTTTCCCCAGTGAATGGGTACTCACGGGATGCACCACGAGAAAGTCGATCCAATGCAACCCTCTAGCATTACCATAAACCAGAAGTAAACAGTGCTTTGGTTAAAGGGGAAAAAGAGAGAGAGAGAGAGAGAGAGAGAGAGAGAGAGAGAGAGAGAGAGAGAGAAAGGAAGATAGGAGAAAGGTGAGCACATAAAAAATGTAAAGCTGGGGCCCTAACCAGGGAATCCTGAGAATCCCAAACAGACTTGATGAGCCCAGAACTCGAATAAATCCCTCTCTCCATTGATACTGGTCATTTCTATCAGGAACAACAAAATAGAACCCTTTGACCATATGCAGAGAAAAGCCTTAACTGCATCTGCAGAAACAATTCACAGCAGGAAAAGTGTAATAAATCTAAGCTGGTTCAGAGCCAAAGCTTCTAAGCACTGACTTACCATTACTTCTGTATGGTCATCTTGGATGTGATGAGGCAGAAAATAAAAAGTCTGGTTTCAGAGTAACTTAAAAGGATGACATGGTAAGAAATCCTTCCTGCTCTGCAGCCCCACAATGCTACCATAGAATATCGAGCTCACGGGTAACAATTCCTTCAAGCATCCTCCAATCTCTTTCAATTTCCTCAGTCCTACCTAAAGTACATATGAAGAATCTTCACCCACATCCCTCCTTGTAGCTGTAGCAGAAGTAGTACCCTAGAAGATGAAGAGATTTGTTGCCAAGTTACTATCACAACCTTCAAACACAAATAAGATCTTCCATTTATAGCTCCGTCAGTTTACAACTGATATGGTATTGGAAAGTATTTATACAGCACTGTTAATAAAGTGAGATCACTGGGATGGGCATGGCACACTCAGGTGAGTGTGCAGGTTGCCAAGAACCTAGGTTTGAACTCACTCTATTCAACTGTGTGTGTGTGTGTGTGGGGGGTTGCTCTTAAGAGTTGTGAGGCCTATCTGCAGGTGTTTTCTTTCTTTCTTTTTCACTATCTCTTTCTTCCCTGTCAACTTCTCTTTGTTCCATAAAATGAAGGAAGGAAAGAAATAAGGAAGAAGGAAGAAGGAAGGAAGGAAGGAAGGAAGGAAGGAAGGAAGGAAGGAAGGAAAAAAGAAAGGAAGGAAGGAAGGATGGATGGAAGGAAAATGATGGCCATAGTCAGTGGTGAATTTACCAGTGCCAGCAATAGCTACAGTTGCAATTCCAAAAAAAGAAAGAAAGAAAGAAAGAAAGAAAGAAAGAAAGAAAGAAAGAAAGAAGAAAAGAAAGAAAGAGGAGGCCAGGCCATAGTGCACCGGGTTATAGGGAAAGGGGAAGGGGGAGAGAAGGAGGGGACAGATCTGGGGAGATGAGACTCCAGGACACATGGTGGGGTTGCTCTGCCCAAGGAAGTCTGGTTGGCATCATGGTAGCATCTGGAACCTGGTGGCTGAAAAGGAGTTTAAGATATAAAGCAGAACAAATAGCTAACTTATCATGAACCTAAAGGCAAGAATATTGCAGATAAAGATATGGGGTCACCGTTTTGAAGATAGCTAGTAGGTCTGTTTAGGTATATTCCAAGGGGTCCATGACTTAATTAGTTTTTGCCTGAGCTTGATATCTAATATGCAGGTGGACCCAGGTTATTTATTGTCTGGGGAGATGGTATCATAGTTGGAAAAAGGGCTAGTAAAATGGATCAGGGAAGAGAGTAGCTCCCAAATATGGGGAAAGTGTGTAAATATCATTAACTCTAAACCCCATCAGTTTGATCTGGGGCCCATACTCAGCATAGGGGACTATGTAACCTCTGCATCCCTGTAGCTCTGAACTTGCATTCTGTGGTCACAGCTGTGAACATTCCAAGCTGCGCTAATCTCAGGACCCGTTTTTCCTGAGGTGGAAGGTAGGTAGAGTATGTTGTCCAACCTCCCTTTGTAGAATGAAACATTTCCTGCCATTGTCACAGTTTCCTCAAATATGAAATCATGTTAAATTCATGACTAAAGGAGATATCTGAATGCGACCTGTCACCACAGTAGTATTTTTATTTTTGTCATCTTTGCTAGGATTTTACTATTCTGAGCCAACTTTTTTGAACAGAAAGCAAAAAAGAAATAAACACACAACATAACGGCTTTTACCACTGCAGTGGGGACTAGGCTCAAGCAGACACTCTCCCAGGTGAGCTAACTTGCAGGGCTGATTATAGTGACATTTTACAAATAATAGTTTTAGTGTTCTTATCCCTCAAAACTTTGTTGAATGACCATATTTACATTTTTGTTGAGTTCTATACCAAAACTTTTCCATCCAAATATTTTGCCTCTCCTGCTCCAATTTTTGTTTTTGTTCTACCTAGAGCACTGCTCAGTATAGCTCCTGACAATGCCACAGATCAAGCCTGAGACCTTTTACATGCAAGTTCCACAAATGCCACTGTTGCTATATCTCTGGTTCCAATACAACATTTTGAGCTGTACTTATCCCAAGACTCTGAGGAGCTTTAGATATGAGAGATAATTTATTAATGATATTTCTTTTCATCTAGTTATAACTCATAAATTTATCTAAGTATAACCAAGTTATCCAAATCCATAGATTTCAGAAATGTTTCCAATTATTGCAGTATTGAAGTGTTTTAATTTAATTGAAGTTTTTAATGATTGATTATACCTAAGACAAGATTGGGTTATATTTATATGAATCCATAAGTGAATTCATATAGACTATAAGCTTATTATTATTTGAAACTGGAACATCAGTTATGTACATACAACTACACGGGGGACAATTTCATAAATCTGTGAGGAAGAGAGAGGACAGGAAGAGAGAGAGAGGGTGGGGGGACCGCACTTTTGCTTCACAGTTCATATCCAAAATGCAAATAAAGACAACTTATAATCTTATAAATCACTATTTATTCAATATGTCAGTGAAGAGGCAGTGGTAGCATAATGTGGCTTGGTGGCACTACTTGCATTGATTTACTTCCCTGAGGTAAACAGAAGCAATATGGATCAAGAAAAGGATAATGGATCAAGAAAAGAGGTATCAAACAATACAAGTGAAGTCCTAGATATTCCAGAACAGGGAGAAATAAGGATTTTAAAGAGAAAAGGGAAGGTTCCTTGCAGTCTTAGAGTTTAAGAAAGCAAGAGATAATTATTATTATAACCAAGTTATTTCAGAGCTTCCCTTTCTTTGAAAACCCCATGGTTAGGATTTACTGTAGTATAGCTGACTTCACCATGATTTGTATAATTAAATGTTATCTACTAATAACTGTATTTTAGACATTGACAAGATCAGATGATTCCAGTCTATCTGATCTAAGGTTGTAGGCAAATATTTGAAGAAAAACAAAAATAATTTTTAGAAATGCTTCAACAATTTAAGCACAGTCTCAGAATTTAATGAGTATATAAATTTGAAACATTAAGTGCTTAGACTAAAGATATATATACTCAGAACTGAAATATAGGCAGTTAACTAACTTGAGAAATCTAAATAATTATATATGTACAAAATTGTGTGGTTAAATTTAAAAAGGGTTCCATGTGTATATAATATGAGAAATTTACTTTAATACTATGACTAATCCCCCATATAGTTATGTAATAGTTCAGCTTTCTTTCAATTATCTTCATTTTTGTCTCAAAATATTTCGCTATTTTGTGAAGTCAGAAATAGGTTTCTTTCTCAAGTAGATTTTCTGTCACCAAGAAACCTGAATGCTAGAAGTCGTTAGCCTTATTAAATTAATCTGAGACATGTAACTACTTAGGAATTGAAAACTCAAACTATTACCTACAGGAAGTTATAAATATTATTAGTAGTCAATACAAATTATCTTTCCCTGTTATTTTAATTTTTTCCTTGAGGACCTGGGAGGTAGTAATCATGCAAAAGACTTTCATGTCTGAGGCTCCAGGGTCCTAGATTAAATCCATAGCAACACCTAAGCCAGAAGAGAGCAATATTCTGGCTTTAAACAGAAAAGAAAAGAAAGAAATTAAATTCTACCTTGAATCAAGTATGATTTAAATATTCATTGCATTTGTATGACATTGCCTCTAGGAAGATGTTTTAAAATCCACACTATTCTAAATTTGCACCTCTTAAGTACTATTCTGGGCGGAAGTGTTACTTCTAGGTAACCACCTTTCACACTTTCTTGCCTCCTGTCCCAATCTTAAGACCCAAACTACTAGCTACTGTACTCAATAAATGCCCTCCAGGTGTTCCTTATTTCAGGGTTCACGTAACACTATGCTTTTTATCTTTTTCATTTCTCCTTCTGGGGATTTCCCACTGTATCTTGCAAGGTTAGCTACCCATTTAGAAATAGTATTCCTGTGTATTTTTATGCTGTTGCTTTCTTTTTTCTTTCCCTGTATTTGTAATCTGAGCTATTGTTAGAAATAGAAATCACAAATTTTGAGTAAAATAAAGGGAAGTATCTTTTTAAGCTACAAATACTAAATATTATATATTCCTCTTTCAAATTGCAAAAACTATCAGAAATAAAATCAAATATAATTAAGAACATTCAGACAGCATTGCTTGAGGTCTAAGTAGGGTTCTTACTACAAACAATAAGGCCATTCCTTCCCAGTTTAGGGATTATTCATCTATATTTCTTCAGCTGAGATAGGACTATATGATGTCTATGGCTGGAAGGATACCTTTATAGGTTTTTAATTTCTAAGTACTCAGCAATTAGATTAAAAAGTGAGATTAACATCTAAGAATTCTGTGTAAATCTGATGGTATAACAAGAAAGGGAAAAGAAATTGGAAATATTTTTCTCCAAAGAATTTTGCTTTGAATAGTGACCATTTTTTGTTTGTTGATGAAGGAAAGATTACTTGTTTTCAGTATAAACTTGGCACAAGAAACTTTGATTTGGTTAGATGTAGCTATGTTGGAAAAAGAAAAAAAAAAGGGGGGGGGGAGAATTTCCATGCCATTCTCTTTGATGATTTTGACTTAAAACACTGTCTAGTCTTTAAGTTAAACAAAGACTAAGTACATGTAAAGTTTCATGATAAGGAAGCATATGGAAAAATAATAAGTATTTGTATAGTAGAATTTCTTAACAATTGTTGACTGCACTATATAACTATTAGCCAACTTATACAAGAATGTATCAAATAAGCCTGAAAATTACTCTGTAAATGGATCAACTATGTACCTCACTAGGATAATTGTACTGGCTTTAGCATGCATAAGATATAACTTTAAGCCTGGCCCTATTGCGCTGGAGGAAGTTAAAGTCTGTCTCTCCCTCTCCCTCTCCCTCCGCCCCCCCGTCTGTGTGTATGTGTGTGTGTGTGTGTGTGTGTGTGTGTGTGTGTGTGCGCGCGCGCGCACACACACACACACACACACACACACACACACAAAATAATGGGCATTTGTCAGTATCTACCACAGCCCAGGGGAATAAATGTTAATTCAAATGCTACCAATCTAGTAAGACTATTTTGTGATCTCTCACTCCACTATTCTCAGGACGAAGTTCAAAGGAATACATATCTATCCAGCTGAGAACATAAATAAAAAGCTAATTATGACAACCTTTTTCCTATTACCAACAAAAGTGGAACAGGAGGAAAACATTTTATCTGAACAAAATGTACAGATTTGATTACTTTTGAAATGAAACTTTATGTTTTCAGAAGTGACAGGAGGAATTTTGAACATCTGAACATAACAGTGTAAGTCATAATACCTGACCTAAATTTTATCAGAGCCTTAGGAGAAAGGAGGATAAAAGGACAGATAGAGAAAATAATAAATTAGCATACCATTCAAAACTTGAGACTTTCTTTATAATGATTACTTCTGTACTGTTAGAGTACTCAAAGTTTATTGAGTTATTCAGTTTCTCACCATAAAATAATTTTTAAAATAGTTCTTTATCAGGTATCTTTGCTTATAAAGTTAGGTTGCTTATTTGGAATTGTTCCTATTTTGTGTCATAAAGTCTGCATTGCTAAAAGCATCCCTCTTTGTTTTTGCTATATCTCCTAGATCCTAGTATTTTATATTTTTATTCCTCATTCTTTCTATTTTTTATATTTTATTTATTCATTTATTTATTTATTATTGGATAGATACAGAGAAATTGAGATGAGAGGAGAAGATAGAGAGGAAGAGAGACAGAGAGAGACCTGCAGCACTACTTCACAACTTGTGAAGCTTTCCCCCTGCAGGTGGGAACCAGGGCCTTGAACCTGGGTCCTCTTACACTGTAATCTGTGCGCTTAACCAGGTGTACCACCTCCTGGTCCCTGTCCCTCACTCTTTCCAGGTAATTTTAAATTTATCCTTTGATTTCTTCCTACTTTAAATTATGTGTTCAGATTTTGTTGCTTCTGAATAACAATACTTTAAATTTTGTAGAAAACCCTATTATTGCTTGAGCTGCTGATTAAATGAAGGTAAACTACTTTAACTATTTTTGATCTGTGAAATCTAGCTTATTTAGAATGTTTTTTGATTCATGTTCTTTTATTTATTAATTTTTTTTAAATTTTTTATCTTTATTTATTGGATAGAGACAGCCAGAAATCAAGAGGGAAGGGGGTGATATATATAGAGAGAGAGAGACAGAGAGACACCTGCAGCACTGCTTCACCACTCGCAAAGAGAGGAAGAGAGACAGAGAGAGATCTGCAGCACTACATAACCACTTGTGAAGCTTTCCCCCTGCAGGTGGGGATCGGGGGCTTGAACCTGGGTCCTTGTGCACTGTAGTGTGTGCACTCAACCAGGTGCACCACCGTCTGGCCCCCTTTTATTTATTTATTAAAAATGTTACTTTAAAGGACTTTTGTCTCTCATAATTTCTTTTACTTTTTGTATAGTAACAGAGAGTAATTAAGAGGAAATCAGTTAGAAGACTCAACCCCTGGCCATGAGAAGTGAAAAAAAGAATAAATAAATGGACAGGCTGAGAGACAAGTACTTCCTGTAGTTTTGCACTAAGACTAGAAACAGAAATTTAAGGTAGCACTCCCCACTATTATCTCTCTCTCTCTCTGTGTGTGTGTGTGTGTGTGTGTACATTCCTATATATGTGTGTGTGATGAGTATGTAAAGGGAACTATTCTGAAAGGGTTAGTAGCCTGATGAGAGAAGGGGAATATGATTTATTGGCCACAGTAAAGCCCCTAAATGCAAGGAGGAATATTGTGTTCTCAGCGTATTCTATTTTTCCCCTAAAGTCCAAACATCAGCAGTTACTGTGGTCTGATATTAGCTAGCAGGCAAGTGTAGGAACCACTGAAATCTCTAAAAGTCATTAATGACAAAGGAGTGTGTTGTTTTATCCTCTGACCAGGACTCCTTATTTGATTTCAGTCAGTGTATCTTCTGTCCTTGTTCACACTGCACAAAGGAGATCCTGCAAATCAGAGGTGGGCTACTTAGATGTTTATAACAACATCTGTGAGACATACAAATTTATCAACTTAAAAATTAACACTTACTTTTACCATAAAAAGAAGTTTCTAGACTTAATGAATTTTGAGTCCTTCCTGTGGTTGCTTTGGCAGGGTTAGAACAAATCATTTAATAGGCTGTAGACAATCAACAGACAGAATATTCCCAATCCTAAATAGTGTTTCCTTCCTAATCTTCACTTTTAGTGGCAGTAGATAGAATCATCAGTTATATACCCAGGTAGAGTCTGGAAATATCGGGGGCGGGGGGAACTTATATGGTAATGTAAGACAAAGAGAATAGAATACTTTAAAAATAGGGTAGCTTAAATAAAAGTAAGTAGTTTGAATTCCAGATGCTTAATAGAAAAATAAAACGAAGGGAGGCAAGTTATAAAAAGACTGAGAATTACATTATATGTTGCTGAAATACATACCTTAATCTCTACCTAGGAGTTAACTGTTTGCAGTCTGTTCTCCATATACCTCTGAAAGGATAGGACGTTAGGATACAAACAAAGTGATTCCAAAACTTGTCATATGGGAAAGAGGCCGGATATTGATTTAATCCTAGGTAAGAATTGATTTTCAGGGGCCAGGTGGTGGCGCACTCTGTTAAGCACAGATATGTGCAAGGACCAGGTTTGAGCAGTAAAGCAGGTGTACAGGAGCCTCTCTCTCTCCCCCCCTCTACCTCCCCTCCCCTCTCAATTTCTCTCTTTCCTGTCAAATAAAAAATAGAAAGATGGAAAGAAAAAGAGAAAGGAAGGAAGGAAGGAAGGAAGAGAGGAAGAAAGAAAGAAAGAAAGAAAGAAAGAAAGAAAGAAAGAAAGGGAAAGAAAGAAAGGGAGGGAGGGAAGAAGGAAGGAAAGAAGGAAGGAAGAAAAAAAGGGAAGAAGGAAGGGAGGGAGGAAGGGAGGGAGAAGTGAAGAAAAAAGAAATGTGCAGACACAGAGTTCTGGAAGTAACCCTAGTGGCAAAATAAATAAATAAATAAATACATAAAATAAAAATAGACTGTCATATTTCTATCCTCCTCAAATGATTATATTATCCAATTAAACAAGCAGATTCTGAAATAGTTCATGAGAATATCTCTTCTAGAAAAGTTTAGAAGTTTTTCTTTTCAGACCTATCTTTGCTTCTCTACTGCACATGTTCATTGAGCATTCTTAGAAGCTATACAATAGAAGTTTAAGGAATAAAACAGCAACTTGCATTTAATTTTCATAAATATGGATATGATATTTATTCATCAAACTTCATATAAAAACTACTATGGCATGCATTAAAGTCATAAAAATTCCAAACGATTTTTATTCTGTCATTAATTTGATCCTATATGTAAGTGCATACTGCCTTTTATTTTAAAAGTTTAATAGCCATAACATGCTATTTATTTCAATGATAAAAATCCATTGATTTTTAAAATTTTTTATATTTATTTATTTTCCCTTTTGTTGCCCTTGTTGTTTTTCATTGTTGTGGTTATTATTGTTGTTATTGATGTCATCGTTGTTAGATAGGACAGAGAGAAATGGAGAGAGGAGGGGAAGACAGAGAGGGGGAGAGAAAGACACCTGCAGATCTGCTTCACCACCTGTGAAGTAATTCCCCTGCAGGTGGGGAACTGGGGGCTCGAACCAGGATCCTTATGCCAGTCCTTGCACTTGGCGTCACTTGCGCTTAGCCCGCTGTGCTACTGCCCAATTCCCAAATCCACTGATTTTAAAAGCACATTTTTATAAGTGAGGTGATTGATTATGTTCCAAAAATTTATATGGGCTTTGAAAAATAAAAAATTTATAATTTGGACTTTCATTGCAACTTCGTAGCATAGTTCAACAAAAGTGCAGTTAATAAAGGCTTGTTATCAGTCAGGGACTGACAAGTACAAGCTGACTGAAGTGGCAGAGACAGACTAGGAGAATGACTCACCTAGAATGAAGTACTGACAACTGAAAGGAAGCAATAATTAAGATTAAATAAAAGCTTTTAGCAAATCAGAGCAATTTTGATCATCTTCTGGGTTTACCAAGAAGTCTTCTGACTGAATTATCAAAAAAAAAAAAAAAAGGAACTTTTAAAACTTAGTTTTAAAGATATGTTTTTCTTAGTGAGGTTAATATGGCCACAAAATTTCATTTTAAATTTCCTACTAGAGTGAGTGGTGGGAGAGATCTGTTGGGAGGACTCAAGAAATACTTTCCTTTAAACCATGATTTCAATAGATTTAAAATCATAGAACTGATTTTATGACAAATATGTATATTGATAAGCGCTAGAGCTAGTGTTTATAATGACCTCATATTTCACAAGATCATGTACAATGCAAATAAAATTAAGTCAAGGAGTTGAAGATAAGAAGAGGATTACAGAGGAACACAATAATGGAGGTTAAACAATGTTTTTTTTCCCCCTTCAGTAATTTACAATGCAGTTTAAAGAGACATTTTGCTTCTTGTACTGCTGCAAATGTACTAGTTACAAGGAGTTTTTTTCAAAATACCAAGTATGTAGATATCTAAGATATCAAAATATCGTTCATAAATAAGTTGAAAGTAATCTATGTTGGGGATTTTAAGCAAGAAGCTAGTTAATCCATTCTAAACATTGGAAATAATTCAATTGAGTAAGCTGTCTTAATATTATGTAGCACAAATTGCCATCAGAAAAAACTAAAGATTAATTTATAATTTATTATAGAATATATAATGAACTGCAAGAGAGCCAGCTAAATTGCTCACTTAGAAAGAATGCTGCTCTGTCATATATACAACAGGTTCAAGTCTAGCACCACCACATTGAAGGAAGCTTCTGCCCTGTCATCCCCCTTCCTCTTTGTCTTCCTCTTTCTTTTTATTTATTTTATTTAAGAAAGGAGACATTAACAAAACCATAAGATAGGAGGCTTACAACTCCACACAGTTCCCACCACCCAATCTCAATCTCACTATCCCATCCCCTCCCCTTATCACTTTCTCATTCTCTATCCCTCTGGGAGTATGTACCCAGGGTCATTGTGGGTTGCAGAAGGTGGAAGGTCTGGCTTCTGTAATTGCTTCCCGCTGAACATGGGCATTGACTGGTCCATCCATACTCCCAGTCTGCCTCTCTCTTTTCCTGGTAGGGTGGGTATCTGGGGAAGTGGAGCTCCAGTACACACTGGTGGGGTCTTCTGTTCAGGGAAGTCTGGTCGGCATCCTGCTGGCATCTGGAACCTGGTGGCTGAAGAGAGATTTAGCATACAAAGCTAAACAAACTGTTGAACAGCCATGGACCGAAAGACTGGAATAGTGCAGATGAAGTGTTGGGAGGTTTTCCCTGCAGGCGTTTGTGTACTTCAGCTGTCAGGTATATATTTTTCCCTAGCTTATGGGCACGTGTAAACATATGCTCTATCTCAGGGGACCTGGGCTATATCTAGGTTTGGGGACTTTATTGGGGATTGGAACACCTGGAATGGAATTAGAGAATACTATGAAAGGAAAGGTCTCACTCGAGTGATGAAGCTGAAGGTTTGTCATTCCACACCTGAAGTCTCTGGACACAGTCTGAAGTGAAGCATGCTGGGGTGGCACTCATTGCATTGATTGGGTTGCAATCCACAGATGCAATATTATTTGATTTGGATTGAGAGAAGCATGCATGAAAGTGGGCCCCACCCACCCTAAGATTCAAGGACTGGAGGAAATATAGGCTCTATAGTGGAAATGTGAGGTTCCTGCTGTCTTAGGGTTCAAGAAGATAATGGATAGTTATTTTTATCATCACATTATTTGGTGATTGGGTTAACTTTGAAAAGTCCCTTTGTTAGGGTTTGGGGTATAATACCCAATATATTGTATATGACTGTGCTACCAGTTGCTTCTGTTCTCTCTGGTCTAGGCTTTTGAGAGAGTCAACATATCAAAGACAGCCTATGTATTAAAAAGACTCAGTCTGTGTTTTAGGAAGTTCTAGACATTAGCACCAAAAAAGCAAATGACCCCATCCATAAATGGGCATAGGATATGAACAAAACATTCACTTCAGAGGAGACTGAAAAGGCTAACAAATATTTGAAAAATTGCTCCAGGTCACTGATTGTCAGAGAAATGCTAATTAAGACAACATTGAGATACTACCTCACTCCTATGAGAACAGCAGCAACAAATGTTGGAGAGGCTGTGGGGACAGAGGAAACCTTGTGCACTACTGGTGGGAATGTAAATTGGTCCAGCCTCTCTGGAGAACAGTCTGGAGAGCTCTCACAAGGCTAGAGAGGGGCCTTCCATATGACCCAGTAATTCCTCTCCCGGGGATATACCCCAAGGATTCCATAACGCCCAACCAAAAAGATATGTGTACATCTATGTTCATAGCAGCACAATTCATAATAGCTAAAACCTGGATAGAACCCAGGTGCCCAACAACAGATGAGTGGCTGAGAAAGCTGTGGTACATATACACAATGGAATACTATGCAGCTATTAAGAACAATGAACCCACCTTCTCTGACCCATCTTGGACAGAGCTAGAAGGAATTATGTTAAGTCAGCTAAGCCAGAAAGATAAAGATGAGTATAGGATGTCCCCACTCATCAACAGAAGTTGAGAAAGAATAACAGAAAGGGAAACTAAAAGCAGGATCTGATTAAATTGAGAGCAGGGCACCAAAGTAAAAACCCTGTGGTGAAGGGGAGGGTGGCCATTGGGCTTCCCGGCATGGTGGGGGTAGTGGGGGGGGCTGGCTGGGATGGGACACAGTATTTTGGTGGTGGGAATGGTGTTTATGTACACTCTTATTAAATTGAAGACATATAAACCACTATTTAATTAATATGAGGGGGGAAAATTGTCTTACTTTTTCTAACTGAAAGTGTTAGTCTGAAGTAGTAAATACTCTGAGAGAATCAAGAGGAAAAAATAAACTAAAAGAGTTTGTGACTACTATACACTCGTGAAAACATTTTATAAATATGATAACACGTAGATAAATTGTCATGGTTTGAATATATGAAATTTGGAATTAAATGAATAAAAATTCAGTGATTATTCAAATGTAGTAATGTTAATTAATTCTATAGGCTGTAGTGAGTGTTATTACTAAAGAACTGGACATTTTATTGCCTTGTAACAAGGACAGTCTCCAAAATTATAAAACTTAGATAATTGGAAATCTTTTGCTTATGTTTTTTTTTAAATGATTTATTTCTTTATTGGGGAATTAATGCTTTACATTCAACAGTAAATACAATAGTTTGTACATGCATAACATTCCCCAGATTCCCATTTAACAATACAACCCCCACTATTTCATTCATCATTTTTCATGGACCTGTATTCTCCCCACCCACCCACCCACCCCAGAGTCTTTTACTTTGGTGTAATACTCCAATTCCATTTCAGGTTCGACTTGTGTTTTCTTTTCTAATCTTGTTTTTCAACTTCGGCCTGAGAGTGAGATCATCCCGTATTCATCCTTCTGTTTCTGACTTATTTCACTCAACATGATTTTTTCAAGGTCCATCCAAGATCGGCTGAAAACAGTGAAGTCATCATTTTTTACAGCTGAGTAGTATTCCATTGTGTATATATACCACAACTTGCTCAGCCACTCATCTGTTGTTGGACACCTGGGTTGCTTCCAAGTTTTGGCTATTACAAATTGTGCTGCCAAGAACATATGTGTACACAGATCTTTTTGGATGGATGTGTTGGGTTCCTTAGGATATATCCCCAGGAGGGGAATTGCAGGGTCATAGGGTAGGTCCATTTCTAGCCTTCTGAGAGTTCTCCAGACTGTTCTCCACAGAGGTTGGACCAATTGACATTCCCACCAGCAGTGCAGGAGGGTTCCTTTGACCCCACATCCTCTCCAGCATTTGCTGTTGTTACCTTTTCTGATGTATGACATTCTCACAGGAGTGAAGTGATATCTCATTGTTGTCTTGATTTGCATTTCTCTGACAATCAGAGACTTGGAGCATTTTTTCATGTGTTTCTCAGCCTTTTGGATCTCTTCTGTGGTGAATATTCTGTCCAAGTCCTCTCCCCATTTTTGGATGGGGTTATTTGTTGTCTTGTTGTTGAGTCTGGCAAGCTCTTTATATATATTGGTTATTAAACTCTTATCTGACTTACCTATTATTAGAAGTTAAGATACTGAGCTGTGTTTCTATCATCTCCTCTCCCTGGTCACCTAGGAATACTAAAGGAGACCACCTAGGACCGTAACAAGACAGGACTAGAACACCTTCTGGAACCCATAAAATCACCAGTTAGTGCAAACACATGTGGCTCTTGGACAGAGAGTAGCCTAGGGAGAGATTAAGTGGCTGATAAGAGTCTGGCAGTTTACCAGTTGAGACACCACCTCAATTCTGTTTCACCAACAAAAAGATAGCTGAAGGGAGGAGAGGACTCCCCTAAGACTCACCAAATGCAACTGTGTGTCTTCATTGCCTCTGCCCTCAGAATCTGGAGCAGCAGAGGGGAGGTCCTGTATTGACACCAGGGTACAGAGAACTAAGGAGGAAGCTCAGAAGATCTATACCTTGGTGGCCTAATATGGGCATGTGAGAGTTTCTTTGCATAACCACTGGATTACCTTTGACCCACCTAGCTCTACCTCTTGGTCAGGAGTCAGTGATTAAGCTAAGAAGCCTACTTATAGTTTAAAACCCCTCAGGCTCCCATAGCCTACAGGGAAGAAAAAAAAAAAAAAAAGAGGCTTTTAAGCCACTGTTTTCCTACTCAAGGATTAAAATAATATTAAAACAACTGTCAATTTCCACAACTGTGAACCCTTTAACTACCATACTTAGACACAATTCATTCCAGGCAAGAGTGTCTGTAATTTGAAAAGTACTGAAAGAGGGACCTCACAACATAGCATTTAAAATGGATAAACCAACAATAAGAAATATTGGAAAAATGAACCAGGACAAGAGTCCAGTTAAAAGCTCCCCAAACATTGAAGCACAAAACTTCTCTAGTGTATACAACATCAAAGACATAAAGGTTAAAGAGGCCCAGAGGGTCCCAAACATAACAAAGACTTAAAGACACCAAGACACATCCTATTTAGAATGAAAAGGAATAAGGATAAAGAAAGGATCCTGAAGGCTGCAAGAGAAAAAAAAAAAAAAAGAGTAACCTAAGTTTTCAGTAACCTCTGAAAACCCAAAGATTAGCAGCAGATTTCTCCACACAAATGCTACAGGCCAGAAGAGAATATATCTATATCAGAAGAGAGATATCTATCAAGTGCTCAATGAGAAAGGCTTTCAACTAAGAATACTGTATCCTGCTAGACTATCATTCAAACTAGATGGAGGCATTAAAACCTTCTCAGACAAGCAAGATTTGAAAGAATCAACTACCACCAAGCCTGCCCTGAAAGAAGTTCTGAAAGTTCTCTTATAAACAGTCAGACCACCATAAATAAATTTTGAGTGTTCAAACAGAACACTCTAAAAATTTACAAGAATGGCATTAAAATATCTTCAATCTTTGATATAAATATATGTCAATGGCTGAATTCACCTATTAAAACCCACAGAGTAGGAAGATGGATCAGAAAGCACAGCCCAATAATATACTGTCTACAGGAAACCCATCTAACTCAACAAGACAAACACAGACTCAAAGTGAAAGGAGGGAAAACTATCATACAAGCCAATGGCCCACAAAAAGGACAGGAGCAGCTACTTTCATATCTGACATGATAGACTTTAAAATAAACAAAATTAATAAAGATATGGATGGGCATTACTTGATGCTCAGTGGACCAGTAAATCAAGAGGGCTTAACAATTATTAACATCTATACACCCAATGAGAAGCCATATAAATACATCAAACATCTACTGAAAGAGCTACAGAAATATATTAACAGCAACACAGTCATAGTAGGGGACTTTAACACACCACTCTCTCAACTTTACAGACCATAAAGGTAGAAAATTAATAAAGACATGAGGGAGCTAAATGAGGAGACAGATAAACTACAACTACTGGACATTTTCAGAGTCATTCATCCCAAGAAACTGGAATATACATTTTACTCAAGTCCACATGAGTCATTCTCAAGGATAGACCATATGTTAGGCCACAAAGACAGCATCAGCAAATTCAGGAGCATTGAATAATCCCAAGCACATTCTCAATCCTCAGTGGAATTAAACTAACACTTAACAATCAACAAAAGATTAGTAGGAGTCCCAGGAGTCGGGCTGTAGCACAGCGGGTTAAGCGCAGGTGGCGCTAAGCACAAGGACCCGCATAAGGATCCTGGTTCAAGCCCTGGCTCCCCACCTGCAGGGGTGTCGCTTCACAAGTGGTGAAACAGGTCTGTAGGTGTCTATCTTTCTCTCCCTCTCTCTGTCTTCCCCCTCCCCTCTCCATTTCTCTCTGTCCTATCCAACAACAATGACAACAATAATAACTACACCAATAAAAAACAACAAGGGCAACAAAAGGGAATAAATAAATAAAAATAAATATTAAAAAATTAAAAAAAAAACATTAAAAAAAAAGATTAGTAGGAGTCCCAAAATGTGGAAGCTCAATAGTACACTACTTAACAACTACTGGGTCAAAGAGGAAATAAAGGAAGAAATCAAAATGTTTCGAGAGTTCAATGAAAATGAAGACACAAGCTATCAAAATATTTGGGACACAGCTAAGGCAGTACAAGCATACATTAGGAAACAAGAAGAAGCACAAATAAACAGCCTAATTGCACATCATAAAGACCTAGAAGAAGAACAAAGAAACCCTAAAACAACCACAAGGACATAAATAACTAAAATTATGGCAGAAACAGATAACATTGAAAATAAGAAAACCATACGAAATATCAATGAAAGTAAATCTTGTCTTTTCAAAAGAGTGAACAAAATTGACAAGCCTTTACCCAGACACACAAAACAAAAAAGGGAAAATACCCCAATACATCAGATTGTAAATTAAAGAGGAGAAAAAAACAACAGACACCACAGAAATTCAGCATATCATATGAGACTTCTATGAACAACTGTATGCCTTCAAGCTAGAGAACCTAGAAGAAATGGACGATTTTCTAGATACCTACAAACTTCCAAAATTCAGTAAAGAGGAACTAGATAACATGAATTGGCCCATCAAAACCAATGAAACTGATACAGTTATCAAAAACCTTCCCAAGAATAAAAGTCCTGGACCAGATAGTTTTACAAATGAATTCTATAAAACCTTCAAAGAAGAACTAATACCTCTACTTTTAAAAGTCTTCCAGAATATTGAAGACACTAGAATACTCCCCTCTAGCTTCTATAAAGCAAACATTACTTTAATACCAAAAGACACAACCAAAAAAGTAAACTACAGACCAATATCTCTGATGAACATAGATGCTAAAATATTGAACAAAATTCTAGCTAACCAGATACAGTAGTATATTAAAAAGATTGCTTATCATGGCCAAGTAGGGTTTATCCCAGTGATGCAAGGTTGGTTTAATATATGTAAATGAATCAATGTGATCCACCACATCAATACAGGAAGACCAAAAACCACGGGGTCATATTAATAGATGCAGAGAAATCCTTTGACAAAATCCAACATCCCTTTCTGATCAAAACACTACAGAAAATAGGAATAGTTGAAAAATCCTGAATATAGTAGAGTCTATATATAGCAAACCTACAGCCAACATCATACTCAATGGTGAAAACCTGGAAGCATTTCCCCTCAGATCAGATAACAGGGTTGCCCATTATTACTCAACAGTGTTGGAAGTTCTTGCCATAGCAATCAGGCAGGAGCAAGGAATTAAAGGGATACAGATCAGAATAGAAGAAGTCAAACTCTCCCTATTTGTAGATGACATGATAGTATACATAGAAAAACCTAAGGAGGGAGTCAGGCAGTAGTGCAGTGGGTTAAGCGTACGTGGTGCAAAGCTCAAGGACCAGTGGAAGGATCCCAGTTCAAGCCCCTGGCTCCCCACCTGTAGGGGAGTCGCTTCACAGGTGTGAAGCAGGACTGCAGGTGTCTATCTTTCTCTCCCCATCTCTGTCTTCCCCTCCTCTCTCCATTTCTCTCTGTCCTATCCAACAATGACAACAACAATAAAAAAATAACTAGGGCAACAAAAGGGAATAAATAAATAAATAAATAAATACTAAACAAAAAAGAAAAACCTGAGGAACCCAGCAAGAAGCTTTTGGAAATCATCAGGCAACACAGTAAGGTGTCAGGTTACAAAATTAACATACATAAGTCAGTGGCATTCCTCTATGCAAAAACTAAATTATAAGAATCCAGAAATCAATTTTTTTTACTATAGCAACAAAAATAATAAAATACCTAGGAATAAACCTAACCAAAGAAGTGAAAGACTTGTATACTGAAAATTATGAATCACTACTTAAGGAAATTGAAAAAGACACAAAGAAGTTGAAAGATACTCCATGTTCATGGCTTGGAAGATGTAACATGATCACAATGAATATACTACCCAGACCCATCTACAAATTTAATGTTATCCCCATCATGATCACAACCACATATTTTAGGAGAATAGAACAAATGCTAAAATTGTTTGTCTGGAATCAGAAAAGACCTAGAATTGCCAAAACAATCTTGAGAAGAAAGAAAAGAAGTGGAGGGCCATTGGTATTAAAACTGCTTGGTACTGGAACATGAATAGACACAGTGACCAGTGGAATAGAATTGAAAGCCCAGAAATAAGCCCCCATACCTATGGACATCTAATCTTTGACATAGGTGACCAGACTATTAAATAGGGAAAGAAGAGTCTCTTCAACAAAATGGTGTTGGAAAAAATGGGTTGAAATATGCAGAAGGATGAAACTGAACCACTATATTTCACCAAATACAAAAGTAAATTCCAAGTGGATCAAGGACTTGGATGTTAGACCACAAACTATCAGATACTTAGCAGAAAATATTGGCAACACTCTTTTCTGCATAAATTTTAAATACATCTTCAATGAAATGTATCCAATTACAAAGAAGACTAAGGCTAGCATAAACCTATGGGACTACATCAAATTAAAAAGCTTCTGAACAGTGAAACAAACCACTACACAAACCAAAAGACCCCTCACAGAATGGGAGAAGGTCTTTGCACGCCTTATACCAGATAAGAGTTTAGTAATCAAAATATATAAAGAGCTTGTCAAACTCAACACAAGAAAACAAATAACCCCATCCAAAAATGGCTAGAACACATGGACAGAATATTCACTGCAGAAGAGATCCAAAAGCCGAGAAACACATGAAAAAATGCTCCATCTTGATTGTCAGAAAAATGCAAATAAAGGCAACAATGAGATACCACTTCACTCCTGTGAGAATGCCGTACATAAGAAAATGTAGCAGCAGCAAATGCTGGAGAGGTTGTGGGGTCAAAGGAACCCTCCTTCACTGCTGGTGGGAATTTAAATTGGTCCAACCCCTGTGGAGGACAGTCTGGAGAACTCTCAAACAGCTAGAAATGGACCTACCCTATGATCCTGCAATTCTTCTCCTGGAGAAGAATATATCCTATTGAACTCAACACACACATCCAGAAAGATTTGTGTAGACATATGTTCTTAGCAGCACAATTTGTAATAGCCAAAACCTAGAAGCAACCCAGGTGTACAACAACAGATGAGTGGCTGATTAAGTTGTGGTATATACACACAATGGAATACTACTCAGCTATTAAAAATAGTGACTTCACCGTTTTCAGTGATTTGGATGGGCCTTGAAAAATTCATGTTAAGTGGAATAAATCAGAAAGAGAAGGATGCATGTGGGATGACCTCACTCTCAGGCAGAAGTTGAAAAGCAAGATCAGAAGAGAAAACACAAGTAGAACCTGAACTGGAGTTGGCTTATTGCACCAAATAAAAGACTCTGGGGTGGGTTGGGGGCAGAATACAGGTCCAAAAAGGATGACAGAGGACCTAGTGGGGGTTGTATTGTTATATGGATTACTGGGAAATGTCATGCATGTAAAACTATTGTATTTACTGTTGAATTTAATAACACATTAATTTAATAAGTTTAATAAAACATAAATTTAACAAAACATTAATTCCCCAATAAATAAATTTAAAAAAAGAAATTGAGATATTATTTAAGGACCTCATAAAACCTGAAAAGTTAAACTCTATGTAACCCATAGAGCTTTCTCTTGTCTACATGACATTCAGTGTTTATTTCTGTTTCAAATATGCCACATGTATTACAAATCGCTAGTCCCACCATGCCATCAATCCTAAAGAACATATGCAAACCTTACAGATGTTATAATTCTGCTCATATCCACTGGTTTTACGGTATCAAATATTTCACAATTGTACTTTGAATTGTTATATACTTGTGTACTCTAGTAAATATGGATTGATTATTTCATTCATTCATTTGTTCAGTCAGTTATTTTATTTAAGAAGACTAAATAATTATGCCTATGTAGACATGAGAAAATACATATATTATCATTCTTCAAAAGTGAAATTTAAGATATATCAGTGGAAGAGAACATATGAACATTTAACTTGTTGCTATGTAATTTATGATATGAATATATCTATGAAATACTTGGGAAACAGAACAAAAAATGGTCACTGCATTGAGAAACTAAACAGGTATTGAGAATATTGAGAAACTAAACAGGCATAAACTGGTGATCACAGTATAGAATATGAAGTTTATGAGTATTTAGCACTGCTAATAGGTCCATTCAAATATTCTGAATATAGATCCATTAATACATCAGAGTAGAATATTGTTCTGCAAGTTCCATAGGCATATCTTCACTTCTGATAGATTCCTAAAGAATAAGGAGTATGATGGAAGTTAATGGTGAATGTTTCAACTTTATAGGGTGTTTCTATACTCCAATATTAAATCTCAGTAAATTAGCATTATTCATCAGTTTTCTGAGCAAGCACCACAAATCACTGAAGAAACTGGAACTAAATGCAACCATATTGCATTCCCCCCCATGATACAGTAGTATTTTTCAGTTGCAGAACTTAGGGGGAAAAATTATGTTAACCCCTTATAGACTGAGGGTCAAGAATTATGGGACTGTGTGTAAGCTTGGTAAGGCTTAGGGAAAACTCCCCCATCCTTGGATGGAGTTCTGGAAAGACACCCCCTTGTTAGCCTCTCTCAAAAGAGATAAGCAAAGGGGAAAAACAGTCTTTCAGACTCAGTTTTCCCTTATCAGGCTTTCAAGTCCACAGAGATCTCACAGTTTCTCCCCGCTAACTACAGGCCACATGGCCGCCTGCTTTAAGGTTCATTTACTCAAAGTTCACCTCACTTTCTGATCACAAAGGAGAACACACCTTATCACACACTCCTAGCACTGCCCTTTGATGTCCTTAATTTGCATCAAACCTTGCTTATCGTCTCTCTATCTCACTTTAACTGGTTTAACCCCTATTCTCCTCTCAAATGCTTTTGGGTAATTAAATGCCTGCATCAGAAAACTAATTATCTTGATCTTTATGTATCTGCATCAATTCTTGTCATACCAGCCCCTACCATAGGGGCAAGCTGACCTTTAAGAAACCTATAATTTCTGACATATTTGAAAAATGTTCTTTGTTTGGTTCTCTATTTAAACCCGCATGCCCACCTGCCAATAAATGAGAGTGTTCCAATTTTCCCCTGTGACTCTTGCCTATATTGCTGAGTTCCTTGAACTAGCGAGGGAGAGCCGGTAAGCTTATCTTCGTGGCTGAGTCACCCCACATAAGTGGCCGGCAAAGAATGTCTTATTCTATTTAGATATGAGTGAGCTGTATAGTTTTCTCTATATGAAAACATAATGTTATATAACAATTTTTTTAGAAATTTGTAGAAATAATGTAAATATTTAGGTGCTGATCACAAATCTAGATTAAACAAAGCTCTGATGCACTGCTTATAATGAATTTCCTTTTAAATACCTTTGGATTTGTTTTGTGCAGGACCCATTATCTAAATTTTTTCTTGGATCACTTCCATTATAGTATGTTTAAAATGGTTCACACAATATACACACATTCCAGAAGCATAAGTTGTTTATTTTGAAGGAATTATATTCAGATTTACTTGAAGTTTATTATTTAAAGAAATTCAAAAATTGTCTGTTGGAGAACCCTGATTTCATGCTTCCTGAAGTTCCCTGATTTTTACCTTTGACTGATGTTTGTTAAGAAAATTCCTGCCTATTATCTTTCCTGGTGGTTTCTTTTTTTAAAAAAATATTCTTTATAGGATAATTTGAGAGGCTATGGGAGACATAAAGGGAAAGAGAAAGAGAGATAGCTGCAGCACTGTTTCACTACTCGCAAAGCTTTCCTCCAGCAGGTGGGGACTGGAGGCTCAAACCTAGGCCCTTGTGCATTGTCACATGTGCACTCAGTCAGGTGCACCACCACCCAGCTCTGCTGGTAGTTTCTTTGTTTAAAGTCATAAGGCCTGCTGCTAAAGCTCTCCTTTGTTACAATTCTTGCTTTCTGATGTAGGGGTCTGGAAAAGGTCATGAGCTAACTGATAACTAAATCTAAAAACACCACAAACTTTAATCCAAATACTCTAAACAAATTCAGGACCCCTCCCAGAGTACAAAGGTGATCTGAGATTAAACTTAGTATTCCTATGAAACCAAAAGAATCTGACATAAAGACTTTTTTTTTTGTCTTTTGGCTGGAGCTCAGTGCCTGCACTACAAATCCACTTCAGCTGGCAGCCCTGTTTTCATTTTCATTGTTTTTTTTATTGGATAGGAAAGAGAGAAATTAAAATGGAAGATAGAGAGGAAGAGAGAAAGTTAGACACCTGAAGACCTGTTGCAACAACTGTGAAAGACCCCCCCCTCACCCTCTGCAGGTGGGGAGCCAGGGGCTCCAACTGGGGTCCCTGCGCAGGTCTTTGCTCCTAGTACTATATTCACTTAACCCACTGCGCCACAACGTGGCACCCCATAAAAACATTTAGACAATAGAATGCATAATTAAAAATTTAAAAATAATTTTATTTATTTATTCATTAGAGACAGCCAGAAATTGACAGAGAAGGAGGAGACAGAGTGACACCTGCAGCAAAGCTTCACCACTTGCAAAGCTTTCCTCCTGCAGGTGGGGACCAGGGTCTGGAACCTTGGTCCTTCTGCATCATAACATGTTCGTTCAACTAGGTGCACCACTACCTAGCCCCTATATAGTTAAACTTTAACCACCTTTGTATAAGCATACAAAGCTTATACATGTAGTCTGACATCATAACTTGTCAGTGTATCCTAACCTTTATCTCATTGGTGTATAATTACCCTTATGCATGTACCTTGATATTCAACTACCCTGATGCATGTATACTTGAAAAATACATTAGATGATCCCCTGGAATTATGATTGGTGTCACACATTTGACGCAGTCCCATTGTGGGATGTGTGTGTGTGTGTGTGTGTGTGTCCATCTCTAGACTTTTTTTTTTCTAATTGCCACCAGGGTTATTACTGTGGCTTGGAGCCAGCACTATGAATGTGTTTCTGGCAGTCATCATTTTTAATTTCCATAGGCCAGGGGGGAATTGAGAGGGGAGGGAGACAGAGAGGAGAAAGAGGGATAGACTCTTTAGACTTGCTTCACTACTCATGAGTGTCTGCCCTGCAGGTGAGGAATAGGGGTTTGAACCCAGGTCCTCACACAGGGTAATATATGCTTTTTTTTTTTCTCTCCAGGGTTATTGCTGGGCTCGGTGCCTGTACCATGAATTCACCGCTCCTGGAGGCCATTTTTCACCCTTTTGTTGCCCTTGTTGTTGTAGCCTCATGGTTATTATTATTGCCACTGCTGATGTTGTTCGTTGTTGGATAGGACAGAGAGAAATGGAGAGAGGAGGGGAAGACAGAGGGGGGAGAGTGTTGGATAGTATGCCAGCTCCCCCTGGCTTCTGCTTAACCATGTGTCTATATAGGGATAGATTTAATCCCATTCAAAGCTTTGGTCTATTTACATAAATCAATTTTACATTTACATAAAGCACCACACTCCCTCCAGGGCATTGGTTCAGTCCCCACTGTTTCATGATATGTTTTTGCTTCACCCCCTCTCCTTGTCACACCCTGATCCTCTCCTTGTCACACTCTGATTGTCACCAGTAATTTTTCTCTCCACCCTCTCTATATCACATCCTGTTTCCACCCTACTTGGAGAGTATAAAAACAGCTGCTCTTCTGATTAAAAACACTTGGAAATTGCTTTCCGGCTCTGAGAGTTCCAGAGTGTATCTCCTGCGAAGTTAGTGCGGCACGAGTTCCTGATCCCTCTCCCACGCAGCAGCCTAGATCGGCTCCAGTTGAGTTCTCTCCAACCCAGAGAGCAGTAGCTCAGGAAGAAGTACCCTCAGGCTATCCCGGCAGGAGAGAAAGACAGACACCCGCAGACCTGCTCTACCACCTGTGAAGCGACTCCCCTGCAGGTGGAGAGCCAGGGGCTTGAACTGGGATCCTTACGCAGGTCCCTGCGCTTTGCGCCACATATGCTTAACCCACTGCGCCACGGCCCGACCCCCTGATGTGTGCTCTTAATCTGGTTCAACACTGACTATTCCTTGATATTTGGCTTCTTAAATGTTATTGTGAGATGAAAATCATGAAATAAAAACTTTAAATGTGATAACAACTGGGGAATTGACAATTATGTCATCATGCATATATTTTGCACTTTTTTTTCTATCAGGAGACATTATTGTACCTTAAGATCATTTACACTGTAGTATTCTACGTAGTGTTTAAATAAATTCATTTAAAGCAGTATTAGATGTTATAAAATTGTCTATGCCAATAATTCTCAAATAGATAATCAGTCTGATTTCTGCAGAGGGAATGAGATTTATGAAAAGGACATTTATGCTGGGCTTATCTCAGAGGCAGTAGTTGAAAGAGAAATGTTACTGGGGGAAGTGAAGAAGGGCTTGTGAGAACAATTCACGGGATACCTACTGGTCAGAAAATGTTACTGAGGATGGTGTCAACTCTCTATAATTAATGACCCACTATGTAGGATATGTGCTTCGATTTGGTTGTGTAATAAGTGAGTATCTGATCTAGTGTTCTTGCTCTTTTGTGAGAAATAATAGTGTATATAATGTACTTTAATATCCTAAGAAAAAGGGATGTCTGAAAAAGAAAAGCTAGGTCTCTAAAACTGAGGTCAAAGACATAGCAAAAAATCCATTACAGGATGCTCAGTGAACTAAACCATGAGCAAAACTGAATATTCTTATAAAACATTTCTGAAACTTGGTTTGCTTGATGTATATAGGTGTGTATATGTACAAAAACAGTGCTATTGGCGATATTCAGCAATTCATAGTTAAGCATAAATTTACATTGTTCTCTAGTTATTAATTGTTAGTCCCCCAGGTGTTGAGACTCTAAAGCCTAATGAAACCAATAATTCAAGAATTATCTCATTATGGGGCCAGGCAGTGGCTCACCTGGTTAAGTGCAGACACTACAGTGTGCAACAGTCCAGGTTCAAGCCCTTGGACCCCACCTACAGGGGAAAAGCTTCATGAGTGCTGAAGCAGGGCTGCAGGTGTCTCTCTGTCTCTCTCCCTCTCTATCACCCCCTTCCTTCTTAATTTCTCTCTGTTGATATACAACAATAAGTAAAAAAATTAATTATCTCATTATAAATCTGTTTTAATCACAATTAAGTTGCTTTCTGGGGCTGGGTGGTTGTGTACCTGGTAGAACACACATGTGACATTATGTGATAACCCAGATTCAAGCTCAGGTCTCCACTTGAAAGGGGGTAGGTTCAGGAGCAATGAAACAGTGCTGCAGGTGTCTATCATTCCCTCTCCCCTCTCAATTTCTCTCTATCTATATCCAAAAATTAAATAATAATAAAAAAGCTTTCTTTACATTTTTTTCAGGGGAACTTGTAACAGGTGACTAGCTGAAAAGAAAGGCGATGACTTACCATTTTCTAAAAACAGCTTTAATTAAGAAAATGTGTTTCATATTTTCAGTCAAACAGGAAGTCCAGGTGGTAGTCATAATAAATGAAGACTTTTTTTTTAATTGGGGAGTTTGCCCACCTAAGAAGACATATTCTAGTTATTGCTATATTTTATACACATTTCTTGGCAACTTGCTTTAGTTTCTCCCTCTTCCATTGACCTGATTAGCTTAACTCAATATTTAAATTGTATTTATTTATTCATTACTTGTTTCAGACAATATCCCAAAAGGATTTCAGGTGAGCTTAACAAAAAGTGCATTAATTGTAGACCTTGCCCCCTCTATTAATTTACAAACCAGACACATCAGTATAGAATAACCTTGTTGGGTCTCTTAATTTTACATTTTAAATTGGATCTGTATTATTTATCCTATCATTCACTCTGCATGTCTATAGTTTTGGTGTTTCATTTAGACTCTTGGATTTACATGTTCTATCAATATTTGTTGTTTGAATGCTTTTACTCTTCTGCCAGGAAAAAATAATCTATTTCAGAAAAATAAAACATTTTAAAAAATGCATAGTCTCTTTTGGGGTACAGTTTGAGGAACAACTGGGTATAATCTGATTCAGCCTCATAAATAAAGGACAGGGAGAAACTAGAGGCAAGTCACTCCAAATTGATGCTAATGAACAAAGGGACTTTGAGGTTTGTTTTGGGACTTTCTGCACTCCACCAAATATCAGGAGTTTTCATACAGCATTCAATGAATTCACTCATTTACATAGTCAGTAGTCCTAGTGATATAACACACAGTATAATACATTTTTCAAACATCTATCCTTAGAATTCCTGAGAATGCACACTACTAGGGGAAAATTATTTTAAAATTTTTTTATTATTTTTATTGGATGGAGACAGCTAGAGATCAAGATGGAAGGATGATGATAAAGAGGAAGAGAGACAGAGAGACACCTGCAGCCCTGCCTCACCACTTGCAAAGCTTTCCACCTACAGGTGGAGTCCAGGAGGCTCAAACCCAGGGCCTTGCGCACAGTAACTTGTGAACCAAGTGCAGGGAAAAATATTATAAGGCATCATGAAAAGGGAAGGTGTGATGCCTTCCAATTGCCTGGGCTCTGCTCACAGGTCAATTGGGGTGTATGTCTTTTAATAAGTTTTTCCAACAATATTTTTGACTATGTCATAATGACATATGTGTGTGAAAATTCCCTTGGCAAAAGTAAAAAAGGGAGTAAAATAAAAGCATTCAAGGTAATATCAGAAATCTGTTATTAACTATAACAGATTTTCTCCTGTGAATTCAGACAGGTGGAAACTGCCAAAGCTCTACTTATATGCTGTCGTAACTACTGTGGTTCTCAAATTTAAACACAGGTTAGAATCTCTTGTGGGACTTGTGGAGTATAGGTTGCTGCACTATGAACTCAGTGTTCCTCCTGAGTCAATATCACAGTTGGATTAGGGAATTATTTTAATAATGTTCCAGATTAAGGATAATAATATTGACTTGGAACTACTCATGTGGTGAATTGTACGAAAGCTTCTATTACCTTTTCCCCCTTCTTTAAACTAGTTTTTGAGTAGCCCAAGAGTTTTAGGAGTGGCTAGAGAACTTGGTTTGCAGACATGAGATCCCAAAGCTGACCCTGGGCATTGTATATGCCAGCATTCTCTCTTCTTCTACCTTCTCTAGTTGATAAATATATCTTTAAAATAGACTTTGATCAAGAAAAAAAAATTCTAAAATTCAGTGTCAGTCATTTCACAATACCTTTGTGTATATGTTCTTTTTGAGGTAAGTCTGATTAATATCTACATTTGTTTAACAATATTTAAATGTTAAATACAAAGTATTTTACTTCAAAGATGCATACTACAAAGAGAGAAAGTTTTTCCAAGAGAATTCTGTCTATCTGTAGGATATGATGTACATTTTTTGACACAAGCAATAACACTTGACACAAATAAATTAAAAATATAGCTGACAGGGGGAGGCTGTTTATTGGGTAGAAAGTCTGCCATGTATGGGATTAAAACTTCAATCCCTGGCACAACATCTGGTTAGAGTAATACTCTCATAAGATAAATCAATATTAAAGTATAAAACAGAAAAAAATTAAACTGAATATTTATTATGCTTCCACATACAAAAAGGCAGTAACTTTTATTTTTGACATTTAACATATCATTGTGTGTGTGTGTAAATTTTGTATTTTCTATATTCACATTCTTTAAATATGATTTATTTTACTTAACAAATCAAAGTTATCACTTGTGATATTTTCCTACCAAAAATAATTTTGAACATTTACATAGTAACTCTCATAATAAATATCAAGTCTGTCTCTAACCACATTTGTTATTTTTGTTGCTATTGATATCTACATTGTAAAGAAATGTTATGAAACATTCCCAATTATGTACTTGTCACATACACCTGAGAAAAATCTCTACAAAATGTTGCAGCTGTATTTAATCACTACTCTAGACCTTCCACAGTCTGTAACTCTCATTGAATGAAAAAAAAAAAAAAAGATTTAATCACCCCTGTGTCATCAGTGACCTTAAGTGAGATTTTGAAAGTTCCTTTTTGTTTTGTTTAATCTCCCTTAAACCTAAAGTAAGACCTCTGTCCAACACAGTTTTGGATCTCCTTGTGTATGAGTACACTAGTTGTATTTGGAAAAGATGCATTCTGACTTAAATTTCTTTATTCTAACCAAAGGGATGTGACCTAGCTGCCATAGCAAAAATTGCTGGGCAAAGGCTGGGATGAGGGAGGCCCCAGATGAGCCTGCAGGACCCATTGCTGGCAATGTTGGACTGGACTGAGAGGATAATGAAAATGTGTGCAGTGGGAGGGGGAATAAATAAACTAGCTTCTTAAAATATTCTAAAGAATGAAATATAAATAACATACATATCTAGTAAACAATTTAGAGATAAGTGGGGAGTCGGATGGTAGCACAGCAGGTTAAACTCACATGGGGTGAAGTGCAAGGGGCTGCATAAGGATCCTGGTTCCAGCTCCCCCCTCCCCCCACCTGCAGGTGGACATCACTTCACAAGCAGTGAAGCAGGTCTGCAAGTGTCTGTCTTTATCTCCCCCTCTCTGTCTTCCCCTCCTCTCTCCATTTTTCTGTCCTATCCAACAATGAAATGAATAACAACAATAATAACAACAACCAGAACAACAATAAAACAACAAGGATAACAAAAGGAAAAAAAAAAAAAGACATAAGTTGTGAATATTAATAGAAAAGAGAAAACTTGATTTTAAATTTAAAAATTTGGTCAATGGCAATTAAAGTACCCGTTTAATGTGCTACTGAGTACTCATGTTTAATATCTTCATAGACTTTATAGAGGGAAAATATGAACAGATATATCACATTTTTTAGTTTGAAATAGTAATAATCATTGTCATATTATATATATAGTTATTGTCATAAACATTTTACCCAAATGCATACATTTGTATTGTTTTAAATGGGTAATGCTAATTTCATTATGCCAATCTTAAAAGAAGGTACAAGAGATCATTTATTTTTGAGACTTCTAATTTTATGGCTTGGATTCATTTTTTTACTTCAACACACACACAGTTCATATATTAACCTGGAATAACTTTAACTATTTAAAGTTTGATGAGTTAATATCAAGACATTAAGGTGGAGTGTGGTTTGCTGATATGCTTCTGGATTCTGCTTGTGAGACCTTCTGTTTTTATCATAACATTGGGTTTGCTTGTGTTGCTTACAGTTTGTTCTGTTTGCAGGTCCACTGTTGGCTGGGCACCCCCCTGCCTCCGGGACATTGGTTTGGTCTTCTCCCCTCTGCCTCCAGGAAATTTGGTTTAGTCCTCGCTGGTTTGCACTTTTTCCTTCTCCCCACCCCCTATCATACGTAGTTCCTTTGTTCCTGACTCTTCCGCCTGAGGAGAGAGATGCAGGATAGAATTATGTTGTGATTAGAAGAGATTAGATTGTTGAACCGCATCTCCGCTCATCAATAAAGAGATACTGCTTCTCAGCTCAGCCATGAGTCCCTAGTCGTCTCTGTCTCCCGCCCGCAAAGCCAGCACGGCAGTGGTTAAATGTTTCAATCAAATGCCATTGACTTACTAATTTTCTTTTAATAGAATTCTATTTTTCCAATAGAAGTGTCAGTCCAATGCCAACGACCAGGGGAAGAGACATCACACATCTTATCTTGGTGGGGGAAGACAGCCACTGGAATTTTGCTTTTCTGTAGAGAGTGAGCTCAAAACAACAAAAGGTGAAAGGTGAAGCAGAAGCAGGAAGGGTAGAGACAGTGATGGGCGAGAGAAGGGCAGTAGGAAAGTTTTGTCCTTGGACTCTGTGAATCAGGTTCTTCAGATTGTGCCAGGTTACATCATGGATTTCGGGGAGCATTGTAGTCATGCTATCTTGTGGGCAATGTCAGAGGGCAGGGGTCCAGGTGGTTTCGGGGATTCTGTATGAGCAGTTGGTTCTTCAGGTGAAGGCTTGGCATAGCTGTAATAATTTACTTGTGAAGAAAAAACTTGTACCAAGTTAGAAGTTTAGTATAATTGATAACTGGATGATTAGAATTGGTTTAAATATCTTTATAATTTTAGAAGGCCTTTTTAGTATGATGAAAGGCTGTTTAAACAATTTAACAACTTAAACAATTTAAGTGCAATAAAATGTGGAAAGGTAAAGAAAAAAAAAAACCAGAGTTAGAAGCCTCTGGCATGAGAATCATTAGCATAACCATTGTGTAATCTATTATTCACCCAGGCTGGTTCTACCTCTTTAATTGAGAAGGTATTTAAGAGCTTTACATATCAATAATGTCTTTTATACTTTTTGTCACACCAGTTAAGATGGAGACACAACCTAGGTGTGTGATACCTATTTTGAAAGACTCTGTTTGAGTTTTAAAGAAAATAAATTTAAAGGTTATCCTATTTAGCCTTGTATAGCAGGATATTCAGACCAAATTTAGTTAAAGTATATTGATTTTTAACTAATTTTTACTTTGAATTTTAAACAAAATCAGGTTATTTAGAGAGTTAACACACATTAGTGACAGCGTTTCTTAGAACATTTACAATTCCAGACAGATGCCAGATTTGTTGTGGATTAATTTTGCAAGATCAGTTCACAGGACATTTGGGAAGGCCCTCCAAAAATGCCCTGTAACTCTTTTTAGTTAAATGTATAGAGAATTTGTATTTTAATTTTGGTCATGAAGAATTGTCATGTTAAATATTTAGACTTTTACTTTAAATACTCAATTACTTTAGCAAATTAATTTTACCTTTATAAGAATATTGTTGAAAACTCCTTCATTTAATTTTGCCTGGTAAGAATGTAGCTTCAAAGTTACACTTTTAACCTTAAAGTTAATGTTTACCAAACTTGAAACACACACATAAACATGTAGTCTATAATACACAAGAGGATAAAAGCTTTTGTTACTAAGACATATCATGTCAAACACAAATTTAGATCTGTACTGTCTTAGTTTAACCACTTTTACTCACACATTTTTCAAGACAAAACGTTTCACATTTTTACCAAGACTTAAAAATAAATCAAAAAGGGAAAAAACAAATTTTTAGGACTGTTTCTGGACATCTCCAGAAACCTCTGCCACATCCAGCATTTCCATATAAGGTCAATTAAGTTTCAGAGTACTCTGAGCAAAATGTGTCATACAAAAAAATTCAGTTATTCAAATAACGCTCTTAAAAAGCACAACTGGCCAATCATAGCATGGAGCAGGGGTTTACAGCTGCAGAATTTTTACTGGAATAGTGACAGCAGACCCTGATACTTTCAAAAGGCAACTGATGAAGCAGAGGGTGAAGACAGCAGGCTTAAGATATTCAGAGAGAACAAGTGGGGAGAGAAGCAGTAGGGAGGTTTTGTTTTGGGGCTATTTTTCAAGACAGGAGTGGCCCATAAAGTACTAAGCACTGAATATGGGCCTCAGATTAAATTGATGGGGTTTACAGTCAACAATATTTATATACCTTTCTTGTATTTAGGAGCTACCCTTTTCCCTGATTCAGCTTTCTGGTCCTTTTTCCATCCATGACATCATCTCCCCCAGACAATAAGTTGGATCCACCTGCATATCAGATGTTGGGCTCAGGGAAAGACAAAACAACAGTAAGAACAACAACAACAACAAAAACTAGTATAGTCATAGGCTCTTTGGAATATAATGTAAATAGACCTACTACTATCTACAAAATGGAGACCCCCTCCCAACTCATCATCTGAACTATTCCAGACTTTGGGTTCCTGTTTAGTCAACAATTTGCTTGGCTTTATATGTTAACCCTTTTTTCAGCCACTAAGTTCTAGATGTTAACATGATGGCAACCGGACTTCCCTGGACAGACAACCCCACCAATGTCTCCTAGAGCTCTTCTTTCCCAGAACCCTACCCTGTTGGGAAATTGTGAGGAGCCTCACAAAGCATAATGCTTTATTCTGCCTCTAGGAGCCTGGCATTCCTTAAAACATTAAGCCAGTTCCTCCTGTCCACTCTGCATTCCTGATACTATGGCATATCTACATAATCATTGTTTTGCCTAAAAGATCCCCACCCATTCCATTTGATCTGTCTTCTTTCTACCCTCAATACCCACCCTGCCTGCAGGGTATTATTATTAATCCTACCAGTTAAAACCCTTGCAACAGTTGCTAAGG
The DNA here is from genome assembly GCF_950295315.1 of Erinaceus europaeus. NCBI lineage: Eukaryota > Metazoa > Chordata > Mammalia > Eulipotyphla > Erinaceidae > Erinaceus > Erinaceus europaeus. The sequence continues at coordinate 61,656,021 of NC_080169.1, read as the reverse complement.
AAGTTCCTATCTTTCCAGCCCCTTTTTCCTTTCTCTGCCCCTTTCCTAGCCATTTCCATTTCCAGTTTGCCACTTCAGGGTCTGCCCTTTAAAAGCCTTCACTCTCTAATCAATGGAGAATTGCATTGCCTTGCCTCCACAAGCTTGGTTCATGAGTCATCTCCCTCTCATCGCTGAGTGAGTAGCAGCCCAGGCTGGCCCCAGTCACATTCCCTCCAACCCAGAGAGTACGCACCCAGGAAGAGGCACCCCCATGCTAGCCTGGCATCTGGTGCCTACCCCCTCGGCTTCACACAAGCAGCAGACATATGAAAGTGCCCCAACCCCAGGTAAGTAAATGACCACTTGGCTCTCTGCAGGCTTGTGTTAACGAAGGCACTGTGGTTCTTTTTCTCCTTCTTCTTATTTTCCTGAGACCCCTCTGTCATGGGCAACCTTCCTCCTTATCAAGAGGATCCCCAAATCCTCTACTCCTTTTCTTCTAGACAGGTTCTCTGTCTCTGGGACATTTTGCTCTGGGCCACACCTTTGTCCTCTTCACCATGATCACAGCTCTCAGGAGATATGCAGGGCACCCTCCTAAAAAGACTGAGGAAGTTCCCCCTAAGACTTCCCTGGTTCCCCCTTCCTGTGTCTCCCACAGAGAGTGGAAACTCTAACTTGGAAAACAACCCCAGTCTAAGGGACTTTGAGGCTGCAATCCAACATTTAAAGGAGAAGGTCATTCTGCTTGCCCAGCACCATACACTAAATTCAGCCAACAATTGCAGATATTACTATAATTCCATCCTGACTTCCCTGGGAAGAAGACACTAGCAATGTACCCTGGGACCTCACCTATCCAGAAACCTACCCCACTAGAGAACAACAGAAACACACTGGAAGTCGGGATCAACCTGCTAATGTACATGTCCATCAAAGAAGCAATTGTAGAATCCAGAACTTCCACCTTCTGTATCCCCATAAAGAATTTTGTTCTATGTAGCCAGAGGGGGAGAAATGTTAAGGGAATATGACAGAAGGCTCTGAATTCCAGTTCCATTAGGACCTAGACACAGAAGAGGAAAAAAGGAAGAACATCTGGAAGTACCAATAGGTGTAGATGTGACTTATATAGGAAGAGAAGGCAGGATCATAGAAAAAAATGGGCAAATATATATGTCGTTATAGAAATAAGAGTTAACTCTCACTTTGACTTTGGGAGTACTACTGCAGTTCCCAATGTGAGGAATGGGGACAGAGAATTCTGGTGGTGGGGATAGTACATAATTATATTCATGTCATCTCATAATTTTGTAAATCAATATTAAATAATTAATTAAAAAGTAAAAATTAAAAAAAGAAAAATGCATTGTGAAAAAAAAATTTTTTCCATACCCCCACAGGGAGAGAAATATTAGGGGAAGGTGACCAGAGAGCTCTGAACTCTAAATTCAATAGGATCTGGAAAGAGAAGAGGAAGAAAGGAAGGACATTCATAAGTAGTAATAGTTGTAGGTGTGATTTAGAAAGGAAGAGGAGGCAGGACCACAGGAAAAAAAGTAGATAAATATAAAAATATATAGATAGTTATAGAAATAATAGCCAACCCATATCTGTGACCTTGGAAGAATTATTGCAGTTTCCAATAGAGTGAATGAGGACATATAACTATGGTAATAACCGTGTGGAATTATACCCCTGTTATCTCTCTCTTTCTCTTTTGATTTGATAATAAATTGACAAGATTGTGGGAATAAAATAAAATGTTCACCAATTTTATGGAGGACAGGCAGACAGGTCCGCTGTCCCTGCATTTCAGTAAACCTAAGGGACTAGAAATGTAAACAATCAGGATGAATCTTTTTTGCTAATAAAATTGAATGCACTTGTATCTTGGCAGTCTGGATTGGGTGTGGAATGTGGCCAATCCACCCCATCCTTTGTTTCTACCTGATTAATGTACCTTGTAAATAACTGAAATGTATCTTATCTAAAAACACCCTGTAACCAATTAAGCATGCAGCCCAGCTTGAAGTGACTTTCTAAATCTGGCTAGAGATCTGGCGTGATCAGGATTCAGCTGGATTCTGCCAATGTAATAAAGTATCTACCTGCCCTCCATATGGTTTTGGTCTCATACCTTGAGCTGTAACACCTGAATCTGTATCATTCTTGAGTTGTAACACTCAGAGCTATCAGTTGTAACACTCAGAGTTGTAACAGTTACAGCTGAGGATATATTTTTTCCATAACAGGGTAAGAGGGGTATGATTCCATACAATTCCTACCACCAGAGTTCCATATCCCCTCCCTTCCATTGAAAGTTTCCCTGTTCTTTATCCCTATGTGAGTATGGACCAAATATCTTGATGGGGAACAGAAAAGGGAAGATCTGGCTTCTATAATTGCTTTAACACTGGACATGGGTGTCGACAGGTTGATCCATACCCCAGCCTGTTTCTATCTTTCCCTAGTAGGGTAGGGCTCTGGGGAGGTGGGATTCCAGGACACACTGGTAAGGTTGTCTGCCCAAGGAAGTCAAGTTGGCCTCATAGTAGCATCTGCAATTTGGTGGCAAAGTATTAGAGCTGGAGGGTTGATATTGCAGGTCTGGCATCTCTGGACACAGTCTGAATAAAGTGAATCATATGAAGGTGCCACTGGTTGTTTTTATTTGATTTGAGATCAGCAGATGCAGTATCAAATGGTATGAATCAAGAGAAGCATGAAGGAAAACAAGCAAAAGCCCCAGAATTTACAGGACTGGGAGAACTATGGGTTTATAGAGAATGAGGAAGGTTCCTTGTTGTCTTAGAGAACACAAGGGCAATAGGTAATTAGTATTGTAACCAAGTTATTTGGGAACTTGAATTACTTTGAAAATTTACTGGAATTACTGTAACATATAAGACCTTTCCATGATACTTGTCATTTAATGCTATTTACAAATAACTATATCTTTATGGAGTAGCAGCAGCTGTGTTTCTCTCCTCTCCTCTTCCCAGTCAACTAGGAATAACAAAGAAGACCACCTGGGACTACAACAAGACAGGATTAGAACCATTTTAGAAACCCACCAAATCACTAGTGAGTGCAAATACATGTGGCTCATGGACAGAGAGGAGCTTCAGAAGAGATTCCTGGGGCTAAAGCTCATATCTACTCCCTAGCAGCTGAATGACCAGCTGAATTGAGCCCAGGGATTTTGATCCTCAGAGTGTAGGAGGCTTTGTGCATAACCACTGTGTTATCTCTCCTCCACCCTAATTTATCTCTAGGTTAGGAATGAGTGACTTAGCTAAAAAGCCTACTTACAGTTAAAAAGCCCTGGGGCTCCCATAGCCGACATGGAATAAAAAGACAAAAGAGACTTTAACAGCCACTGTTCTCCAACTCAGGGACTGAAATAATATTGAAACAACTGTTAATTTCCAACTGTGAACTCTTTAAGTACCTTATTTAGACACAAGTCAATCCAGGCAAGAGTGATCAGTGGACTGAAAAGTACTGAGAGAGGGACCTTGTAATATACTATATATAATGGTTAAACCAACAAGAAGAAATATTGGAGAAATGAACCAGGAAAAAAGTCCATCTAAAAGCCCCCCAAAGGTAGAAACACAGAAAAACGAGATCAACATACAAAGGGTAGTGAGAAAATAGTCTTAAGAGCAAGGAAAGAGTTTGAAAAATAATGTCATTAGAAATGCATAAACAACAAATGAGATTCTGAAATAAAGCACTATCTCAAGGTAATTAGAAAGCTGAAAGCTGAAATAGGTGAACTAAGAACACAACTAGCTGAAGCACTATCTCAAGGTAATTAGAAAGCTGAAAGCTGAAATAGGTGAACTAAGAACACAACTAGCTGAACAAGCTAATAGGTATAAGAATAGGGTAACAACATAGCTGAGATACAGAAAACAGCAGTGGGGAGAAAGAATAGAATAAATGAGGCAGAAAACAGAATTAACAAGATTGAGGATGAATTAGAGATAACTCAGAAAGAAGTAAGAGACCTCAAAAAGAGATTAAGAGATACTGAAAAACAACAGAGACATACTGTATGACTTAAAAAGAAATAATATGCACATTATAGGCTTTCCAGAGGAAGCAAGAGAGAAGGGAAGAAAGCATTCTTCAGAACGTAACAGTTCAGAACTTCTTTAGTTTAGACAACATCAAAAACATAATGGTTAAAGAAGCCCAGAGGGTCCCAAATAGAATTAGCCAAGACATAAAGATACCAAGACACATCATATTTAGAATTAAAAGGAATAAGGATAAAGAAAAGATCTTGAAGGCTGCAAATGAAAAAACAAAGAGTCACCTACAGAAGAAAACCCATAAGATTAGCAGCAGATTTCTCCACTCAAATACTACAGGCCAGAAGAGAATGGTAAGATATCTATCAAGTGCTCAATGAGAAAGGCTTTCAAGCAAGATTACTGTATCCTGCTAGACTGTCATTCAGACTAGATGGAAGTATGAAAACCTGCTCAGACAAGCAAGAGTTGAAAGAATCAACTATCACTAAGTCTGCTCAGAAAGTTTTGAAAAGTCTCCTATAAATACACATATCACCCTCCCCAACAACAAAAGTCCTGGACCAAATGGCTTCACAAACAAATTCTACAAAAACTTCAGGAAACAGTTAACACCCATACTTCTAAAGCTTTTCCACAAGATTGAAGAAAAAGGAACACTCTCTTCCACCTTCTATGAAGCCAACATCACCCTGATACCAAAAGCAGATAGGGGCACAGCAAAAAAGGGAAACTACAGAACAATATCTCTGATGAACATAGATGCCAATTTATTAAACAAAATCTTGGCCAACTGGATACAGCAGTATATCAAAATGATTGTTCATCACTACCAAATGGGATTTATGCCAGGAATGCAAGGCTGGTTCAACATACATAAGTCAATCAATGTCATTCACCACATCAATAAAAGCAAAGCCTAAAACCACATGATTATCTTAATAAATGCAGAGGAAGCCTTTGACAAAATGCAACACCAATTCATGCTCAAAACAATACAAAAAAATGGGAATAGATGGGAAATTATTCAAGATAATGGAATACATATATAGCAAACCTACAGCCAACATCATACTCAGTGGACAGACTGAAAGCACTGACTCTCAGATCGGGGACTAGACAGGGCTGTACTCCATAACCATTATTCTTCAACATAGTATTGGAAGTTCTTGCCATAGCAATCAGGCAAGAGAAAGAAATCAAAGGAATAAAGATAGTAAGGGAAGAAGTCAAGCTCTCACTATTTGCAGATGATATGATAGTATACATAGAAAAACCTAAAGAACCCAGCAGAAACCTACTGTAAGTTATTAGGCAATATAGCAAGGTGTCAGGCTACAAAATCAATGTACAATGTACAAAAATTAGTGGCATTTCTCTATGCAAACACTAAAGCTGAAGAAGAAGAAGAAGACAACCAGAGATTACTCCCATTCACTGTTGCAGCAAAATCAATAAAATACCTAGGAATAAAGCTGACCAATGAAGTGAAAGATTTATATACGGAAAACTATGAGTCACTATTCAAGGAAATAGAAAGTGATACCAAGAAATGGAAAGACATCCCATGCTCATGGATTGGAAGGATAAGTATCATCAAACTGAATATTCTCCCCAGAGCCATATACAAATTTAATGCGATGCCCATCAAAGTTCCACCAAGCTTCTTTAAGAGAATAGAACAAACACTACAATCATTTATCTGGAACCTGAAAACACCTAGAATTGCCAAAAACATTTGAGGGAAAGAAACAGAAATGGAGGCATCATACTCCCAGACCTCAAACTTTATTATAAAGCCATCATCATCAAAACAGCATGGTACTGGAACAAAAATAGGCACACAGACCAGTGGAACAGAATTTAAAGCCCAGAACTAAACCACCACACCTATGGACATCTAATCTTTGATAACGGGGCCCAAAGTATTAAGTGGAGGAGGGAGGCTCTCTTCAATAAATGGTGCTGGGAAAAAACTGGGTTGAAACATGCAGAAGAATGAAACTGAACCACCTTATCTCAACAGAAACAGAAATAAACTCCAAATGGATCAAGTACCTGGATTTTAGACCAGAATCTATCAAATACCTAGAGGAAAACATTGGTGAAACACTTTCCCACCTACACCTCAAGGACATCTTTGATGAAACAAATCCAATAGCAAGGAAGACTAAAGCAGATGCAATACAATGGGACTACATCAAATTGAAAAGCTTCTGCACAGCCAAAGATGCTATCACACAAACAAGGAGACCCCTCACAGAATGGGAGAAGAGCTTCAAATGCCATACATCAGATAAGACACTAATAACCAAAATATACAAAGAGCTCAGCAAATTTAGCACCAAAAAAGCAAATGACACAATTCAAAAATGGGCAGTGGATATGAACGATATATTCACTTCAGAGGACACCCAAAAGGCTAACAAACATATGAAAAATTGTTCCGGGTTGCTGATTGTCAGTGTAATGCAAACAAAGACAACAATGAGATACCACCTCATTTTGGCAATAATGGCATACCTCAAAAAAGACAGTAGAAAGAAGTTCTGGAGAGGCTGTGGGGACAGAGGAACCCTTCTGCACTGCTGGTGGGAATGTAAATTGGTCCAGCCTCTCTGGACAGCAGTCTGGAGAACTCTCACAAGGCTAGACAGTGGCATTCCATATGACCCAGTAATTCCTCTCCCGGGGATATACCCCAAAGATTTCATAATGCCCTGTCAGAAAGGTGTGTATACACCTATGTTCATAGTAGCACAATTCATAATAGCTAAAACCTGGAAGGAACCCTGGTGCCCAACAGCAGATGAGTGGCTGAGAAAGCTGTGGTACATATACACAATGGAATACTATGCAGCTATTAAGAACAATGAACCCACGTTTTCTGACCCATCTTGGACAGAGCTAGAAGGAATTATGTTAAGTCAGCTAAGTCAGAAGGATAAAGATGAGTGTGGGATGATCCCACTCATCCACAGAAGTTGATAAGGAAGAACAGAAAGGGAAACTAAAATCAGGATTTGACTAAATCTAGAGTAGGGCACCAAACTAAAAACCCTGTGGTGAGGGGGGAGCGTGGACATTTGGCTTCCAGGGGCAGCATGGGGGGGTCAGGGGTGGGTGGGTGGTATGGAACACAGTCTCTTGGTGGTGGGAATGGTGTTTATGTACACTCCTATTAAATTGTAGTCATATAAATCACTATTTAATTAATATGACAGGGAAAAATTTGATTGTATGTCTCAAACTTTTTAAAAAATATTTATTTATTTCCTTTTTGTTGCCCTTGTTATCATTGTTGTTGTTGTTATTGTTGATGTCGTCTTTGTTGGATAGGACAGAGAGAAATGGAGAGGGGGGGGAAGACAGAGAGAGGGAGAGAAAGACAGACACCTGCAGACCTGCTTCACTACCTATGAAGGGACTCCCCTGCAGGTGGGGAACTGGGGCTCGAACTGGGATCCTCATACCAGTCCTTGCTCTTTGCACCACGAGCGCTTAACCTGCTGTGCTACCTCCCGACTCCCTGTCTCAAACTTTTTAAAGCACAGACTGAGTCTTTTTAATACATAAGGTGACTCTTTGATATGTTGACTCTCTCAAAAGCCTAGACCAGGGAGAAAAGAAGCAATGGGTAGCACAGCTATATATAAGATGTTGGGTATTATACAGCAAATCCTAACAAAGTGACTTTTCAAAGTTAACCCAATTACCAAATATTGTGATGATAACAATAACTATCCATTGTCTTCTTGAACCCTAAGACAGCAGGAACCTCACATTTCTTCTATAGACTCTGTATTTCCCCCGTCCTGGAAACTCTAGGGTGGGGCACACTTTCATGCATGCTTCTATTAATTCATAGCAAATAATATTACATCTGCTTATCCCAACCTAATCAGTGCAAAGAGTACTACCTCAGCATGCTTCACTTCAGACTGTGTCCAGAGACTTCAGGTGTGGAATGACAACCGTTCAGCTTCATTACACAGGTGAGACCTTTCCTTTCATAGTATTCTAATTCCATTCTAGGTCGTTCACTTCCTAACATAGTCCCAAAACCTAAATATAGGTCAGGTTCTATGAGATAGAGCATATATTCACATGTGTTCATAAACTAGGGAAAAATATATACCTGAAAGCAAAAGTACACAATAGTCTGCAGTGAGTCAGCATAAAGTTCCTAATGAAATAGTATCTAATTAGTCTGCAGTGAGTCAGCATAAAGTTCCTAATGAAATAGTATCTAATTAGACATAGATATCCTCCTCACCTACTTCCTATTACAGTTCTCTCATTCATTCAAAAGCTAACCTCATGAAAGCAATGACTATGAAAGCTGAATAAGGACAAGAGTCTGGCATACTTTAATGATGACTCTTTAGTCACTATCAGGCCACCCCATCAGCTGGGGTCCTATTCAGGGAGTCCTGAGATTCTCAGACATGTTGGGCGTAGGCCTCAAATAAATCCCTCTCATCTTGTTACAGGTGATCTCTATCAGGAATAACAAAAAACAGACCCCTCTGTGGGACCCCCATAGGACCTTGCCCTCAACTTGAATCAACAATGGTAGAGTGTGTTCCATCCTCGGAAGGGAGGGCAGACAACATACTATATGCTACACCTGAGGAAGATGGGTCGATATTGGGGCAGCTTGGAATGTTCCTACTCATGACCACAGAATGTGAGCTCAGATCTACAGAGATGTATAGGTCACATAGGCTCCTAAGTTGAATATGGGCACCCACAAGTCAAATTGAGTGGTTTTACAGTAAACAATATTTATGTGCCTTTCCCATATTAGGGAGCTACTCTTTTTCCTGATCCAGCTTTCTGGTCCTTTTCCAGCTATGATATCATCTCCCCAGAAAATAACTTGGATCCACCTGCATATCAGATTTCAGGCTCAGGAAAAACAAAAAAGCTAGTATAGCTACAGGCCCTTTGGAATATAACTAAAATATGGCTACTAGCTATCTACAAAATGGAGGACCCCCCCCCCCAACTCTTCATCTGCACTATTCCAGCCTTTAGGTCCATGACCAACAATTTGTTTGGCTTTCTATGTTAACTCACTTTTCAGCCATCAGGTTCCAGATGTAAGCATGATGCCAACTAGATTTCCCTAGACAGACAACCCCACCAATGTGTCCTGTGTCTCTGATTTCCCAGAGCCCCACCCTACTATGGAAAGAGAGAGGCAGGCTGGGTATATGGATCACATTCAGTGGGGAAGCAATTACAGAAACCAGACCTTCCACCTTCTGTGTCCCACAGTAACCTTGGGTCCATAATCCCAGTGGGATAAAGAATAGGAAAGCTATCAGGGGAGGGGATGGGATAAGGAGAGCTGTTGGTGTGAATTGTGTGTAGTTGTATCCCTCTTATCCTATGGTTTTGCCCATGTCACCTTCTTATAAATAAGAATTAAAAAAAGAAAAGAAAAAGGGAAATATAAAGTAGAACTTGGACTTGGTTGGGTGACTGGCACAAAGTAAAGAACATGGTGGCAGGGGTTGGGGAAAGCTTTTAGGTTACTGGTTGATGACTTTGGAGGAGGACTTAGGCTGCAGGGTGGGGGTTAGGACAATGCTTTGCAGAAACTGAGAAATTTTACCCATGTATCAACAACTGTATTTACTGTAAAATATTAACCTTTCCAGTAGAAATTAATAGTAAAGTAATTTAACAACTTAAAACAAGAATGTGAATGATAAAATTAAAGTAGTAGTTTACAAAAAAATAAAGAAGAAATTTTCTGATGATGCAAAATTAAGATGTTAGATACAATAGCTACTTATCATGTTGGGCTTGGGCAAAAATTAGTAAAGTCAATGGCCCCTTGGAATATACCTAAAATAGACCTACTAGCTTTTTCCAAAATGGAGAGCCCAAATCTCTCCTGCTGTATTCTTGCCTTTAGGTTCCTGATTAAACAATTTGTTCTGCTTTATAGTTTATGCTTTTTCAGCCACCAATATGCAGATGTTACCATAACACCAACTTGACATCATTGGGCCGAGGACCTCACTAATGTATCCTAGAGCCCCACCTCTCCAGAGCCCTCCCCCACAAGGGAAAGGTAGACACAGACTGGGAGTATGGATAACCTGCCAATGCCCATGCCCAGTGAAGAGACAATTATAGAAGCCAGACCTCTCACCTTCTGTACTCCACAATGATCCTGGGTCCATGGTCCCAGAGGGATAAAAAAAATAGGAAAGCTTTCAATGGAGGAAATGGGATACAGAATTCTGGTAGTAGGAATTTTGTGGAATTGTACTCATCCTATGGTCTCATTAATATTTTTATTTTATAAGTAAAAAATAGGTAGCTGGGTGGTGGTGCACCTGGTTGAGCATACACATTACAAGGCACAAGGACCCAGGTTCAAGCCCCAGGCCCCCACCTGTAGGGGGGAAAGCTTCATGAGTGTCTCTGTATCTCTCCTTCTCTATCACCCTTCCTCTTGATTTCTGCCTGTCTCTAATAAATAAAAAGAATTAAATGAAGATAACAAATTTTAAAAAAAATAGTGAGAGGAAGTACACACCCAGTATCTCACTACATGGGAAATTAAATAGCCAGTTAACCACTCTGTAATTTATATTACCTACCTATGAAAGGAAACAGCAGAATGTTGACCCTCCAAACCTTACTTTGTAATCATGAAGGAAATGAGGGTTTGAATGAAAATGTTAACCTATATAACATATAATATACATTTAGTATCAAATTTTATATTAATATGATTGCTAGTGTTGTCCATAAATTATGAAACACTATTTCTTCCACAGAAATATGAAGAGTTGGAAAAAATACATTACACTTTAATTAAACATGTTTTGACAGTGGTTATACACGGTGATTAGATAAAACACTTTTATGCTTGGAGTTCTAATATCCCAGGTTCAATCTCTAGCACCAAAATAAGTCATAGTTGAGTAATACTCTGGTTAAAAATATTGGAGTCCTCTTTATTTTAAAAAACATTCTCTAGCCCTCTGGGAGCATGGACCCAGGGTCATTGGGGGTTGCAGAAGGTAGAAGGGTTAGGGATGCAGTATTATTTGGTTTGGATTGGGAGACGTATACTGGAAAGTGGGCCCTGTCCAAGGGTTCCAGGACTGGGGGAAGTAGGGGCTCTATAGTGGAGATGTGAGGTTCCTGCTGTCTTAGGGTTCAAAAAGACAATCGATAGTTAATGTTATAATATTGCATCCGCCGATCACAACCTAACCAACGCAATGATTGCCACCTCAACATGCTTCACCTCAGACTGTGTCCAGAGACTTCACATGTGGAATGACAACCCTTCAGCTTCATTACTCGGGTGAGACCTTTCCTTTTATAGTACACTCTAATTTCATCTCAGGTAGTTCACTTTCTAACAAAGTCCCATAACCTAGATATACACCAGTTTCTGTGAGAGAGAGCTTATGTTCACACGTATCCATAAACTACGGCAAAATATATACCTGAAAGCAGAAGTACACTAGAGTTTGCAGTGAGTACCTCCCTAACACTTCCTCTCCACTATTCCAAGCTTGGGATCCATGATTGCTCAACAAATTGTTTGGCTTCGTATGTTAACTCTTTTCAATCACCAGGTTCCAGATGCCACCAGGATGCTGGCCAGGCTTCCCTGGATTGAAGACCCCACCAATGTGTCCTGGAGCTCAGCTTCCCCAGAGACACACCTTACTAGGGAAAGAGAGAGGCAGACTGGGAGTATGGACCGACCAGTCAACGCCCATGTTCAGCAGGGAAGCAATTACAGAAGCCAGACCTTCTACCTTCTGCAACCCTCAATGACCCTGGGTCCATGCTCCCAGAGGGATAGAGAATGGGAAAGCTATCATGGGAGGGGGTGGGTTATGGAGATTGGGTGGTGGGAATTGTGTGGACTTGTACCTCTCCTACCTTATGTTTTTGTTCATTAATCCTTTCTTAAATAAAAAATTAAAAAAAAATTAAATCCCAGTTACATTCATATAAATCCATTCTTAATCTGCCCTCTTCTACTGATATCATTGTTTTATTTATTTATTTAGATTCCAGGGTTATTACTGGGTCTTGGTGCTGGCACTACAATGCAAATCTTCTGATATCCATTTTTTTCTCCCCCCCCCATTTTATTAGATAAGACAGAGAGAAAATAAGAGGGGGTGGGGTTATACATACATACATACATACATACATACATACATACATATATATTTGGAGAGAGAAGGGGGCATGGGGGTGGGGAGTCTTCTTCACTACTGTAAATCACCCTTGCAGCTTGGGAGTGGGGGCTCAAACCCGGTTTCTGGCTGATCCTTGCACATAGTACTATGTGTGCTTAACCAAATGCACCACCGCCTGCCCCAACCCCATTTTGTTGTTCTTTTACTAATACTTCAATGTCTAAATTACTATAGAATATAATTCTTAAAGTTGATTGTTGTCATCCATTCACCTTTATTATTAAAAAGTATCCTGGATATTTTGTTTCTTTATACAAACTTGATAGTTATCTGTTTATATTCAAAAATAAACATAGGATATTTATTGGATTATTTTGCAACTATATTTAAAGTTGAGAGAAATTATATTTTAACATGATTGAGTTTTCCAACTCATGGTCATGGAGTACCCAGGATATTATGTCTGATAAAATACAGATAGCTTAGCTATGGATATCACTTTTATGCTTGACACCATGGATATCATTCTTGCTCAGTGTCCGCCTGACTTCCCAATCCCACTTCTCCCAGAGGTCTTTTTTTTTAAAAAAAAAAAATCATTTTTGATCAAAAGAGAGAGAGAAACTTGGGTAGAGAGGAAAAAAAGAAGAATAGCCACAGCAGCATCACACCACTATCTTTAAAAATTCAGCGGGCGTTATATTGGTATTGGTACAAAGATCTATTGTAGGGTGGTGGGAGGTATCGCAGCGGTTTAAGCACACATGGTGCAAAGCACAAGGACTGGCATAAGGATCCGGGTTGTTGGAGCCCGGCTTCACACTTGCCGGGGGTGGTTTCACAGGTGGTGAAGCAGGTCTGCAGGTGTTTATCTTTCTCTCCTTCTCTCTGTCTTCCCTTCCTCTCTCCATTTCTCTCTGCCCTATCCAATAACAACAATAACAATAATAACGACAAACAACAAGGGCAATAAAAGTGGAAAAATAGCCTCCTGAAGCAGTGGAGTCATAGTGCAGGCACCGAGTTCTAGCAGTAACCCTGGAGACAAAAAAAAAAAAAAAAAACCCTAATGTTGAATACTGTATAAAAAGAGTCCTAGTCACATCAAACAATTGCTTAGTATATAAGAGTCATTTCACAATTTCATTGGAGCTTACTTTAAATATTGTTTATCAGTAATTACAAGTGTACTTTTCTAACAAATATATGGACGGTAGGTTTAATGCGGAGTGTATTACTAAACAGCTACATTAAAGGCAACCATTCTTTGGATAAAATCTAGATGATGCCTAGACTAGGTTTTCTGAAATACGTAAAATAGTAGAGCTATCATATATTTCTAAGATCCCAGTACTAAGTTCTCAATAAAGTTATTTATTACTGTTTTACTATTTGAAATGTTTATCCATCTTACTGAAGCTCTGGAAAACCAAAATTTTTTCATAACATAATTTGGCAACAGTCACAATTAGTTTGAGTAATTTTTTGTTGTTGTTGTTGCCCACTGTTTTAAAAATGTCAGACTTAGCAGAATGTAATCATCTGGAATGCAAATGTCATCCAAACAGCATCTTGAATAATGAGAAGGTCAAGAAAACAAAATCTTCAATATTTAATATTTCAGCTTTGAAGCATTTGGGGAATTGGACACATTAGACTTCAAGCTGTTCTTTGTTCATGATAACATTATCAATGAGATAGGAAAGTAGAAATAGAGTAATATGTTATCCTGACAAAAATTCTAACCACAGGGGGAAAGGGAGCATTTTCTACCCCATTTTATTCTGGATCTTGAAAAATAAAATTTAAAAAAATGTCAAAGCATGAACAAACAGTAGAATCCCTAGTATTTTATTCAAATTAAACTGTAGTTAATATCAGACAAGTTTTACATTAAAATCACTTTTAAACTTCCTATTTCAGTCTAATTTTATACTTTTAGAACAACTGTGTCCCTGTGAGTCCTTCATTCACCCTTCCTTTGTGCTAGCATTGACATAGTAGCATATTTATCATAACAAAATGAATTTTAAAATATAATTTTATTCTAAGTACAGGTTATTTAGATTTTTGCTGTTCATCCATTAATACCCTTTATTCCCCATTCCAATCCTCTAAACCCCAATACCATATTATATTTTGCAGACAGTTTCGCCTTACCTAGCTTTTTCTTATTATTGTTTTGTGTTCACTATCTTGACTTGCTTGAAGATATGTGAAAAATGCATATAAAACTAATTTTAATTTTGTTTTTCTTTCATGATTAGGTTGAAGTTGCTTAACTGGGAAGGTTATCAGAGAGGTGATATGCTCTTCTCAATGTTTCATTTTAGGCAGTATAATGGCAACCCTTTTGTTAGAAGATATTATTGCTTGTTCATTATTTATTTTATTATTTATCACTTAAGATTTAAATTTGTGTAGACTCATGATTTTTTATTTTATTTTTACATTTGTAACCCAATACCACTGTACTTTGTTGTTAAATCTATTCCAATTTTGGGAAATATTTTTCTTCCTATTTTTTTATTAAAACTTTTTGTCTTATTTTTTGTTACTTAATATTGGATTAGAATATTATAAAATTCTAGGGTTATGAGTTTATACTGATTAGTGCATATGAGATCAAATAACTTTAAATCTTTCAAATGTCTATTTTCTTTTGCCTTCATACACACCCCTTTTTCTTTTTCTTTTTCTTTTCCTTTCCTTTCCTTTTCTCTTCTTTTCTTTTCTTTTTTTGTTTCAGAGTTTTATCCCTTTCTAGAACTGCAGGAGATTCCAGGCCCATTTTGTGTTTCTCATGCTCTAGTTGTGTAGCCCTTTAATAGAGCATAGTATTTAAAAACCAGTATCAATGAACTATTGTGGTCAATGTTACTGCAGTGTCGCTGATCCTTAAATTATTGAAGAGAAGTGGGAAATATTTCTTTATATACTAACTCTTATGTACCTCTTACACTTTCACATGCCCATATTTATGTAATTGCACATAAAAATGTAATAAGTCTGTGTTAAAATTTTACCTCAAGCTCTACATCACAGCCTTCAATTTAGTAGTCCCATTTTTCTTATCTATTTGTCTTAAAGTGATAGACCTGCCTAAAACTTGCCCATACTATATTTTCCACCTTATTTTGCAAATAGTTAAGAAATTCCTAAAGTATCTGAACCATATTTACAAATCAGAGTGCAAAGTGTACATGCAGTTTTTGCTGTCTCTGACTTTGCAAAATTCACTCAGTACTGTTTTCTAATTTACACAAGCCAACTTCTTTCTTTTCTCAAAATCCTCAATTCAGTTTTAGATTCATTGGAAAATACAGGCTCATTTATTACAGAGAACATTCCATCTTTCTCCCACATCCTAGCTGGTTAAAAAAGGCAAAATTTAATTTATTCTTGTAATGCATCTGCATTTTTAGCATGTGCATAGATTGTGTAGTCATGAACACAATTTTAAGCAAAATTTTATGCTTAACCTAAAGTCCTCTATAGCAACTTTCTCTCAGTTACTGTGCTTTCACCAGCAAAACTTGGCAATCTGATCTGTTTTCCTTCCTACCTTGGATTCTCAAATACCATATAAATGAAACCAATACTATATGAGTTTTTATTCTTTCACTTAGAAAAAAATGTATTTAAAATCCATCTACAAAAAGGAATTCTGATACACTGTTGGAGGGATTATGGTTGATTCAGAATCTATGGAGGGGGTTGAGGGTGGTGCTTCTCATTGAATAAACATGTACAGTGCATAAAAACTCAGATTCAAACCTTCAGCCCCCACCTGCAGGAGGGAAACTCTGTAAGTGGTGAAAAAGTGCTACAGGTCTCCCATTCTCTCTCTCTCTCTCTTTTTCTCTCTCTCCTTCCTCTTCCTTTTTGACTTCTCTCTGTCTCTATTCAATAAATAAGTAAAAAGAGTCTATGGAAAGAGATGATAAAGACTCCTTTAAGAGCTGAAGATAAAAATACCTTATGATACTGCCACACAATGTCTGGGCATTTATTAGAATGATATGAAAATACTAATTCGAAATAGTATATGCATCTGTGTCTTTACAGCAATATTTTTCAAAATGACCAAACCATGGCCCTCAGAGGATGACTGGATGAGAAGTTATGAAACATAGACTCAAAGAAATACTACTACTTGGGAGTCGGGCTGTAGCGCAGCGGGTTAAGCGCAGGTGGCGCAAAGCACAAGGACCGGCATAAGGATCCCGGTTCGAACCCCGGCTCCCCACCTGCAGGGGAGTCGCTTCACAGGCGGTGAAGCAGGCCTGCAGGTGTCTATCTTTCTCTCCCCCTCTCTGTTCCCCTCCTCTCTCCGTTTCTCTCTGTCCTATCCAAACAACGACGACAACAACAATAATAACTACAACAATAAAACAACAAGGGCAACAAAAGGGAATAAATAAATTAAATAAAATACAAAAAAAAATTAAAAAAAAAAAAAAGAACTAATTTAAAAAAAAAAAGAAGAAATACTACTACTTTGTTATTTAATAAAAAGATGACAATGAGTCTTTTGAGATAAAATAAAATTAATTTATACTAAGTAGGAAAATGAAAGAACATTACTGAGTAGTTTTCTTGGTTGTTTAAAATTGATAACTAGAGCAAAAAATGTAAAAAAGAAACAAAATTTACTCTGAAATCTAATGTTTTTGGAGGTAGCAGAAAGAGATGAAAGAACTAGGTAAAGGAATTAGTGATGGGGGGATGGCTCAGAGTCTTTGGTGCCTGTCATGGTACATCTTATATACATATAGATGTATAAAACTTTATGCTCAAAATTTTATAAATATATTTATTTTTACTTCCTATGACAAAGTGAAGGAAGCAGAAAAGGAGAGAGAGGGAGAAAGAGAGATACAGAAATTTGTAGCACTGCTTTACCCCACATGAAACTTGTATCCTGCAAGTGGAAACTAGGAGCTTGAATCTGGATTCTTATTTCTGGTAACATGTGCACTCAGTCAAGTGCACTACCATCTGTCCTCATACCCAAGTTTTATTTACTTATTTTTTTATTTATTTAAGAAAGGAGACATTAACAAAACCATAGAATGAGAGGGATACAATTCCGCACAATTCCCATAACCCGATCTCCACATCCCACCCCCTCCCCTGATAGCCTTCCCATTCTTTATCTCTCTGGGAGTATGGATCCAGGGTCATTGTGGGTTGCAGAGGGTGGGTAATTGCTTCACCGTTGAACATGGGCATTGACTGGTCGGTCCATACTCCCAGTCTGTCTCTCTCTTTCCATAGTAGGGTGGGGCTCTGAGGAAGTGGCGCTCCAGTACACATTGATGGGGTCGTCTGTCCAGGGAAGTCTGGTCAGCATCCGGAACCTGGTGGCTGAAAAAAGAGTTAACATACAAAGCCAAACAAATTGTTGAACAATCATGGACCTAAAAACTGTGATAGTGCAGATGAAGTGTTGGGGGTATTCCCTGCATGCTTTTGTGTACTTCTGCTTTCAGGTATATATTTTTCCCCTAGTTTATGCGCACGAGTGAACCTATGCTCTATCTCAGGGGACCTGGACTATATCTAGGTTTGGGGACTTTATTGGGGAGTGGAACACCTGGAATGGAATTAGAGAATACTATGAAAGGAAAGGTCTCACCTGAATAATGAAGCTGAAGGGTTGTCATTCCACACCTGAAGTCTCTGGTCACAGTCTGAAGTGCAGCATGCTGGGGTGGCACTCATTGTGTTGATTAGGTTGTGATCCGTGGATACAATATTATTTGATTTGAATTGAGAGCAGCATGCAGAAAAGTGGGCCCCACCCTAAGGTTCCAGGACTGGGGAGAATATAGGCTCTATAGTGGAAATGTGAGGTTCCTGCTGTCTTAGGGTTCAAGAAGACAATGGATAATTATTGTTATCATCACATTATTTGGTGATAGGGTTAACTTTGGAAAGTCCCTTTGACAGCGTTTGGGGTATAATACCCAGCATCTTGTACATAGCTGTGCTGTCAGTTGCTTCTGTTCTCCCTGGTCTAGGCTTTTGGGAGAGAACATATCAAAGACAGCCTATGTATTAAAAAGACTCAGTCTGTGTTTTAAGAAGTTCTAGACATATCATCAGGTTTTGCCTCTCATATTAATTAAATAGTGGTTTATATAATGTTTACACTTTAATAGGATTGTACATAAACACCACTCCCACCACCAAAAGACTGTGTCCCATCCCCCTCACCCACCCCCACCCCCCCACCCTCCACCATGCCCGGTAGCCCAATGGCCACCCTCCCCTTCACCACAGTGTTTTTACATTGGTGCCCTGCTCTCAATTTAATCAGATCCTGCTTTTAGTTTCCCTTTCTGTTCTTCTTTCTGAGCTTCTGTTGATGAGTGGGGATATCCCATACTCATCTTTATCTTTCTGACTTAGCTGACTTAACATAATTCCTTCTAGCTCTGTCCAAGATGGATCAGATAAGGTGGGCTCATTGTTCTTAATAGCTGCATAGTATTCCATTGTGTATATGTACCACAGCTTTCTCAGCCACTCATCTGCTGTTGGGCACCTGGGTTCCTTCCAGGTTTTAGCTATTATGAATTCTGCTGCTATGAACATAGATGTACACACATCTTTTTGGTTGGGCAATATGGAATCCTTGGGGTATATCCCCAGGAGAGGAATTACTGGGTCATATGGGAGGTCTAAGTCTAGACTTGTAAGAGTTCTCCAGACTGCTGTCCAGAGAGGCTGGACCAATTTACATTCCCACCAGCAGTGTAGAAGGGTTCCTCTGTCCCCACAGCCTCTCCAACATTTGTTGCTGCTGTCCTTTTTAATGTATGCCATTCTCACAGGAGTGAGGTGGTATCGCAATGTTGTCTTTATTTGCATCTCTCTAACAATCAGCGACATGGAACAGTTTTTCATATGTTTGTTAGCCTTTTGGATCTCCTCTGAAGTGAATGTCTTGTTGATATCCTCTACCCATTTTTGGATGGTGTCATTTGCTTTTTTGGTACTAAGTTTGCTGAGTTCTCTGTATATTTTGGTGATTAGTCTCATGTATGATGTCTGGCATGTGAAGATCTCCCATTCTGTGAAGGGTCTCTTTGTTTGTGTGATAGTTTCTTCGGCTGTGAAGAAGCTTTTCAATTTGATGTAGTCCCATTGGTTTGTTTCTGCTTTAGTCTTCCTTGAAATTGGGTTTGTTTCATCAAAGATGTCCTTGAGGTTTAGGTGGGAAAGTGTTTCACCAATGTTTTCCTCAATGTTTCTGGTCTGACATCTAGGTCTTTGATCCATTTGGAGTTGATTTTTGTTTCTGGTGAGATAAGGTGGTTCAGTTTCATTCTTCTGCATGTTATAACCCAGTTTTCCCAGCACCATTTATTGAAGAGAGCCTCCTTCTTCCTTTTAATACTTTGGGCCCCCTTATCAAAGATTAGATGTCCATAGGTGTGGGGGTTTAGGTATGGGCTTTCAATTCTGTTCCACTGCTCTGTGTGCCTATTTTTGTTCCAGTACCAGGCTGTTTTGATGATGATGGCATTATAATATAGTTTGAGATCTGGGATTGTGATGCCTCCGTTTCTGTTTCTTTTCCTCAAGATGGTTTTGACAATTCTAGGCGTTTTTTGGTTCCAAATAAATGAATGTAGTTTTTGTTCTATTTTCTTAAAGAAGCTTGGTGGAACTTTGATGGGTATCACAGTACATTTGTAGATGGCTCTGGGGAGAATATTCATTTTGATGATATTTATTCTTCCGATCCATGAGCATGGGATGTCTTTCCATTTCTTGGTATCACTTTCTATTTCCTTGAATAGTGACTCATAGTTTTCAGTATACAAGTCTTTCACTTCTTTGGTCAGCTTTACTCACAGGTATTTTATTGATTTTGTTGCAACAGTGAATGGGAGTGATTTTTGGATGTCTTCTTCTTCAGATTTAGTGTTTGCATAAAGAAATGCCACTGATTTTTGTACATTGATTTTGTAGCCTGACACCTTGCTATATTGCCTAATAACTTCCAGTAATTTTCTGCTGGATTCTTTAGATTTTTCTATGTATACTATCATATCACCTGCAAATAGTGAGAATTTGACTTCTTCCCTTCCAATCTGTATTCCTTTGATTTCATTCTCTTGCCTGATTGCTATGGCAAGAACTTCCAATACTATGTTGAAGAGTAACGGTGACAGTGGACAGCCCTGTCTAGTCCCCGATCTGAGGGGGAATGCTTTCAACTTCTGTCCATTGAGTATGATGTTGGATGTAGGTTTGCTATATATAGACTCCACTATCTTGAGGAATTTCCCATATATTCCCATTTTTTGTAGAGTTTTGAGCATGAATGGGTGTTGGATTTTGTCAAAGGCTTTCTCTGCATCTATTGAGATAATCATGTGGTTTTTGGCTTTGCTTTTATTAATGTGGTGAATGACATTGATTGACTTACGGATGTTGAACTAGCCTTGCATTCCTGGGATGAATCCCACTTGGTCATGATGAACAATCTTTTTGATATGTTGCTGTATCCGGGGTCTCTCTGACACAGTTAAGCAGTATGTTGTTTAGTTTCCAGATTCTGTGACTTTTAATAATTTTCTGTTTATTGTTAAATGTTAGTTTTACCCCACTGTGGTCTGAGAAGATATTTGGGATGATTTCAATGCTCTTGAATTTATTGATGCTGTCTTTATGGCCTAACATGTGGTCTATCCTTGAGTATGTGTTGTGTGGATTTGAAAAGAATGTGTATTCCAATTTTTTGGGGTGAAGAGCTCTGAAAATGTCCAAGAGTTCTAGTCTATCCATCTCTTCATTTAATTCTCTTGTTTCTTTGTTGATTCTGTGTTTTGTTGATCTGTCTAAGTGTGAGAGTGGGGTGTTAAAATCTCCCACTATTATTGTATTACTATTGATGTATTTTTGAAATTCTTTGAGAAGGTGCTTGATGTATTTAGATGGTCTCTCATTGGGTGCATAGATGTTAATAATTGTTATATCTGCTTGGCTGATTGATCCTTTAATCATTATGTAATGACCTTGCCTATCTTTTATTACTTTATTTAATTTAAAATCTATTGTGTCTGAGATGAGAATGGCTGTTACTGCCTTTTTTTGTGGTCTGTTAGCCTGTATGATAGTTTTCCATCCTTTCACTTTAAGTCTGTGTTTATATTATTGTGTCAGATAGGATTCTTGCAAGCAGCATATGGTTGGGTTATATTGTCTGATCCATCCTCCCACTCTGGGCCTTTTGATGGGTGAGTTTAAGCCATTGAATTTTACTGATATTATGGATTTAATGTGTTGTAGTGCCATTGTTCAACAAGTTTTTATTTGATATGTTGCAAATACTATAGTGATGTTCTTATTTATAAGAGGTTTTTTAGAACCTCTTTCAGGGCCAGTTTGGTGATAGTTGTTTCCTTTAACTGTTGTTTGTCTGAGAAGGTTTTGATCCCTCCATCTAGTTTGAATGAAAGTCTAGTGGGATATATTATCCTTGGTTGAAACCCTTTTTCATTCAGGGCTCAATAGATATCTTGTCATTCTCTTCTGGCCTTTAGAGTTTGGGTAGAGAAGTCTGCTGATAGTCTTATAGTTTTTCCCCTGTATGTGATTTTTTGTTTTTCTCTTGCAGCCTTTAGGATCCTTTCTTTATCCTTACTTCTTCTCATTGTGACTATGATATGTCTTGGTGTCTTCAGGTCTGGGTTGATTCTGTTTGGGACTCTCTGAGCCTCTTTCTTAATGTCCTTTCTGTTGTTCAGGTCTGGGAAGTTTTCTTCTATAATTTCCTCTAGAATTCTTGCTTCCCCTTCCTCTCTTTCTTCCTCTGGCAGGCCAATTATATGAATTTTACTTCTTTTGAGATCATCCCATATGTCTCTGTTGTTGTTTTCAGTGTCTCTCAATATCTTTTTGAGTTCTTTCACCTCTTTCTTCTTTTTCTATAGCTCATCCTCTGTCTGGCTAATTCTGTTTTCTGCTCTGCTAGTCTGGTTTCCCTTCCCTTGGCTGCTTTCTTCATTACAGCTATTTCAGCTTTCAGTTCTCTAATTGCCTCAAGGTAGTCAATATTTTCCTTGAAGGTCTCATCTGTTGTTTCTCTAATACTGCTATTCCTTTCCTCCAAAGTTGTTTTCATTTCTATGATTAATAAATTTATTATTACTTGCATGCTTTTCTTATCTATGGTTACTTCTGGCTGATTTGTAGTTTCTTCTAGGCTCTTGTATTCATTCATTGTGGTAGCAGTTTTATTTGCTCTTGATCTACCCATTTTTAATGTGTTTTTTATTTTTATATTCTGTTGTTCCTCAGTTGCTTTGTTTTATGTACAAGCCACTCTATACTAAATACCTTTATGACAAATGCAATCACCACCCTCAGAAATTACTATAGTAACTAAAGCAATGACTGAAGCAGTTTAACCAATACCAGTTAGTCCCACAATGTCTCCAGTTCAATAAAAAATAGCAACCAAATCTAAATGAAAAAGAAAGAGAAAGGAAAAAAGGGATAGCTGGAATAGACAATTATGAAAATCTGCTGTCCACTGTAGATTCTAGGGGTAGCAAGAGGGGAAGGGGAGGTAGAGCAGAGACACACACAAAGAGAGTCCGCTCTGAGTCAGACTTCTTCCCTGAAATAGTTCACAAATAAATATCAGTGAATTCAGAAGGCAGAGGGATGAGGAAGGGAGAAAGGAAGACAGGGGAAAAAATAGAGAAAAGAAAAAAGAAGGAAACAGAAAAAAAAAAGCAGTGAAAGGAGAGGTATATATATATATATATATATATATATATATATATATATATATATATATATATTTAATTGGCTTGGAGGTAGGAGAAGGGCGATAGTGTATAGAGGAGGTATGAAAAGTGAGACAAGTTTCTCTCACAGTGGGTAACAATTCTTGTTGTCTAGCAATGGAAAGTATACTAAGAGTTAATTTTGGTCACCTGAGGGGGGAAGGGATATATGTGTATATATAATAGTATTTGTAAAATAGAAAAGAGTAAAAAGCCCAAGCAGTGGGTCTACAGCTTGGACAGCTCCCTGTTAGCCTATGTACATTTAGTCTAGACAACTGATTGAGAAAGAAAACACAATACAAAACAAACATTAAAAAAAGGAAAAAAAAACAAACTTTCAAGCAGGCTGGGGGAGGCTTGCTTGATTGCTAATTGTCACTTGAGTGGGTCTAAGTCCCTTACTCAGAGGAACAACAGAAATAGCCTAGAAATTTGGAAGCAGGATTTAATGGCACCCTGGTGGGCCAGGAATCTTGGTAAAGAAAGGAGCTCTAAGGGGAGCCTGCTAGCAGCAGCTCCCTACCCCCAGGTCTGGTTATGGGAAGAGGGGGCTGAAAGAAATAATCAAGAAATTTCCTTTCTTTTTACTCTAATTTTTAACCCAAATTGAATTATAATAACCTCCCTGGTCTACCTTTAGTGTGCCTCCTTGCTTGTCCTGCTGAAGGCCAGGATTTCAAGGCTTTCTAGCAGTTGATGTCAGAGCCCATGGGTGCTGCTACATTCCAGTCGCCATCATGGCTCCACCTCCCCCATACCCAAAATTTTATAGAATTATAAACCAATGTTGCATCAAGATATAATAATTTACTTATTTTGAGCAATCATTAATAGTCTGTCTCTTGTGTACTTTCAAGTAGCTTTCCCTTATATAGTATATCTATGTATTGCTTATCATTCAGCAATTCAGGGATAGATTGTTCTCAGTTTAAGAAATTTATAATTTAAACTAATATAAACTAACAGTTTATATTAAAAAGTATGCATCCTTAAACCATTTTAAGAATGAAAGATTAATTCTGCAATGAGTCCCTTAAGCTTATTTTTAAGAGAATATCCAAGTATGTTTCTATCATTTCCTTCTTTTAAAGTTATTTTTTATCATTTATTTCTTCAATTAAAATTTATTTTATATTTTATCAGGAGCTTAATGGTTTACAGTACAGTTGTTGACACATAAGTAAAATTGCTCATGTTCTCATGATAGGTGTTTGCAAAACAATCTCACCTACAAAGTAGGTTCATTTCTATCATCAAGCACCAGGAGTCAACAACTTCTCCAACCCCCAAGTCTTCTGATTTGTGTAGTTGTGAACTGATTTCAAAGCTACTCCAATCAGTCTATTGACAAACCACTTTTGTCATTTTAATATATTTTCTGGTAAGATAATTTAAAAATCAGCTAAAATTGACCTAAATAGTAGATGTTGAACAAGTTGAAAAAAAGTTACCTAAAATTAGTTTTTTTATTATCTCTAGTATTAATAGATTTTCACTATTTACCTGCAGTATAAAGTCTAAGTTCTTTATAAAATTCTGTATTGGTATTGAATGTGGCACACTTCAAAGTATATATTTCAAATAGTTAACGTAGTTCAGGAACTATTTTGTTCCAATTCCCCAAACTCTTTTTTTGTAACAGAAAAGATAAGATTTGTCTTCAAAAAATTAGTCATTATCTATTCATTTCCTTCTAAAATTGTATTTCCAAATATTAAAATGATTTTTTGAGTTGGTTACTCCTTTACAATAGAGCTGCATAATAACTTTTTAAATTACACTGATTGAACAGTACAAGACCAAGAACTAAGGAAAGATAATTTTAATAATGCTTCCTTTATCTAGACATGCTGGTGATTCTTATTCTTTAAATGAAAATTTTTAATCATCATCATTATAAGTAAAACAAACGCCTTTGTCAGAGGTTAGCTTTTCTGTACTTCAATTAAACTTCATTGACACTTTTTTGCTCAGGACATACATAGAAGAAATAAATAAGTTTCATTGTCCTTTTTTAGAAAATTTGTAGTCATCCAAATTACTTTCATTGACACTTTCATTTGTTATAATATAAATTTATTTAGTTCTTTGAGCATTTTCACTTTTATTTTTTTTACTTATTTTTAAATTATTTATTGGGGAAGTAATGTTTTACATTCATCAGTAAATACAATAGTTTCTACATGAATAACATTTCCCAGTTTCTCCATATAATAATACAACACACCCCAGGTCTTCTGCCATCATTTTTGGACCTATATTCTCCCCCCAACCCACCCCAGAGTCTTTTATTTTGGTGCAATTATGCAACTCCAGTTCAAGTTCTACTTGTGTTTTCTCTTCTGTTCTTGTTTTTCAACTTCTGCCTGAGAGTGAAATCATCTCATATTCATCCTTCTGTTTCTGACTTATTTTACTTATCATGACATTTTCAAGCTCCATCCAAGATCAGCTGAAAATGGTGAAGTCACTATTTTTAATAGCTGAGTAGTATTCCATTATATATATACCACAACTTGCTCAGCAACTTATCGTTTGTTGGACACCTGGGTTGCTTCCAGGTTTTGGCTATTACAAATTGTGCTGCTAGGAACATATGTGCACACAGATCTTTTTGGATGGGTGTGTTGGGTTCCTTAGGATATATCCCCAGGAGAGGACTTGCAGGATCATAGGGTAGGCCCATTTCTAGCCTTTGAGTGTTCTCCAGAGAGGTTGGACCAATTGACATTCCCCCCAGCAGTGCAGGAGGGTTTTTGTGACCCCACAACCTCTCCAGCATTTGCTGCTGTTACCTTTTCTGATGTGTGACATTCTCATAGGAGTGAAGTGGTATCTCATTGTTGTTTTTATTTGCATTTCTCTGATAATCAAAGACTTGGGGCATTTTTTCATGTAGGCCTTTTGGATCTCTTCCATGGTGAATATTCTGTCCATGTCCACTCCCCATTTTTGGATGGGGTTATTTGTTTTCTTGTTGAGTTTGGCAAGCCTTTTATATATTTTGTTTACTAGCCTCTTGTATGATGTATGGCATGTAAAAATCTCCCATTCTGTGAGTGGTCTTTTAGTTTGGGTAGTGTTTTTTTTTTTTTTTTTTTTTTTTGATGTGCAGAAGCTTTTTAATTTGATGTAGTCCCATAGGTTTATACTTGCCTTAGTCTTATTTGTAATTAGATTCATTTAATTAAAAATGCCTTTAAATTTTATGCAGAAAAGAGTTATGTTAATATCTTCCTCTAAGTATCTGATAGTTTATGGTCTAACATCCAAGTCCTTGATCTACTTGGAGTTTACTTTTGTATTTGGTGAAATATAGTGGTTCAGTTTCATCCTTATGCATGTTTTAACCCATTTTTTCAAATGCCATTTGTTGAAGAGACTCTGCTTTCCACATTTAATAGTCTGGGCACCTTTGTCAAAGATTAGATGTCTATAGGTGCTTACTTCTGGGTTCTCAGTTCTATTCCACTGGTCAGCGTGTCTATTCATGTTCTAGTATCAAACAGTTTTGATCACAGTGTCCCTATAATACAATTTGAGATCTGGGAGTGTGATGCCTCCAGTTCACTCTTTCTTCTCAAGATTCTTTTGGCAATTCTAGGTTTTTTATGGTTCCAGATAAACATTTGTAGCATTTGTTTTATTATTCTAAAAAATGTGGTTGTGATCTTGATAGGGATAATATTAAATTTGTGGATGGCTCTGGGTAGTATATTCACTTTGATGATGTTACATCTTCCAAGCCAATAACATGGAGTATCTTTCAACTTCTTTCTGTCTTTTTCAGTTTCCTTGAGTAGTGACTCATAATTTTCAGTATACAAGTCTTTCACTTCTTTGGTTAGGTTTATTCCTAGACATTTATTGTTTTTCTTGCTATCGTAAAAGGAATTGATTTCTGGATTTCATCTTCTTCTAACTTAGTGATTGCATAGAGGAATGCCACTGACTTTTGAATGTTAATTTTGTAGCCTGACACCTTACTGTATTGCCTGATGATTTCCAAAAGCTTCTTGTTGGATTCCTTAGGTTTTTCTATGTATACTATCATGTCATCTACAAATAGGGAAAGTTTGACTTCTTCTCTTCCAATTTGTATCCCTGTAATTCATTACTCCTGCCTGGTTGCTATGGCAAGAACTTCCAACACTATGTTGAATATGGTGATAGTGGGCAGCTCTGTCTAGTACCTGATCTTAGGGAAAATGCTTCTAGTTTTTCACCATTTATTATGAATTGGCTGTAGGTTTGCTATATATAGACTCCACTATATTCAGGAATTTTCCATCTATTCCCATTTTTGGTAATGTTTTGATCATAAAGGGATGTTGTATTTTGTCAAAGGTTCTCTCTGCATCTATTGATATGACCATGTAGTTTTTGGTCTCGCTTTTATTGATGTGTTGGATAATGTTGATTGATTAAACAAACCTTACATCCTGGAGTAAACCCACATGGTCATGCTGAACAGTCTTTTTAATATACTGTTTTATCTGGATGGCTAGAATTTTGTTCAATATTTTAACATCTATGTTCATCAGAGATATTGGTCTATAGTTATCTTTTTTTGCTTGTGTCCCTGTCTGCTTTTGGTGTCAAAGTGATATTCATTGAAGCTGGAAGGGAGTATTCAAGGTCTTCAATCTTTTGGGAAACTTTTAAAAGTAGATGAATTTGTTCTTCTTTGAAGGTTTTGTAGAATCCATTTATAAAATCATCAGTCCAGGACTTTTATTCTTGGGAAGATTTTTTGATAACTGTTTCAATTTTGTTGGCTATGATGGGCCTGTTCATATTATATAGTTCCTCTTTACTGAATTTTGGAAGTTTGTAGGTACCTAGGAAATTGTCCATTTCTTCCAGGCTCTCTAGCTTGGTGACATATAGCTGTTCATAGAAGCCTCACATGATATGTTGAATTTCTGCAGTGTCTGTTGTGATATCTCCTCTTTCATTTATGATCTCACTTATTTGGGTCATCTCCCTTTTTGGCTTTGTGAGTCTGGCTAAAGGTTTGTTGATTTTGTTCACTCTTTTGAAGAACCAACATTTCCTTTCATTGTTCTTTTGTATGGTGTTCTTATTTTCAATCTTATTTATTTATGACCTAACTATAGTTATTTCTGTCCTTCTGCATTATGGTTCCTTTGTTCTTCTTCTTCTAGGTCTTTAAGATGTTCAATCATATTGTTTACTTATTTTGGGCAACTCTGAGACCCTCTTTTTATACTCTCAAGGGATTTGGGTTATACAAGCAGGATTTCTCAAGGGAAGAGGGTTATACAAGCAGGATGTCTTTATTTAAGGAATAAAGATGCACATTACATTTTAATTTTTACCTTGAACAAATCAAAGGGCCCATCCCACCATAATATTTATCTAAAAAGTACACACTAATCTCTATCTAAGGTGCCAATCTTTAACTCAGCAAAGCAGGTAAACAGAAGTAAACTGAACAGATATTTTCAAATTTTAACTGTCACATAAACATTATTTTGCATCATCATCACTCTTGTAGGCTTAAATACTAGTTATCTATAGCTGCCCAGATGGCCCAGGCGTTCCTGGGGAGAGGTCAGCTTGTTACTCAACTTTAACTGTATTTTTAAAAATTTATTTATAAAATGGAAACACTGACAAACCATAGGATACGAGGGGTACAACTCCCCACAATTCCCACCACCAGAACTCGTTATTCCATCCCCTCCCTTGATAGCTTTCCTAATCTTTAACCCTCTGGGAGTATGGATGCAAGGTCATCATGGGATGCAGAAGATGGGAGGTCTGGCTTCTGTAATTGCTTCCCCACTGAATGTGGACATTGACAGGTTGATCCATACTCCCAGCCTTCCTCTCTCTTTCCCTAGTGGGGTGGGGTTCTGGGGAATTGGAGATCCATGACACATTGGTGGGGTTGTCTGTCCAGGGAAGTCTGGTTGACATGTTAGCATCTGGAACCTGATGGCTGAAAAGAAAGTTAACATACAAAGCCAAGCAAGTTGTTGAATAATCATGAATCTAAAGGCTGGAATAGTGCAGATGAAGAGCTGGGGGGGGGGGTTCTCTGTTTTATAGATAGCTAGTAGGCACAGTTTAGTTCTATTCCAAAGGGTCTGTGGCTACTGTGGCTATACTAGTGTTTTTTTTTTTTTTTTTTCCATGAGCCTGAAATTTGATATGCAGGTGGTTCCAAATTATTGTCTGGAGAGATGATGTCATGGCTAGAAAAAGGACCAGAAAGCAGAAAGCTGAATCAGTGAAGAGATTAGCTCCCTAATATGGGAAAAGGGTACAAATATTGTTGAGTGTAAACACAATCAATTTGATATGACCTGGGGCCCATATTTAGCTTAGGAGCCTATGTGACCTCTGCATGCCTGTAGATCTGAGCTCACATTCTGTGGTCATGGGTAGATACATAACAAGCTGCCCTAATATCAGGACCCATCATCCTCAAGTGTAGCATAGAATGTTATAACATCCATCCTTCCTTTGGAGGATTGAACATTCTCTACCATTGTTGATTCATGTTGAGGCCAAGATCCTAAGGGGTTCCTATGAGGGGGTCTGTTTTGTTGTTCCTGATAGAGATGACCAGTAACAATAGAGAGAGGGATTGCTTTGGGGTCTGTTTGGGAATCTCAGGACTCCCCAAATAGGGTCCCAGCTGATGAGGTGGCCTGATAGAGACTAAAGTGTCATCATTAAAGTATCCCAGTCCCTTGCCCTTATTCAGCTTTTGCAGTCCTTGCTTTGATAAAGGTAACTTGGGAGTGAGGGAAATATAATAGGAAATAGGCGAGGAGGGTATCTAAGTCTAAGTAGACACTATTTCATTATGAACTTCATACTGACTCACTGAAGACTATTGTGTACTTTTGTTTTCAGGTATATAATTTGCCCTAACTTATGGGTACATGTGAACTTATGCCCCATCTCATGGGACCTGGTCTATATCTATGTTTTGAGACTTGGTTAGGACGTTAACCACCTGGAATGGAATTAGATGATCTTATGAAAGGAAAGGTCTCACCCGAGTAATGAGGCAGAATTGTTGACATTCCATGTTTGACGTCTCTGAACACAGTCTGAAGTGAAGCATGCTGAGGAGGTACTCCTTGCATTGATTAGGTTGGGATCAGCAGATGTGACATCTTTTGGTATTAATTGAGAGAAGCATGCAAGAAAGTGAGCCCCACTCTAGAGGCTCCAGGACTGGGGAAATATAGGCTCTATAGAGGAAGTGGGAGGTTCCTGCTGTTTTAGGGTTAAGAAGACAATAGATAGTTATTGCTATAATCACATTATTTGGCAATTGGGTTAACTTTGAAAAATCCCTTTGTTAGGATTTGCTATATCATACATTTTACTGTCTTTTAACTGAAATGCAAGTCTCTAAAATGGAGAAACACTCAAAATACAGAGCTCTTGCTCTCAAGAAGAGTTGGACTGAGACTGAATTCTGATTTCTGGCCCTATTTTCTATGGCACATGTTTTCTATTTAGATTTTTGCTGAGTCTTCTTTCTCATTTTCTTTTGGAATGACAAACACTTCTTTAAGGCTGAAGAAGTATTTTATTAGTTCTATCCCACACAGAAGCACTAGCGATATTTGAAGTTTTAAGATATAATTACTATTTCAGTTTTTCTTTTTCAGGGAGAATGGGATGGTAGTAAAGGAGTAAAAGGGACGGTGATCTTTTTAATCTCTATGTCTTATGGGCATGAAAATCAACTATCTTCAAACCTTCTGAATTCTTCCAGGCTGGAAAAAATAATCCTAATCCAAAACGGATGAAGGAAACTGATCAGAGAAAAAGTAAAAGGGAATATATTAATAGCATATATATTGGGGTCAGGTGCTGGTGTACCTGTTGAACACACATGTTGCAATGCGCAAGGACTGGAGTTCAAGCCTCCAATCACTACCTGCAGGGGAAAAGCTTTGCAAGTGGTGAAGCTGGACTATAGTTGTCTCTCTTTCTCCTTCTCTATCTTCTCCTTACCTCTCTATTTCTGGCTGTCTGTATACAACAAATAAGTAAAGATAATAATAATAATTTTTTAAAATAAATAAATAAATGACATATACATATCTTGTATCCATTAGAAAGACCAAGAAAATATGGGTACTTGTTGCATGATCACAGACTTCACTATGTACAACTTGTTTTAAAGAGTTCTTTTTTGAGAGAAACCAGAGTACTACTCAGCTCTGACATATGACAGCGGTAGTGCTGAGGGACAAGGTACATTCCCAAAAATAGGAGTGGTTACAGGAGTAGGTATAGAATCTGGGCCTCAGGATCTCTGACAACTGAGCTACCTTATTAGCCATTAATTATTTTTTCTGATGTAGAAGGCTTTGGCAAAAAGATAGGGTGATCAGGAAGGCACGGGTAAAAGGAGATGGTTAGATCATCATCATCATCATCATCATCATCGTCATCATCATCTGAAGTGGCACCGATGGTAGCAAAAAGGAAATTCTACCTTCTTGACAAATCAGCTCCTCCCTATGAGAATCTTTTATGTCAAAGCTGATCTGTATTCTGCCTCCCAGGTTTGTTTCTATGAAATTAACATCTGTCATTGATACACTGGATAGGGAGAGGATAGGTAGAAATTTGTTTCCCCTCTGATGTCTCTACCAATGAAAATCAGAACAAAAATCATCCATTATGAGATTTGTTATTTTTCATAGATTCTGACATTTTTCCTTTCTAGTTCTAGAATGGTGGCTAAACTTTGGATAAAGCTTCCAAAACTTTAGTTTAATTTCTAAAATTTCTTCTCTTTACTTCATATCCTTGAATTATCAGAATAAAGGTACAGATGCTAGCAAAATTTATCAATCATTTAAAAATTTCTTTTTTTTTTTTGCCTCCAGGATTATTGCTGAGGCTCAGTGCCTACACTGCACTACGAATCCACTGCTGCAGGAGACTATTATTTTTCTTAATTTTTCCCTTCTGTTGCCCTTGTTGTCTTTTTATTGTTGTTGTAGGTATTGTTGTCATTATTGATGTTGTCCTTGTTGGATAGGACAGAGAGAAATGAAGAGAAGAGGGAAAGACAGAGAGAGGGAGAGAAAGATAGACACCTGCAGACCTGCTTAGCCACCTGTGAAGTGACTCCCCTGCAGGTGGGGAGCCAGGGGCTCCAACAGGGATCATTTGCTGGTCCTTGTGCTTTGTGCTCGTGTGCTTAACCTGCTGTGCTACTGCTGGACTCCCAGGAGGCTATTTTTTCCCCTTTTGTTTCCATTGTTGTTTTATCATTGCGGTGATTATTATTGTTGTTGTTATTGATGTCATTGTTGTTGGATAGGATTAAGAGAAGAGGGGGAGACAAAGAGGGGGAGAGAAAGATAAACACCTGCAGATCTGCTTCACCACCTGTGCTTGAACCAGGATCCTAACACAGGTCCTTGCGCTAGGCGCCATGTGCGCTTAATTCGCTGCACTACCACCTGACCCCTTAAAAATTACTATTCTGTGCTACCAGGTTGTAAATATATTTATAATAAATAATACTAATCATTCATACTATTTTTCTAACCGGAGGCCACACATTATTGACCAGTCTTTACACAAATACAGTATTGCACACATTAAAAGTGGATTGACAAGTTTATGATAAAAACTCATGAACATTTACATAAAGCTACTGCTCTGGTGGCACATTCCGTGCCATTTACTTTTAGTAAATGTGACAAAGGAACTCAGCTACTTCGATTTGCGAGGTTTAGATTTTAGCAAAAGCATATAATACGGAATATCTAAAACCTGGGAAAATTTGTCACTTTATAACAAAAGGAACACTGTTAAAGAGGATAAAAAGAATATTAGATACAATTTTAGCAACTAGACAGGTTCCTGAAAGTATACATTAGAATAAAAAAAAATCCCAAGTTTTATTTCAGGAATACAGAGGATTCCAGAAGAATAATTTGGGGTTTTTTTTTAAGTGTTTACATTTGTTTTTTTAATTTCTTTATTGGGGAATTAATGTTTTATACTCAACAGTAAATACAAAAGTTTGTACATGCATAACTTTTCTCGGTTTTCTATATAACAAAACAACCACCACTAGGACCACTGTCATCCTTCTTGGACCTGTATTCACTCCCCCACAACCCCCAAAATTTTTTATTTAATTTTGGGTTCTTATAGTCTTTCCTACTACTATACACCAAGATGGTAATCCACATGAAAAGAGTTTTAAATATTCTTCTCACTATAAATAAAACTAAAGATGACCTCTATCAAAATACAAATCATTCTTTTTTTTATTTAAGAAAGGATTAATTAACAAAACCATAAGGTAGGAGGGGTACAACTCCACACAATTCCCACCACCCAATCTCCATAACCCACCCCCTCTCCTCATAGCTTTCCCATTCTCTATCCCTCTGGGAGCATGGACCCAGGGTCATTGAGGGTTGCAGAAGGTAGAAGGTCTGGCTTCTATAATTGCTTCCCCGCTGAACATGGGCGTTGACTGGTCGGTCCATACTCCCAGTCTGCCTCTCTCTTTCCCTAGTAGGGTGTGTCTCTGGGGAAGCTGAGCTCCAGAACACATTGGTGGGGTCTTCAATCCAGGGAAGCCTGGCCAGCATCCTGGTGGCATCTGGAACCTGGTGATTGAAAAGAGAGTTAACAAACGAAGCCAAACAAATTGTTGAGCAATCAAACCCAAAGCTTGGAATAATGGAGAGGAAGTGTTAGGGAGGTACTCACTACAAACTCTAGTGTACTTCTGCTTTCAGGTATATATTTTGCAGTAGTTTATGGATACGTGTGAATATAAGGTCTCCCTCACAGAAACTGGTGTATATCTAGGTTATGGGACTTTGTTAGAAAGTGAACCACCTGAGATGAAATTAGAGTGTACTATAAAAGGAAAGGTCTCACCCGAGTAATGAAGCTGAAGGGTTGTCATTCCACACGTGAAGTCTCTGGACACAGTCTGAGGTGAACCATGTTGAGGTGGCAATTGTTGCGTTGATTAGGTTGTGATTGGCAGATGCAATATTATTTGGTATGGATTGGGAGACGCATACGGGAAAGTGGGCCCTATCCAAGGGTTCCAGGACTGGGAGAAGTAGGGGCTCTATAGTGGAGATGTGAGGTTCCTGCTGTCTTAGGGTTCAAAAAGACAATCGATAGTTAATGCTATCATCACATTATTTGATAATTGGATTAACTTTGAAAAGTCCTTTTGTTATGGTTTGCTGTAGAGTATCCAGTATCTTGTATATAGCTGGATGCTTCTAATCTACTTGGTCTAGGCTTTTGAGAGAGTATGCATATCAAATACACAGCCTATATATTAAAAAGATTCAGTTTGTGTTTTGAGTAACTTCGAGACATACAATTGATTTTCCCCCTCTCATATTAATTAACTACTGATTTATATGTCTACATTTTGCTAGGAGTGTACATAAACACCATTCCCACCACCAAAAGACTGTGACCCATCCCTCCCACGCACTCCCACCCCCCACTGGCTCAGGAAGCTGCATGTCTACCCCTCACCACTGTGTTTTTACTTTGGTGCCCTACTTACAATTTGATCAGGTCCTGCTTTTAGTTTCCCTTTCAAATCTTCTTAGTCAACTTCTGTTGATGAGTGGGATCATCCCATACTCATCTTTATCTTTCTGACTTAGTTCACTTAACATAATTCCTTCTAGCTCTGTCGAAGATGGGTCAGAGAAGGTGGGTTTATTGTTCTTGATAGCTGCATAGTATTCCACTGTGTATATATACCACAGCTTTCTCAGACACTCATCTGGTGTTGGGCACCTGGGTTCCATCCAGGTTTTAGCTATTATGAATTGTGCTACTATGAACATAGGAGTACATACTTCTTTTTGGTTGGGTGTTATGGAGTCCTTGGGGTATAACCACAGGAGAGGAATTACTGGATTATATGGAAGGTCCATGTCTAGCCATCTGAGAGTTTTCCAGACTGCTCTCCACAGAGGCTGGACAAATTAACATTCCCACCAGCAATGTAAAAAGGGTTCCTCTGTCCCCACATCCTCTCCAGCATTTGTTGCTGCTGTCCTTTTTGATGTATGCCATTCTTATAGGAGTGAGGTGGTATCTGATTGTTGTCTTAATTTGTATTTTTCTGACAATCAGTGACCTAGAGCAGTTTTTCATATGTTTGTTAGCCTTTTGGATCTCCTCTGTAGTGAATGTTTTGTTCATATCCTCTGCCCATTTTTGGATGGGATCATTTGCTTTTTTGGTGCTAAGTTTGCTGAGCTCTTTATATATTTTGGTGATTAGTTTCTTGTCTGATGTATGGCATGTGAATATCTTCTTCCATTCTGTGAGAGGTCTCTCTGTTTGTTTAATAGTTTCTTTGGATGTGCAGAAGCTTTTCAATTTGATGTAGCCCCATTGGTTTGTTTGTGCTTTAGTCTTCCTTGCAATTGGGTTTGTTTCATCAAAGATGTCCTTGAGGTGTAGGTGGGAAAGTGTTTTACCGATGTTTTCCTCTAAGTATTTGATTGTTTCTGGTCTGATATCTAGGTCTTTGATCCATTTGGAGTTGATTTTTGTTGCTGGTGAGATAAAGTGGTTCAATTTCATTCTTCTGCATGTTACAACCCAGTTTTCCCAGCACCATTTATTGAAGAGAGCCTCCTTTTTCCATTTAATCCTTTGGGCCCCCTTATCAAAGATTAGATGCCCATAGGTGTTGGGATTTACTTCTGGGCTTTCAATTCTGTTCTGCTGGTCTGTGTGCCTATTTTTGTTCCAGTACCATGCTGTTTTGATGATGATGGATTTATAATATAGTTTAAGGTTTGGTAGTGTGATGATGTCTCCATTTCTGTTTCTTTTACTCAAGATTGTTTTGGCTATTCTAGGTGTTTTCTGGTTCCAGATAAATGATTGTAGTGTTTGTTCTATTCTGTTAAAGAAGCTTGGTGGAACTTTGATGAGTATTGCATTAAATTTATATATGGCTCTGTGGAGAATATTCATTTTGATGATATTTATTCTTCCAATCCATGAGCATGGGATATCTTTCCATTTCTTGGTATCAGTTTCTACTTCCTTGAGTAGAGACTCTTAGTTTTCAGCATACAAGTCTTTCACTTCTTTGGTCAACTTTATTCCTAGGTATTTGATTAATTTTGCTGAAACAGTAAATGGGGGTGATTTCTGGATATCTTATTCTTCAGATTTAGTGTTTGCATAAAGAAATGCCACTGATTTTTGTACATTGATTTTGTAGCCTGATAGCTTGCTATATTGCCTAATAACTTCCAGTAATTTTCTACTGGATTCTTTAGGTCTTTCTATTTATACTATCATATCATCTTCAAATAGTGAGAGC
Source organism: Erinaceus europaeus (assembly GCF_950295315.1). Taxonomy (NCBI): domain Eukaryota; kingdom Metazoa; phylum Chordata; class Mammalia; order Eulipotyphla; family Erinaceidae; genus Erinaceus; species Erinaceus europaeus. The sequence continues at coordinate 61,619,615 of NC_080169.1, read as the reverse complement.
TTGAATTCCTCCCTTCCAATCTGTATTCCTTTGATTTCTTTCTCTTGCCTGATTGCTATGGCAAGAACTTCCAATCCTATGTTGAAGAGTAACGGTGATAGTGGACAGCCCTGTCTAGTCCCGGATCTGAGGGGAAATGCTTTCAACTTCTGTCCATTGAGTATGATGTTGGCTGTAGGTTTGCTATATATGGATTGCACTATCTTGAGGAATTTCCCATCTATTCCCATTTTTTGTATTGTTTTGAGCATTAATGGGTGTTGGATTTTGTCAAAGGATTTCTCTGCATCTATTGAGATAATCATGTGGTTTATGGCTTTGCTTTATTGATGTGGTGAATGACATTGATTCACTTACAGGTGTTGAACGAGCCTTGCATTCCTGGGATGAATCCCTCTTGGTCGTGATGAACAATCTTTTTGATATGCTGTTGTATCTGGTTGGCCAAGATCTTGTTTAATATTTTGGCATCTATGTTCATCAGAGATATTGGTCTGTAGTTTTCCTTTTTTGTTCTGTCCCTATCAGCTTTTGGTATCAGGGTGATGTTGGCTTCAAAGAAGGTGGAAGGTAGTATTCCTGTTTCTTCAATCTTATGGAAAAGCCTAAGAATTATGGGTACTAAATGTTTCCTGAAAGTTTTGTAGAGTTTGTTTGTGAAGCCATCTGGTTCAGGACTTTTGTTGTTGGGAAGATTCTTAATAACGGTTTCAATTTCTTTGTCTGTGATTGGTGCATTTAGATTTTGTAGTTCTTCTTACTTCAGTTTTGTAAGGGCATATGTTCCTAGGAATTGTTTCATTTCTTCCAGATTCTTTAGCTTGGTGGCATATAGTTATTTATAGAAGTTTCGCAGGATTCTCTGGATTTCTGTGGTGTCAGTTGTGATATCTCCTCCATTGTTTACAATTCTATTAATCTTTTTTGTTTGGTGAGTCTGGCTAGGGGTTTGTCAATTTTGTTTAATCTTTCAAAGAACCAACATTTGGCTTCATTGATCTTTTGTATGGTTCTTTTATTTTCGATGTTGTTTACTTCTGCTCTAACTTTAGTGATTTCTGTCCTTCTGGTTGTTTTAGGGTTCCTTTGTTCCTCTTCCTCTAAGTCCTTGAGGTGTGCAGTAAGGTTGTTCATTTGAGCTTCTTCTTGGTGTTTAATATGTGATTGTATGGCTATAAGTTTCCCTCTCAGTACTGCTTTAGCTAAGTCCCAAATATTTTGATAGGTTGTGTCTTCATTTTCATTAGTTTCCAGGAACATTTGAATTTCCTGCTTGAGTGAGTCTCTGACCCAGTGCTTCTTAAGGAGCATGTTGTTTAGTTTCCAAATTCTGTGTCTTTTAATAATTTTCTGTTTGTTGTTAAATGTTAGTTTTACTCCACTGTGGTCTGAGAAGATACTTGGGATGATTTCAATGCTCTTGAATTTATTGAAGCTGTCTTTGTGGCCTAACATGTGGTCTATACTTGAGTATGTGTTATGTGGATTGGAAAAGAAGGTGTATTCCAGTTTTTTTGGGTGGAGGAGTCTGAAAATGTCCAAGAGGTCTAGTCTGTCAATCTCTTCATTCAATTCTCTTGTATCTTTATTGGTTCTCTGCTTTGTTGATCTGTCTAAGTGTGAGAGTGGAATATTGAAGTCTCCCACTATTATTGTATTACTATTGATGTATTTTTGAAATTCTTTCAGTAGGTGCTTAATGTATTTAGATGGTCCCTTATTGGGTGCATAGATGTTAATAATTGTGAAGTCTTCTTGGCTGATTGATCTTCTAATCATTATGTAATGTCCTTGCCTATCTTTTATTACTTTATTTAATTTAATATCTATTGTGTCTGAGATGAGAATGGCTGTTCCTGCCCTTTTTTGTGGTCTGTTAGCCTGTATGATAGTTTTCCATCCTTTAACTTTAAGTCTGTGTTTATCTTGTTGTGACAGATGGGATTCTTGCAAGCAGCATATGGTTGGGTTATGTTTTCTGATCCATCCCCCCACCCTGTGCCTTTTGATGGGTGAGTTTAAGCCATTGACATTTATTGATATTATGGATTTAATGTATTGTAGTGCCATTGTTCAAAAAAAATTGTTTGCTCTGATATATTGCAAGTATTATATTGTTGTTCCTGTTTATAAGACGTCTTTCAGAACCTCTTTCAGGGCCGGCTTGGTGATGGTTGCCTCCTTTAATTGTTGTTTATCTAAGAAGGTTTTGATCCCTCCATCTAGTTTGAATGAAAGTCTAGCAGGATATATTATCCTTGGTTGAAACCATTTTTCATTCAGGGCTCGACAGATATCTTGCCACTCCCTTCTGGCTTTTAGAGTTTGATTTGAGAAGTCTGCAGATAATCTTATGGGTTTTCCCTTGTATGTGACTTTTTGTTTCTCTCTTGCAGCCTTTAGGATCCTTTCTTTATCCTTACTTCTCTTCATTGTGACTATGATGTGTCTTGGTGTTTTCAGGTCTGGGTTGATTCTGTTTGGTACTCTCTGGGCCTCTTGAATATTGATGTCCTTTCTGTTATTCAGGTCTGGGAAGTTTTCTTCTACTATTTCCTCTAGAATGTTTGCTTCCCCTTCCTCTCTTTCTTCCTCTGGCAGGCCATTTATGTGAATGTTACTTCTTTTGAGATCATCCCATATGTCTGTGTTGTTGTTTTCAGTGTCTCTCAATCTCTTTTTAAGCTCTTTCACCTCTTTCTTCATTTTCTCTAACTCATCCTCTGTCTGACTAATTCTGTTTTCTGCTTCTGTTAGTCTGCTTTCCCTTGCCTCAGCTTCTTTCTTCATTACAGCTATTTCAGCTTTCAGTTCTCTAATTGCCTCAAGATAATCAGTATTTTCCTTGGGGGTCTCAACTGTTGTTTCCCTAATACTGCCATTCCTTTCCTCCAAAGTTGTTTTCATTTCTGTGATTAATAAGTTTATTATTGCTTGCATACTTTTCTTATCTATGGTTACTTCTGTCTGATTTGTAGTTTCTTCTAGGCTCTTGTCTTTATTCATTAGAGTAGCAGTTTTATTTGTTTTTGATCTACCCATTTTTTTGATTTATGTGTTTTTTTTTTATGTTCTGTTGTTCCTCAGTTGTTGTGTCTTGAGTACTAGTAACACTGTACTAAATACCTTTATGACAATTGCACTCACCAACCTCAGGAATTACAGTAGCAACTGAAGCATGTATTGAAGTAGTTTAATAGTTACCAGTTAGCCAAACAATTTCTCCAATCCATGAAAAAATAGTAACCAAATCCCAGTGAATAAAGAGAAAAGAAAGAAAGGATGGCAAGAAGAGACAGTTATGCAAATCTACTATCCACTGTATATTCTAGGGGTAACAAGAGGGGAAAGGGAACTAGAGCAGAGATACAAACATAGAGAGTCCACTCTGAGTCAGATTTCTTCCCCAAAATAATTCATAAATTCAGAAAGGCAAAGAAGAAGGAAGAAGTGTATGACAAGATTAAGAAAAAAAAGAAGAAGAGAGAGATGAGAGAGAGAAAAGGGAAAAGATAAGAAAAAGAGCTGTAATTAAAGAGCAATGAAAGGAAATTCCCCAATGTATATCAGTTAATTCAAAAAAGCACACTGTTTGTTGGTGTGGGGACTGGGGGTTGTGACTTTGGAAGCTGTAGGATTAAGGAAGGGATGACAAGAATGAGAAAAAGGAAGAGAGAGAGAAAAAAATAAAAAGATAAGAAAAAGAACAGTCAGAAAAGGGCAGTGAAAGGAAAGGGTTTTTTTAAATTTATTTTTAATTATTTAATTAGCTATGCGGGGTGAGGTGGGGGGGTTGGCTACTTAGAAAGAAAAAAGGCCAGAGGTTTCAGAAGGGTATCGACTTAGAATTAATGATACTCCCTGGTGGGGCAGGAATTTGGTAAAGAAAAGGAGCTCCCCTCCCCTGCTAGGAGCTGGTCCCCAGGGACTGGTTATGGGCGGTGGGGGGGGCGGGAAGGAGGTATGCTTGAAAATTAAAATGAAGAAAAAAAAATTTCCCCCTTTTTTCTCTACTCTAATTCTTTTTTTTTAATATTTATTTTATTTATTTATTCCATTTTGTTGCCCTTGTTGTTTTATTGTTGTAGTCGTTGTTGGATAGGACAGAGAGAAATGGAGAGAGGAGGGGAAGACAGAGAGGAGGAGAGAAAGATAGACACCTGCAGACCTGCTTCATCGCCTGTGAAGCGACTCCCCTGCAGGTGGGGAGCCAGGGTTCAAACCGGAATCCTTATGCCAGTCCTTGTGCTTTGTGCCACCTGCGCTTAACCTGCTGAGCTACAGCCCGACTCCCTCTACTCTAATTCTTAACCCAAATTAAGTTATAGTCACCTCCTTGGTGTCACTGCTAGGACCCCTTATTGGCTGGCCTGCTAAAGGTAGAAAATCTTACCATTTCCAGGAGATGAGGTCAGAGCTCAGCCACTAGCAGCTTCTCAGTCCGCCATTTCCGGGAAACCTCCCCCCCAAGCTTTTTTAAAGGATTTCTCAAAAATGAAAACTAGCTCCAAGTCCTTTTGATCCAATGAGAGCTTTACTCAAAGATGTCCTTGGATCTGCCCTCAGGGTCGCTATGGTCCCCAGAGACTCCCAAGAGAAAGCCCCCAAGCTACAGTGCTCCCTCCCGGTCCTCTGCCGGCCACCCAGCAGCACTCTGCAACCGGCAGAGGAGCTGCCTTCCCGGGCTGAGGACAGTGCCCGGCGCACCCGCCTTGCCCACCGCCACCTGGGAAGTCTGTAGCAGCCCGCCCGTTAGTCCACACCACCTCTACTCTAATTCTTAACCCAAATTAAGTTATAGTCACCTCCTTGGTGTCACCGCTAGGACCCCTTATTGACTTGCCTACTAAAGGCAGAAAATCCTACCGTTTCCAGAAGATGTGATCAGAGCTCAAGCCACTAGCAGCTTCTCAGTCCGCCATCTTCAATACAAATCATTCTTATCAGAAAGTTGATCATCTCAAAGATAGTAGAGCATCTCAAAGATAGCATGTGACCAACCGGGAAGGAACAGGTAGATGACTAGTCCTGGCTTTGCCGCTTCTTAGTTTGCAGTGTGAAGGCAGGTAAAGACCTTTAAAATTCCCTGGGGTTTTGCTGGATGGTTCCTTTCCCCTGCTACATACAGTATTACTCTATTGAGTGAATGTTGACTTACAGACTTGCTGATGCAAGGCACATTTCCACTTTTCCCCAAGAAAGGTGTCAGCACATCTCACCCTCCACCAATTCATTTTGCCAGCCTGATCCACCCAAATAGGACCTTAATGTTCCCAACTTCCCCTTGGTTCTTCTCCATCCCCGCTTCTTAGACCCCCCTCCAAATCTGCTTTTAAGAGACTTCACAACTAAAAGCATCTATGCCAACTTAAGAAAACATCTTTTGAACAGTCATTTAAGCTGGCAGAAGAAATGGGGTGAAAACAAATGGTTTCTCACTTTTGTTTCCATCACTTAGAACTATTAGTGCCAGGGTTCAAGGAAATCTTTGTCTAGTGTGCTCCTCTCATGACTGGCACTCCCAATAGCTAAGCAAACAAGATACCTTATAGTGAAATTTTGAATAATTTCAAGTTTGTATAGAAAAACAATGTGCCATACCATGTCTGAATTCTGTTAATCTGACCAGGAAACACACACCCAAGCCATTCAAAGCTACTGAGGGCATGCTACTAAGAATACATTCCCCGGATGTGAGGGGGATAGGTTGCTACATCTGTCACCCTGCTGACCTGACCTCCAGGGTTGATTCTGCTGATCTGACTGGCTAGGCAGGTGAGGGTTCCTCTCTCACCATTCCATGTGTATCCTTCCAGAAGCTGTGCACTGGGTGGAAGAGGACAGCCTTTCCCCGAATAGAGACAAGGTCTTCAATCAAAGGTATATGAGTAGCTGCACTCCCCTGCTAAAACTTCCAAATAAGTTCTCAAAAGTGCATTCCCTGAGTCCATCTAGGAAAGCAACTTTCACAAATCTGATTCTAAGACAGTGGACTAAAGCGAGTTATGTAAAGAGTTAGGCTTTTTCCCCCCTCCCTTTAATTTTACAGAACAAAAAGGTGGTCCAAATAGAGATGGTTTCTCTACTTTCTGTCCCCTAAAACAAATGCAAAAATTACTTCTGGAATATATCACACTGGGTTCATCTTCAAAACGAATCTCTTTATTATCCTTATAAGGCAGCCATACACTATAAACTTTAAGCATCTGTAAACATCATTTCTTTAGCAAGCCCAGGACTTTCACCTTCCATGGGTTTGTAGCCAGGGTAATTCCAGGAAGTCAAATACTAAAGCTTTCCCTACAGCCACATGTTCCTTTGATGTTTGGGTTACTGAACACAGACTCACAGGATAATTTGTCTTCAACATAGTCCATTTCTGTTCCTAAAAGTGTTAGTTGTGCTTTCTTTCTTTTTTTTTTTTTTTACATTTTATTTTATTTATTTTTTAACATATTTTTTTTATTTATAAAAAGGAAACAAGACCGTAAGATAAGAGAGGTACAACTCCACACAATTCCTCCACATCCTATCCCCTCTCCCCTGATAACTCCTATTCTTTATCACTCTGGGAGCATGGACCAAGGGATATTATGGGATATAGAAGGTGGAAGTCTGGCTTCTGTAATTGCTTCCCCACTAAACATGGCATTGGCAGGTCCATCATACTCCTAGCCTATCTCTCATTTTCCCTAATGTGGTGGGACTCTGGAAAAGAGGAGCTGCAGGACATACTGGTGGGGTTGTCTGCCCAGGGAAGTCCAGTTAGCATCATGGTAGCATCTGGAACCTGAAAGAAGAGTTAATATACAAAGTCAAACAAATTGTTGACTAATCATGAGCCTAAAGGCTGGAATATTTTGTTAGTGTTCAGAAGCTCCAGCAGGCCGGGCTAGCTTCACAGTGGTAGACAGAGACAGAGACTCGGGGACACATGGCTGGGCTGAGAAGCTGCAGTTTAATCTTTATTCATGAATGGGCAATCAACCTAATCACCACACCATGTGCTCCTTCATCTTTCTTCTCCAGCGGCTGCTGCTGGGACTCTAGACATCCTTAGCATAGGGGGCAGGGAGAAAGCAGGGCACGAAACTAGCAAGGGCCAAACCAGTTCTCTCAGAGATCTGGGGGAAGGGGAGCAAACCAATATGAAACATAGCAACAATTCCCCCTTCTGTTTTTAATTAAATGACCACAGTATCAGGGGTGTGGGGTGAACAGAAACCTATATCATACAGGCATTTTCAAAAAAAGAAACTGGCACAAACATGGAGAAACATGTAAGCGAGTAACAAGAACCAGTGTGCAGCCAAGGGAAGGCCTGAGGGGGCCATTTTTTGCCTCTGTGGACAAAACTTTATCAGCTTAAAAAAAAACATTTCCTGCCTCTGGGGGGTGTTACTTGCCTCCAGGGGAATTTTCTAGCATGGGGGGCGGGGGAGACCTAGAGTCCCAAGGCATGGCTGCAGTCAGTCTTTGAGAAACCCAGCAGCATAAGGGAAGCTGCTAGTTTTGTGCAAAGTGTCCAAGGTGTACCAGTGAGTCCAATAGAAGTCCAAAGCAGATGTCCACCGAAGAATTGCCAGGGGGTGAATTGTTGTACGTCTGTCTCAATAGGGAATGTCAGCCATCGGAATTCTGCTTTTCTGCCACCTGCACTTAACCCACTGCGCTACCGCCCGACTCCCCAAGGAATTCTGCTTTTCTGTAGAGAACTTGACAGCTGCAATTCACTTACTTATGAAACAAAACTTGTAGCAGGTTAGAAGTTTACCACAATTGATAACTCTATCACAATTTGAAGTCCCTTCCAGCATGATTCCAAGGCTATTTAAAGTTCAAACAATAAAATGTGGAAAGGAAAACATGAACCATAGAAAGAAAAAAGCCTCAGGTATGAGAATTATTAGCATAACCATAGTGCAACCTAACATTTCTAATTGAGAAGGAATTTGAGAGTACATATCAACAACGTCTTTTTAACCTTTTGTTACACCCATTCAAGATGGAGACACACCCTAGGTATGTGAAGGTTTTTTTTTTTACCAACTTAGTTAAAATATATTGATTTTTAACTAATTTTTCTGTTTATTTAATATTTTATGATCAGTATCAGGCAATCTAATTATTTTCATTATCTTAAACATTCTTGTGAAATGCTGTTGCCCTTTTTAAATGATATTAGTTAAAAACTAACACATTAATGATAGTTTGGCAGCAAACAGTTTTGATGTATAATGACAATTAAAATTGTATCAGCAAATTAGCATACCATTACCAGAAATGCTAGCATATTAAATGAAGCAAGAAGAAATTTACAGACTGCATATTTTGCAATAGAACTTAATGTCAGTTAAAGAAAAACAAATGACTTGATGAAAGGAGAAAAAGGGGATATACAACTACTTATTTCTATACTAAGAAAATTCAATATTCTGAATTAATTATAATAGTCTGATTGGTATTGGAGAAAATAAACTCTTCCAGTCCCAAAGGTTACATCTTTAGACTGTTATTTCAGGATGCATCAGAGGGTGAGGCTAATGACACTTGGGGGGAAAAAATAAACCTAAAACTATAGTGATTTAATTCATGTATTTACGAAGGTTCAGATTAAGAAATTTTATAGTCCACAGATGGTAATTGGTGCTTTTTAAAAACATGTATTACGTTGTATAAAGTTTAATTGTCATAGTATCAATGATGAAGGGCTTTATTGAATAATTTATCTTTCAAAAATTGAATGTTTCCCACTTCAAGGCAAGTATAATCCCATATATGTAGACAGCATAAACTCTACATTAATTTGATAAACAATATCTTAAAATAGCTCCACTTCTTTGAATAACAGTTAGAATATTTTAATTTAAAATATTTAGGATATCAAATTGTACATCTAGTGGAGTAAATTACAGTGGACTTAAATTAGAAACTGTAATACATTCTGACTAAATATGTTATCAATATATAGTATGGATAGATAGCTAACATTCAGGTTTTCAAAAGTAAAGACCCCAGAGATAAGGTAACCTCTGTGAGCAATAATTCTGAAGCTGCTTTATTTCTTACATCATTTGCTGATTTTAAATTATTTTAGCCAAGATTTATCACTGAAGTGGACTGCAAAGACAGATAATCTTGCAAAGAATTTTTAATTCTACAGACTAGAGTAACATAAATGGAGGTTGGCTTATCAAGTGAACCAATGATTATAAGAAGGAAGGTGGTATTCCTAAGAAAGTACAAGAAATTTCAGAGAGAAATCCATGCAGAATAGATGCTAACAAACCACACTTATCTAACCCAGTTATAAAAAGAATAACCCATGGGAAAACCTCACCAGAGCATAAGCAGTCAGATCTAGAAAATTCACAGTCTTTGAAATTGGGAAATGTGTATCTAGCAGGGAGAGGAGAGTTATTGAACAGATGTGATGCATTTTACTAGAAGACTGGTGCTCCCTAACTACCATTTGTATTAGCACATTGTCAAAGCACAGTCTAAACACAGGAAAGACTACAAGTGCTCAGGCTCTGGTTTCAGGTAATTTCCTGAAGGGGATAGAAACTGAGCTATGCACAAGGTTACGCCTCTGGGGCAGAAAAGGAAACCATATTAACTGACAAATGAACAAGTCAACAAATTTGACAAAGACCACCCCCCCACACACACACCTACAATGAAAAATCTTTCAGCTCAGAACAGCCTCAGCCTTAACCAAATAGTTGCCCCCACACAAATGTACCAAGAAGTTGAGGTAATTTACAGATAGGAGAACTGTTCTGTATTAAATATCTTGGAAGTTTTTATAGGCCAAGATGTGGAGGGGAGTCCTCCTAATGAATACCTTGCTCTTCTAGCAATACCAACCCCATCACCTGTTGATGATTTCTCCACTAATACTCTTTGCACTATTTCTTATCAACAAAAGAGGTTTGCATTACTATAGCCATAGAATTACCTGCAGGTAAATAACAGAAGCTATTTTAATTATGCAGAAATGAATGAGAGAAAGAAAGAAAGAAAAACACTGGCAGCCCATATCAAAATAATTCCCTAAAGAAAGTGAGCTCATGGCAAAAATTCACAAAGACTGAAAAATGAAGATGATTCAGGGAAAAGGCTTTAGAAGATCAACAAAAGGGCAGTTACAGGAATTGGAGATTTTCAATACAGAATGGTGAGTTCAAGATACACAGATACAAAATAATTTTTCACCAAGAATTTGAATATTTGAAGTGAAAATCCCAAGCAGATACAGGTTGTGAAGAATATATTTCTAGAGGAAGATGGCGGACTGAGAAGCTGCTAACAGCGTGTTCTCTGATCACATCTTCTGGAAACGGTAGGATTTTCTGCCTTTAGCAGGCCTGTCAATAAGGGGTAACACCAAAGAGGTGATTATAATTTAATTTGGGTTAAGAATTAGAGTAAAGGTGACACGGACTAGCAGGGCTCCAGACTTCCCAGGTGGCGCCGGGCAAGGCGAGTGCGCCGGGCATTGTCCTCCGCCCGGGAAGGCGGCTCCTCCGCCGGTTGCAGAGCACTGCTGGGCGGTGGGCAGAGGACCTGGAGAGAGCACTTTAGCTCGGGGGCTTTCTCTTGGGAGTCTCCAGGGACCACCGCAACCCTGAGGGCAGATCCAAAGACTTCTTGAGTATAGCTCACATTGGATCAAAGGAGTTGGAGCTAGTTTTCATTTTCGAGAAATCCTTTAAAAAAGCCTGGAGGGGGGGGTTTCCCGGAAGATGGCGGATGGAGAAGCTGCTAGCCACTGAGCTCCAAACACATTCCCTGGAAACAATAGGATTTTCTGCCTTTAACAGGCCAGCCAATAAGGTGTCATAGCGGTGACAAAGAGATGACTATAACTTAATTTGGGTTAGGAATTAGAGTAGGGGAAAAATTCTTTTTTCTTCCTTTTAATTTTCAAGCATACATCCTTCCCACGTCCCCCCATAAGTAGTATCTGGGGACCAGCTCCTAGCAGGATACCCCATACCACCAAACAGGGTGTTTTTTTTTTGAATTCACTGATACACATTTGGGAAGTTCTTTGCACTGCTCTTTAATTACAACTCTTCTTCTTATCTTCTCCCTTTTCTCTCTCTTGTCTCTCTCTTTTTTTTTTTAATCTTGTCATACACTTCTTCTTTCTTCTTTGCCTTTCTGAATTTGTGAATTACTTTGGGGAAGAAATCTGACTCAGAGTGGACTCTCTATGTGTGTATCTCTGCTCTAGTTCCCTTTCCCCTCTTGTTACCCCTAGAATATACAGTGGATAGTAGATTTGCATAACTGTCTCTTCTTGCTATCCTTTCTTTCTTTTCTCTTTATTTACTGGGATTTGGTTACTATTTTTTCACGGACTGGAGAAATTGTTTGGTTAACTGGTAATGATTAAACTACTTCAATACTTACTTCAGTTGCTACTGTAATTCCGGAGGTTGGTGAGTGCAATTGTCATAAAGGTATTTAGTACAGTGTTACTTGTACTCAAGACACAACAACTGAGGAACAACAGATCATAAAAAAAGAGAAACACATAAATAAAAAAATGGGTAGATTAAAATCAAATAAAACTGCTACTCCAATGAATGAAGACAAGAGCCCAGAAGAAACTACAAATCAGCCAGAAGTAACCATAGATAAGAAAAGTATGCAAGCAATAATAAACTTATTAATCACAGAAATGAAAACAACTTTGGAGGAAAGGAATGGCAGTATTAGGGAAAAACAGTTGAGAACCCCAAGGAAAATACTGATTATCTTGAGGCAATTAGAGAACTGAAAGCTGAAATAGCTGTAATGAAGAAAGAAGCTGAGGCAAGGGAAAGCAGACTAACAGAAGCAGAAAACAGAATTAGTCAGACAGAGGATGAGTTAGAGAAAATGAAGAAAGAGGTGAAAGAGCTTAAAAAGAGATTGAGAGACACTGAAAACAACAACAGAGACATATGGGATGATCTCAAAAGAAGTAACATTCACATAATTGGCCTGCCAGAAAAAGAAAGAGAGGGAGGGGAAGCAAACATTCTAGAGGAAATAATAGAAGAAAACTTCCCACACCTGAATAACAGAAAGGACATCAAGATTCAAGAGGCCCAGAGAGTACCAGAATCAACCCAGATCTGAAGACACCAAGACACATCATAGTCACAATGAAGAGAAGTAAGGATAAAGAAAGGATCCTAAAGGCTGCAAGAGAGAAACAAAAAGTCACATACAAGGGAAAACCCATAAGATTATCTGCAGACTTCTCCATTCAAACTCTAAAAGCCAGAAGAGAATGGCAAGATATCTATCGAGCCCTGAATGAAAAATGGTTTCAACCAAGGATAATATATCCTGCTAGACTTTCATTCAAACTAGATGGAGGGATCAAAACCTTCTTAGATAAACAACAGTTAAAGGAGGCAACCATCACCAAACTGGCCCTGAAAGAGGTTCTAAAAGACCTCTTATAAAAAAGAACATCACTATGATACTGGCAATATATCAGAGCAAAAAAAAAATTTTTTTTTGTTTTGAAAATGGCACTACAATAAATTAAAACCATAATATTAATAAATGTCAATGGCTTAAACTCACCCATCAAAAGGCACAGAGTTGTGGGATGGATCAGAAAACATAATCCAACCATATGCTGCTTGCAAGAATCCCATCTGTCACAACAAGATAAACACAGACTTAAAGTGAAAGGATGGAAAACTATCATACAGGCTAATGGTCCACAAAAAAGGGCAGGAACAGCCATTCTCATCTCAGACACGATAGATTTTAAATTAAATAAAATAATAAAAGATAGACAAGGACATTACATAATGATTAGAGGATCAATCAGCCAAGAAGACTTAACAATTATTAACATCTTTGCACCCAACGAGGGACCATCTAAATACATTAAGCATCTACTGAAAGAATTTCAAAAATACATTAATAGTAATACAATAATAGTGGGAGACTTCAATACCCCACTCTCACACTTAGACAGATCAACAAAGCAGAGAACCAATAAAGATACAAGAGAATTGAATGAAGAGATTGACAGACTAGACCTCTTGGACATTTTCAGACTCCTCCACCCCAAAAAACTGGAATACACCTCTTTTCAAATCCACATAACACATACTCAAGGATATACCACATGTTAGGCCACAAAGACAGCATCAATAAATTCAAGAGCATTGAAATCATCCCAAGTATCTTCTCAGAATATATTTCTAGAAATCCATGTTAAATTGGAAAGCTTAAGAAGTAAGCTTGATCGTGCAGAATAGAGGACATCTGGATTAGAAGATAACATGAACATATTCTCTCAAATTTAGGAAACTATAAAAGTAAGGTTTAAAAAATAAATCAATGAAAGATGTAAGACCCCATTAGAAATGTAAATATAAGAGCAGTGGATATTTTGGAAGGAAAGAAATGAACAGATACAATATTCAAGCAATGTTAACTGACATTTTTCAAAATCTAACGAATAATAGGAAAAATAGATTTTCAGGACATAGAAAATAAAAAGAAGCCATATAAATTCCTGAATCCAAAATGACCTACACCAAACACATTAATGTAAAGTTATCAGAAAATCAAAGAAAATCTCAAACTGGGAGATATGAAGAAGATTACATAAAAAAGTAGACTATCACGCTCTCATCTGACTTCTCAGCAGAAACTCATAATCTAGGAGAGGATTAAATGACATTCAAATAAAGAAAGAAAGAAAATAATTGTTATTTGTGAGTAGATAGTCCTGAAAATTATCAGTTAAATGTGATGAGGTATTAAAAGTCTAAAACATATAGAAATAATGAGTTTTCCATAACCATTCCAGCCTTCCAAGAAATGTTGAAAGGAATTCCACAAGAAAAAAGAACAAAAACCCCTGAGCCTGGTGATAAACAGTATTTTAGAGCCAGAAATATAAACATTACTAATGCAAGATAGATATGAAACATACTAATTAATGGAGCATATTAATTGGACAGAAGTGGTATAATGAAATGATGATGAATTAAGACAAACATATAAAAGATACTTTTAGATATAGTAATGTGTATACAACTCTCATTGTAACTACAAAACAGAAGATGAAATAGAAAGTCATAAAAGAAAAAAAATGAAAGCAGTAAGAGAATCACAATGAAAACCATGTACACATAATTTCAGGAAGGAGCAGTTGGGAAAAGAAACAGCAGACACACACACACACACACACACACACACACTAGAGCGGGAGTAAATTACATTTATCAATCACTCTAAATGCAAATAGTCTAAACTCACTAATCAAAAGACACAAAGAGGGTGGATGGTTAAAAAACAAAATCTATATATACAATAAACATCTCAAGGGGCTGGATGATGACACACCTTATTGAATATACTTGCTACCATGCACATACACAAGGACCAGGATTCAAGCCCCTGGCTTCCACCTTTAGAAAGAAACTTCACAAGTGGTGAAGAGGTACAGCAAGTGTTTCTTTTTCTCTGTACCTCTGTATCTTCCCACACCTCTCTCAAATTCTTTCTGTCCTATCAAATAAAAGATATAATAAAAAAATAAAAACTGGGGCCAGGTAGTGGCACACCCAGATATACATACACACATAGTACAAATGGACAAGGGCCTGTACAAGGATTAACATGTCTATCTATCTCTCTTCCTTTTCTATTATATATATCCAATAAAATGGAAAAAATGGCCTCTAGGAGCAGTGGATTTGTAGTGCCAACACTGAGGCCCAGAGATAACTGCAGTTCCTCTCCTGGGGATGTATCCTAAGGAACCCAACACACCCATCCAAAAAGATCTGTATATACATATGTGCTTAGCAGCACAATTTGTAATAGTGAAAACCTGAAAACAACCCAGGTGTCCAACAACAGATGAGTGGCTGTGCAAGTTGGTGTATATACAAACAATGGAATACTACTCAGCTATTAAAAATAGTAACTTCAGGGAAGGAGCCAAGATGGAGTCTCTGGAGCCACAGCTGTTGTGAGCTCCAAGAGGTAGCAGCCTGCAACCCAGTATCCGCTGGATCTGGTAGGATATTGGGCTGTCTGTAGGAGTGGGAACATAAGCTGGTCAGAATGACACCAAAATACAGTCCCATAATTCTCTCTTGGGCTGACAAATCGAGATCAGTAGAACAAAGGAAAATCCTTTGATTATTTCTGAGTGCACCGGACCCCTACTCCAATACCAGCAGGGGCAGCTCAGCTGCTCTTAGCAGGCTCCCTGCTGAGCTTTTTTTTTTTTTTTAACAAGAATCCTGGTTCATCAAGGGTGTCATTCCAACCCTCTTCCTTTAACATCTCTCTCTTTTTGTTAAGTGGCTGGACCTCTATTTGAGTGACAAAATACCTGACCAATCAGAGCCTCATCCTTGCATGGGAAAGACTACCTGGGGTTTTTTTTTTTGTGTTTTTTTTTTTGGATTCTTCTCACAATTGGTTGTCTTTGTCCAGGCTGTCTGTTGCAGCCAATAGAACAGTCCAAGCTTCAGACTGACTGTTAGGGGTTTTCTACTCTATTTTATTTTATTTTATTACTACTATTATTATATACAAGTATCCCTTTTCCATCCACCTTCTTCAGGTTGACCAAAATTAACCATTTTTTTCCATTGCTAGGAAACTGGGTGAGAGGAACATGTTTCTCTCTGTCTCTTCTCTCCACTCTCCTTTTTCTTTCCTCTTAGCTAATTAAAAAAACAAACAAATAAAAAAGCTTCTTTAAGGGAATAGGAAAAAAAAACTACAATCATTTTTCTGGAACCAGAAAACACCTAGAATTGTCAAAACCATCTTGAGGAAAAGAAACAGAAATGGAGGCATCACACTACCAGATCTCAAACTATATTATAAAGCCATCATCATCAAAACAGCCTGGTACTGGAATAAATATAGGCACAAAGACCAGTGGAACAGAATTGAAAGAACAGAACTAAAATCCCACATATATGGGCATCTAATCTTTGATAAGGGGGCTCAAAGTATTAAATGATGGAAGGAGGCTCTCTTCAACAAATGGTGCTGGGAAAACTGGGTTGAAACATGCAGAAAATTGAAACTGAACCACCTTATCTCGCCAGAAACAAAAATCAACTCCAAATGGATCAAGTACCTGGATGTTAGACCGGAAACTATCAAATACCAAGAGGAAAACATTGGTGGAACACTTTCCCACCTAAACCTCAAAGACATCTTTGATGAAACAAACCCAACTGCAAGGAAGACTAAAGCAGAAACAAATCAGTGGGACTATATCAAATTGAAAAGCTTCTGCACAGCCAAAGAAACTATCACACAAACAAAGAAACCCCTCACAGAATGGGAGAAGATCTTCACATGTCATACATCAGACAAGAGTTAAATCCCCATAATATACAAAGAGCACAGCAAACTTAGCACCAAAAAAGCAAATAACCCCATCCAAAAATGGGCAGAGTATATGAACAGAACATTCTCTACAGAAGAGATCCAAACACATGAAAAACACATGAAAAACTGCTCCAGGTCACTGCTTGTCAGAGAAATGCAAATAAAGACAACATTGAGATACCACCTAACCCCTGTGAGAATCAAAAAGGATAGCACCAACAAATGCTGGAGTGGTTGTGGGGACAGAGGAACCCTTTTGCACTGCTGGTGGGAATGTACACTGGTCCAGCCTCTTTGGAGAGCAGTCTGGAGAACTCTCACAAGGCCTGACATGGCCCTTTCATATGACCCAGTAATTCCTCTCTTGGGGATATACCCCAAGGACGCCATAACACCCAAGCAAAAAGATATTTGTACATGTATGTTCATAGCAGCACAATCCATAATAGCTAAAACCTGGAAGCAACCCAGGTGCCCAACAACAGATGAGTGGCTGAGAGAGCTGTGGTATATATGCACAATGGAATACTACGCAGCTATTAAGAACAATGAACCCACCTTCTCTGACCCATCTTGGACAGAGCTAGAAGGAATTATGTTAATTGTACTAAGTCAGAAAGATAAAGATGAGTATGGGATGATTCCACTCATCCACAGAAGTTGAGAAGAAGAACAGAAAGGGAAACTAAAAGCAGTATTTGACTAAATCTAGAGTAGGGCACCAAAATAAAATCCCTGGGCTGAGGGTGAGGGTGGATATTCAGCTTCCTGGGCCGGCGGGGGGGTGGCAGTGGGGACAGGTGGGTGGGATGTGACACAATCTTTTGGTGATGGGAATGGTGTTTATGTACACACCTATTAAATTGTAGTAATATAAATCACTAATTAATATGAGGGGGGAAAATTGATTGTATGTTTAACAAAGGGACTTTTCAAAGCTAATTCAATTACCAAATAATGTGATGATAACAGTAACTACTGTCTTCCCAAACCTAAGACAGCAGGAACCTCACATTTCCACTACAGAGCCTAAACTTCCCCCAGTCCTGGGACCCCAGGGTAGGGCCCACTTTCCCATATTCTTCTCCCAATTTTTATCAAATAATATTGCATCCGCTGACTGAAACCTAATCAATGCAATCACATCTATGTGCCACCCCAGCATGCTTCACTTCAGACTGTGTCCAGAGACTTCAGGTGTGGAATGACAACCCTTCAGCTTCATCACTAGGGTGAGACCTTTCCTTTCCTAGTATTCCATCCCAGGTGGTTCACTTCCTAACAAAGTCCCAAAACCTAGATATAGACCAGATTCCAGGAGATAGAGCATATGTTCACAGGTATCCATAAACTAGGGCAAATATATACCTGAAAGCAGTAGTACACTAGAGTTTGCAGAACACCCCAACACTTCATCTCCACTATTCCAACCTTTGGGTCCATGATTGCTCAACAATTTGTTTGGCTTTGTATTTTAACTCTCTTTTTATCCACCACAGTCCAGATGCCATCAGGACGCTGGCCAGGCTTCCCTGGACTGAAGACCCCACCAATGCTTCCTGGAGCTCAGCTTCCCCAGAGACCCACCCTACTAGGGAAAGAGAGAGGCTGACTGGGAGTATGGATCAACCAGTCAACGTCCATGTTCAGCTGGGAAGCAATTACAGAAGCCAGACCTCTCACTTTCTGCAACCCACAACCACCCTGGGTCCATGCTCCCAGAGGGATAGAGAATGGGAAAACTGTTGGGGAGGAGATGGGATATGAAGATTGGGTGGCAGGAACTGTGTGGAGTTGTAACCCCCCATCCTATGATTTTGTTAATGTCTCCTTTCTTAAATAAATAAATTAATTTAAAAAAAGACCTGGTTCAAGCCCCCAGTTGCTATCTGCAGGGAATAACAACATGAGCAGAGAGACATTGTTGCAGGTGTCTCTCTTTCTCTTTCCATCTCTATCTTCCCTTCTCCTATTGATTTTTCTCTGTCCTTCATTATCCAATAAATAAATAAATAAATAAATAAATAATATATATATATATTTTTAAATATATAGATAGGTAAGTATGACTTTAATTTTAGAGGGAAGTAGAATAAGACATAGATGTAGCAGTAATTTAAAAATTGTGTAGGGGGTCGGGTGGTGGCAGTGAAGCAGGTCTGCAGGTGTCTATCTTTCTCTCCCCTTCTCTATCTTCCCCTCCTCTCTCCATTTCTCTCTGTCCTATCCAACAACGAATTGCGTCAACAAGGGCAATAATAATAACCACAACGAAGCTACAAGGGCAACAAAAGGGGGAAAAAATGGCCTCCAGGAGCGGTGGATTCATGGTGCAGTCACCGAGCCCAGCAATAACCCTGGAGGAGGAAAAAAAAAATTGTGTTATATTTTGAAAGAGAAAAACAAATTTCACATGTCAAAGCATTTGTTTGTTTTAATTTTTTATATTTTTTATTTATTCCCTTTTGTTGCCCTTGCTGTTTTTTTGTTGTTGTAGTTATTATTGTTGTTGTTATTAATGTCGTTCGTTGTTGGATAGGACAGAGAGTAATGGAGAGAGGAGGGGAAGACAGAGAGGGGGGAGAGAAAGATAGACATTTGCAGACCTGCTTCACCGCTTGTGAAGTGACTCCCCTGTAGATGTGGAACCGTGGGCTCCTGAAACAAGGATCCTTACTCTGGTCCTTGTGCTTCGTGCCACCTGCGCTTAACCCACTGCGCTACCGCCCGACTCCCATGTCAAAGCATTTAATATAGTCATTACTGCAGTGAAATTAGTGTTTTATGTTTTCTAGGTCAACTAGAAATGTAAGATGACCCAAAGTCAATTTTCCAAGAGTGAGATGATTACCTAAGAAAGCAAAACTTTACATCTTGTAAAAAGTAAAAAAATCATTAATCTTTTTGCAAGAGAAAAGTTATTTTCTAATGCACATTATTATCTGAGTTATAAGATCTGACTGTATGTAGCTGAAGGCTTGTTTTTGCCTTTCTTTGCCACTCTGGTGATCTTCTCTTTCCTTTTCATCACTGATTCACTACACAAAAACTCTCATTTACACCAGAGGGCTCATCTAAAACTATATGCTACATATCATTATACCATTGTACTCTCTCTGTCTTTTTTTTTTTTTGCGATATTTTTAATAAAAATCTTAAAAAGCTTTATTCTTCACCTAGATAAGAAGTGTCACTATTGGGTAAAGAATATATTTTAGACTTTGAGCCCTGCTTTGTATTTATACTATATAACCCAGAGGCTGTCATTTATGTGAATGCTGGCACTGCTGTTAACCTACAAGGTAGAATGCTCACCAAGTGGAACTGATTCTTTTGGGGCAGCAAAAATATGCCTCTGAAAAGATAAATCAGCAAAGTAAGATTATAGAGCCAGCAGTTTTCACTCTCTGTGCTAAATACTAGATTGTGTTTTTTATGCTTTATTCCCCTCCCAATAACACAGTCACTGATGGGATAGAGCTTATTGTTTTAAAGCAACACCAACATAAAAATTGAAGTTATTATTTTCCAAAATAATATTTAATATGAACTCTGCTTTGCTCTTTAGCAGGGTAACACTTTAAAATTCAAGCATGATTTCTTGAAAAGTTGTACATGGAAACAGTGTTGGAGATGACTGTGAGTAAAGTAATTTGAGGAGAAGATGAGGTCTGTTTTTTTTTTATTTTATTTCTTTATTGGGGAATTAATGTTTTACATTCAACAGTAGATGAGGTCTGTTTTGACAATTACACATTTTTGATAAATTTTGACAGTCTAGTAAGTCGAGTGTTAAGTTCTATATTAGTTTCAGTTCACACTTTATCTATAGATATATATCCATGTATCATGCTTATGTTGGTGATAATGAAAGTCACACTGATAGTATAATGTAAGAGTGGAATATACATAGAAAATTAAGTAGTACAAAAATGTTAGGTAGTAAACCTTACAGGGTGACAAAAATTATGATTTTGAAATAGAGCTATACTGTTTTCTAGACTCCATTGTGTCGAATATAATGGTTATTGAAGTCAAGTAAAAGTATTTGATCATTATAGTTACTCTTTCTTTTCAGTCAGTTTTAGCTTCTAGTAGTTAAAAAGGATGTGATTGGTGTGGTTCTTTTAAATAAATTATATTTGACATTTACTTTATTTGGGAATTCATATCTTTCTTTTTATCACTAGTTTTTGGAAGCTTTCAAAGATCAAGTTGTCAAATATATCTTTATCATTCCTCCCAATGCTAAGATTCTGATTATATTTAAATGCTAGGTTGTTTTATGTTATCTCAGCTATATAATACTCTATTTTTCCTAATTATAAAAACCCTGTTCTTCAGATTATTTGTATTCAGTTATCTTCAAGCTGATTAGTTTTTCCCTCTGTCTCCTCAAGATATTGTTATATTTGTGTGGTGAAGTTTTATTTAAATGCCGTAGCTTTAATTTTAGAATTTATTTTAGTTTCTTTTCTGGAATTTAAATTTCCTTATAAATTTTGCTCTTTCTTTATTTGAGCACAATTTTACTATTGTCCTTGAACAGTTTTAATAGTTTAACTTATCTGGTGATTCTTATGTATTTTTAAGTATTTTATTGATTTATTATTGGATAGAGACAGCCAGAAATTGAGAGGGGGAAAAGAAGATAGAGAGGGAGAGAGACAGAGAGACACCTGCAGCCTTGCTTCACCACTCATGAAGCCTCTCCCCTACATGTGGGGACCAGGGGCTTCAACCCAGGTCCTTACACACTGTAATGTGTGTGCTTAACCAGGTGTGCCACCATCTGACCCCATGATTCTGATGTTTATTAACTTGGATTAATGCTTACAGATTATTTCTTCTGTTAGAATATTTAATTTGTTTTTGTGTATGTTAAATTATTTTGGAATTTATATCTTTAAAAATGTCACGTACAATTAATCTGACTGAAATTGAACTGTTAATATTCTCTTTAGTGTCTATTGAGTCAAATTTCATATCAATGATTTTCTCTTACCCAAATTGCTTGAAGTCTTTTCTATTACCTCTTGTTGAAGGGTTATTGACACATTAAAGTTTTGACTTTCACAAACACAAGACTTTTAAAACTTAGCCATGTTACATGGGCACACTGGGACCTGCTCTCCAGATAAAATGCAAAGAAACGGGGACTGGGTGGTGGTGCACCTGGTTGAGCACACATGGTATAGTGCACAAGGACTTAGGTTCAAGCCCCTGGCCCCATCTGCAGGAGGAAAGCTTTGTAAGTAGTGAAGCAGTGTTGCAGGTGTTTCTCTGTCTTTCTGTCTCTATCACTTCTATCACTCTAGATTTCTGGCTGTCTCTATCCAATAAATAAACATAGATAATTAACAATAATAAGAAAAAAGAGACAAGAAACTCATATCATGTAATTTACTGCCTCCAAGTGTTGATTCTTGTACACTATTTGTCTTTTTGCTTCCTTTTCATAGATAATATCATTTGTGTTTACTGATTTTTTTTCCACCGGGGTTATTGCTGAATCCAGCATCCCCAGTGTTCACGTATTTTTCACTTTTTTAAACTGTTAATATAGAGAGAAATTGAGAAGAAAGGGGGCAGAGAGAAAGAAAGACATCTGAAGCACAACTTCACTTTTAATGAAACTTGCCCCTGCAGGTAGGGGCTGGGGTTTGAACCCATATCTTTGTGCCCCGTAATATGAGCAGTCAACCAGGTGTGCCACCTCCTAGTCTCTCTTGGTTTTTTATTTAATTAATTATTTTTTATTTTTTACTTTTAGACTCACTATGTGAAAAGTGTAACTTGATTACTTACTTTTCCACAGTGGAAATAAAAGTTCAATTATTTTCTATTCAATTTGGTATTTTAAACTAAAACAAAAGTCTAATTTACCTAATGGAGGCATTAAGACTGCTAGCATAAAATCCTATTAATGAAAAATACAGAATGTACTTTTATATTAGTATTTGGTGATGAAAACAAAAACAGATTTTTTAATGTATTTTTTTTTAACTAGTGCACTGCTCAGCTCTGGCTTATGGTAGTATAGGGGATTGAACCTGTGACCTGGGACCCTCAGACATGAGAGTCTATTTGCATAACCATTATGCTATCTCCCCCTTCCCAAATGTAATAATAGCACATGCCCCTTATTCATTTATCTTTGTCCTGACTGATTTTATCCATGAATTTAGTAAATAAGAGTTGAAAAAATAATAATCTATTCTTGGAGACATTTTGTTATAGGAGAAATTCAGGAACATAAAACCATAGACAAGTAAACAAAAGAAATTATCTATGAGTAATATAGTTGAAAGTAATATCATATAAACAAGGGGCCACAGAAGCAAGCATAGTGTGAGAGCTAGTGGTTCTCTACTCCAGGCTTCATAAATGTAAATAAGGTGCTATCAATTTGGAAAGTGGATTTTTGGGCATAATAATAAATGAGACAAAATGAATCAACCAAAGTGATACTTATTATCAAAGAAGGGACTTGGTCATAGAAGAGGAGGTATCTGAGAAAATATATCAATGTGAAAATTATGTATATACTTAAAGCAATGAGAATAGATACTTAGGAATTGGGTGTAGAAATTCGGTGTAGTCACAGTCCATACGAGAGTAACATTGGACACTGGATTTGGATTTCTTTTTCTTTTCTTTCTTTTTTTTTTTTTTTTTTGCCTCCAGAGTTTTGCCTGGGTACGGTGTCTGCTCTATGTAGCTCCTGGCAGTCATTCCCCCCCCATTTTTATTGAATAGGACAAAGAGAAATTGAGAGAAGAAGGAGAGATAGAGAAGGAGAGAGAGAAATAGACGCACACAGACCTGCTCCCACTATTTTAAAGTGTCCCCCCTGAAGGTGGGGAGTCAGCAGGTCAAACCTGGATCCTTCCACAGGTCTTTGCTCTTAGTAGTATGTGTGGTTAACTGGGTGCAGCACCCCCGGACCCAACCTTGACGATAGGGTTTCTCTAATGTTGCCTGAAAAAAGTCTTGTAGTTACCTCTTCAATAAATCTGTAACTTTAAGGCATAATATGAATATGACATATTTGCACAATATCTCAATTTTATTTATGAACAAACTGAAAGACAGGATAGGACAAATTATTTATGTGACATCATAATGCTTGGTGAGAGAACTAAAACTTTTTTTCTTTTTTTTTTTTAACTGAGATTTTTTTTTATATTTATTTATTTATTTCCTTTTTGTTGCCCTTGTTTTTATTGTTGTTGTAGTTCTTATTGCTGTTGTTATTGATGGTGTCACTGTTGGATAGGACAGAGAGAAATGGAGAGAGGAGGGGAAGACAGAGAGGAGGAGAGAAAGACACCTGCTGACCTGATTCACTGCCTGTGAAGGGACTCCCCTGCAGGTGGGGAGCCAGGGGCTCAAACAGGGATCCTTATGTGGGTCCTTGTATTTTGCACCACATGCACTTAATCCACTGTGCTACCACCCAACTCCCAAGAGAACTAAAACTAAATGTCCTAGCTATCACTAATTATTAAGGATTAGTTGTAAAACAGCAGGGAGGAAATAGCAAATATTTCTTATAAAAGACCAAAGGGTAAAATACCTGTTTTTACTAAATAATTAGAGACTTTGTAGTGTTTAATTTAAGCATAGATTTTTAAATCTTTTCCTGAAAAGTGCTTACATGTAACTACTGCTAAGACAATTAAAAAAAACAACAAGTGGAGTAGAGTGGGGTGAAATGTGTCATGTGTGAATCTAACTTCTTTCATCACACTTTCTGTAGAGTTTTCGTTAGTATAAGAAAGAAGAAAATTGTAATTACAGAGAAAATAATATTTGCAAGGGCATAGTGATGATCTATCTGAATTTTGTGGAGTCATTTCCTAAAATTCTGATATATTCTTGTGGTTTTACTCCTAATTTCCTTTTATATAATAGACTAAAGATTCTGTTGTAAAATATTTTATCTTTAAATCCAAAGATAAAACTGTCAGTTAGAATAATATTTTATACTTAAATGGAATTTTTTTTATTGAAGAATGTGAAGAATATTTTTTCCAACTTTATAAATAACATCTTTTTACACACTGTTGGATTTCAGCTGCTATTAAAACATCATCAGCTGGCAGTAATTCTCAGACTATAAAAAAGCAGTCCTATGTCCTATTTATTGAACTAGAATCTTAAATGCATGGGACATGTCTACTGTTATTGCTCAAGTAGTAAGTACCTAATAAATCGTAAGAAATTGTCTTATCTTCAGGAGTGGATAGTTGCCTAAAGAAAAAATAAAGTTGAAAGAAGAAAACAGACAATATTTCACAGTCTCCATTGGCTACTAATGTCAAAATTCCAAAGTACAGTACATTTTCTGTGCCCTCTCTATACATAAAATATTATTCTAGCTATGAGGTTCCAATATCAACCCATTCAATTCACTGGGACTATATTGAGAAGTGATTTCTATATTAATGTGACTTTCCTACCTGTCAACAAGTTCAACAATGATCTCTCTAGTACTAACTGATTTAATTATAGCCTCACTACATTATATCAATTGTTGAGGAAAAGTCAAGTCTAAATGAAATCTCATCAAAATAGATAAGGACTTATTTTACTTATTATTTGTTATATGCCATAATTTTCCCCATAATTTTTATTGGAGGACAGTTAATGGTGTCCAGTGCAGTTGACACAAGGAGTCAATTTTCACACCTACTCAGAGAAAGTTCTCTGCAGGGATTCCGGAAGATGGCGGATTGAGAAGCTGTTAGTGGCTTGAGCTCCGACAACATCTGCTGGAAATGGTAGGATTTTTTGCCTTTAGCAGGACAATCAATAAGGGGTCCTATCTGTGATACCAAGGAGGTGACTATAACTAAATTTGGGTTAGATAATAGAGTAAAAAGAAATTTAAAAAATTTTAAATTTTTATTCCCTAAGCGCACCCCTGACCCCCTACCCCCCATAACCAGTCCCTGGGGGCCAGAGAGCTGCTCCTAGCAAGCTCCCCTGCTGAGCTTCTTTCTTTACCAATATTCCTGTCCCACCAGGGGGTGTCATTCCAATTCCAATTCTATTGCTTTCTGAAACTCTTGGCCCCTTTTTTTTCTTTCTAAGTGGCCAATTACAGCTACAAATATTCCACCAAGCAGAGCCTAACTCAGAGAGGGAAAGACTGACAGAGTTTTGTTTGTTTGTTTGTTTGTTTGTTTTCTCAACAATCAGCTGCCTCTGCTCAGGGGGCCTGAGGCAATCTGGAGCCATCCAAGCTGAAGAAAGAACAGGTTTTTTTACTCTGTGTTATTTTATTATCAATACTAGATATACGCGTGTCCCTTTCACCCTCTCCTTCAGGTTGACCAGAATTAACTCTTAGCGTATTTTCCATTGCTAGGGGACTAGGTGTCTTATCCATTGTTAGAGTAACTTGTTTCACTCTTCCTATATCCCTTACCCACTCTCCCCCTTACCCCCCACCTAGCTAATTAAATAATAAATAAATAAATAACTTTTCCTTTCACTGCTCTTTTATTACTGTTCTTTTTCTTATCTTTTTTCTTTTCTCTCTCTCTCTCTCTTTTTTTCTTCTTTTTCTCATTCTTGTCATCCTTTCTTCCTTCCTCCTTCGGCTTTCTGAATTCACTGATACATGTTTGTGAATTATTTGGGGGAAGAAATCTGACTCAGAGTGGACTCTCTCTGTGTGTATCTCTGCTCTACTTCCCTTTCTCCTCTACCTACCCCTAGAATATACAGTGGATAGTAGATTTGCATAACTGTCTATTCGTGCTATTCTTGTCTATTCCTGAGGTGTGATTTTTTTCCATTTTTTGTTTTGTTTTGTTTTGTTTTGTTGTACTTTCTTAACAATCAGCTGCCTCTGCTCAGGCAGCTTGAAGCAATCTGGGACAGGTTTGTTACCCTGCTCTATTTTATTATTAGTATTATATAAAGGTGTATCTCTTTCCCTCCTCCTTTAGGTTGACCAGAATTAACTCTTAGTGTATTTCCATTGCTAGGGGACTGGGCATCTTATCCATTGCAAGAGGAACTTATTTCAATACTCCTACCTCCCCTACTCACTCTCCCCTTCTCCCTCCTCCTAAATAATAAAAAAATAAAATAAAATAAAAAATTAATTAATTAATTATAGAACTTTCATTTCACTGCTCTTTTATTACAGTTCTTTTTCTTATCTTTTTTCTTTTCTCTCTCTTGTTTTTCTTTTTTTTTTTAATCTTGTCTTCCTTTCTTCCTTCCTCCTTCTTTGGCTTTCTGAATTCACTGATATTCATTTGTGAATTATTTTGGGGAAGAAATCTGACCCAGAGTGGACTCTCTATGTGTATCTCTGTTCTACTTCCATTTCTCCACTTGCTGCCCCTAGAATATACAGTGGATAGTATATTTGCATAATTGTATACTCTTGCTATCCCTATTTTCCTTTATCTTTCTTCTTCACTTGGACTTAGTTACTATTTTTTCATGGACTGCAGACATTTTTGGCTAACTGGTAGTGGTAAAACTGCTTCAATCCTTGCTTCAGTTGCTATTGTAATTTTTGAGGTGGCTGATTGCATTTGTCATAAAGGTATTTAGTATAGTGTTGGCTGTACACAAAAACACAACAACTGAGGAACAACAGAATATAAAAATAAGAAACACATTAAAAAAATGGGTAGATCAAAAGCAAATAAAACTGCTACTACAATGAATGAAGACAAGAGCCCAGAAGAAACTGCAAATAAGCCTGAAGAAACCACAGATAAGAAAAGTATGCAGGCAATAATAAACTTATTAATCACAGAAATGAAAACAACTTTGGAGGAAAGGAATGGCAGTATTAGGGAAACAACAGTTGAGAAATACTGAAAATACTGATTATCTTGAAAATACTGATTATCTTGAGGCAATTAGAGAACTGAAAGCTGAAATAGCTGAACTGAAGAAAGGAGCTGAGGGAAGGGAAAGCAGACTAACAGAAGCAGAAAACAGAATTAGTCAGAGGATGAGCTAAAGAAAACTAAGAAAGAGGTGAAAGAGCTCAAAAAGAGATTAAAGGACACTGAAAACAACAAAAGAGACATATGGGATGATCTCAAAAGAAGTAACATTGTATAATTGGCCTGCCAGAGAAAGAAAGAGAGGAAGGAGAAGAAAACATTCTAGAGGAAATTATAGAAGAAAACTTCCCACACCTGAGTAACAGAAAGGACATCAAGATTCAAGAGGCCCAGAGAGTTCCAAACAGAATCAACCCAGACCTAAAGACACCAAGACACATCATAGTCACAATGAGAAGAAGTAAGGATAAAGAAAGGATCCTAAACGCTGCAAGAGAGAAACAGACACATACAGGGGAAAACCCATAAGATGATCAGCAGACTTCTCCACTCAAACTCTAAAAACCAGAAGAGAATGGCAAGATATCTATCAAGCCCTGAATGAAAAAGGGTTTCAACCAGGGATAGTATATCCTGCTAGACTTTCATTCAAACTAGATGGAGGGATCAAAACCTTCTTAGACAAACAACAGTAAAAAGAGGCAACCATCACAGAACCGGCCCTGAAAGAGGTTCTAAAAGACTGCTTAAAAACAAAAACATCACTATAATACTTGCAATATATCAGAGCAAATAAAAATTTGTTGAACAATGGCAATACAATACATTAAATCCATAATATCAATAAATGTCAATGGCTTAAACTCACCCACAAAAGGCACAGAGTGGGTGGATGGATTAGAAAACATAACCCAACCATTTGCTGCTTGCAAGAATCCTATCTGTCACAACAAGATAAACACAGACTTAAAGTGAAAGGATTGAAAATTATCATACAGGCTATCGGACCAAAATAAAAGGCAAGAACAGCCATTATCATCTCTGACACAATAATTTTTAAATTAAATAAAGTAATAAAAGATAGGCAAGGACATTACATAATTATTATAGAGTCAATAAGCCAAGATGACTTAGCAATCATTAAGATCTATGCACCCAATGAGGGACCATCCAAATACATCAAGCACCTACTGAAAGAACTTCAAAAATACATAAGTAGTAATACAATAATAGTGGGAGACTTTAACACCCCACTCTCACACTTAGACAGATCAGCAAAGCAGAGAATCAACAAAGAATCAAGAGAATTAAATGAAGAGATTGACAGACTAGACCTCTTGGACATTTTCAGAGTCCTTCACCCCCAAAAAATTGAATACACATTCTTTTCAAACCCACATAACACATACTAAAGATAGACCACATGTTAGGCCACAAAGACAGCATCAATAAATTCAAGGGCATTGAAATCATCCCAAGTATCTTCTCAGACCACAGTGGAGTAAAACTAACATTTAACAACAAACAGAAAATTATTAAAAGTCACAGAATTTGGAAATTAAACAACATACTCCTTAAGAACCACTGGGTCAGAGAGTCACTCAAGCAAGAAATTCAAATGTTCCTGGAAACAAATGAAAATGAAGACACAACCTATCAAAATATTTGGGACACAGCTAAAGCAGTACTGAGAGGGAAACTCATAGCCATACAATCATATATTAAACGACAAGAAAAAGCTCAAATGAACGACCTTACTGCACACCTCAAGGACTTAGAGGAAGAGGAACAAAGGAACCCTAAAGCAACCAGAAGGACAGAAATCACTAAAATTATAGCAGAAATAAACAACATCCAAAATAAGAGAACCATACAAAAGATCAATGAAGCCAAATGTTGGTTCTTTGAAAGATTAAACGAAATTGACAGACTCACCAAACAAAAAAGAGAGAATACTCAAATTAATAGAATTGTAAATGATAGAGGAGATATAACAACTGACACCACAAAAATCCAGAAAATCATGCAAAACTTCTATGAATAACTGTACGCCACCAAGCTAGAGCATCTGGAAGAAATGGAACAATTCCTAGAAGCATATGCCCTTTCAAAACTGAATCAAGAAGAACTACAAAATCTAAATGCACCAATCACAGACAAAGAAATCAAAACTGTTAGTAAGAATCTCCACAACAACGAAAGTCCTGGAGCAGATGGCTTCACAAACGATTTCTACAGAACCTTCAGGAAACAGTTAGTACCCATACTTACAAAGCTTTTCCATAAGATAGAAGAAACAGGAACACTCCCTTCCACCTTTTATGAAGCCAACATCACTCTGATACCCAAAATAGATAGACTCACTACAAAAAAGGAAAACTACAGACCAATATCTCCGATGAACCTAGATGAAAAAATATTAAACAAGATCTTGGCCAGCCGGATACAACAGCACATCAAAAAAATTGTTCATCATGACCCAGTGGGATTCATCCCAGGAATGCAAGGCTGGTTCAACATCCATAAGTCAATCAATGTCATTCACCACATCAATAAAAGCAAAACCAAAACCCACATGATTATCTCAATAGATGCAGAGAAAGCCTTTGACAAAATCCAACACCCATTCATGCTCAAAACAACACAAAAATTGGGAAATTCCTCAAGATAGTGGAATCCATATATAGCAAACCTACAGCCAACATCATACTCAATGGACAGAAGCTGAAAGCATTCCCCATCAGATCGGGGACTAGACAGGACTGTGCACGGTCACCATTACTCTTCAACATAGTATTGGAAGTTTTTGCCATAGCCATCAAGCAAGAGAAAGAAATCAAAGGAATACAGATTTGAAGGGAAGAAGTCAAGTTCTCACTATTTGCAGATGATATAATAGTATACATATAAAAACCTAAAGAATCTAGCAGAAACCACTGGAAGTTATTAAGCAATATAGCAAGATATCAGGCTACAAAATCAATGTACAATGTACAAAAATCAGTGGCATTTCTTTATGCAAACACTAAATCTGAAGATGAAGAAGAAGACATCCAGAGATCACTCCCATATTCTGTTTCAGCAAAATCAATAAAATACTTAGGAATAAAGTTGACCAAAGAGGTGAAAGACTTATATACTGATAACTGTGAGTTTCCACTCAAGGAAATAGAAACTGATACCAAGAAATGGAAAGACATCCCATGCTCATGGACTGGAAGAATAAATATCATCAGAATGAATATTCTTCCCAGAGCCATATACAAATTTAATGCAATACCCATCAAAGTTCCACTAAGCTTCTTTAAGAGAATAGAACAAACACTACAATCATTCATCTGGAACCAGAAAACACCTAGAATAGCCAAAACCATCTTGAGGAAAAGAAACACAAATGGAGGCATCACACTCCCATATTTCAAACTATATTATAAAATCATCATCATCAAAACAGCAAGGTACTGGAATAAAAATAGGCACACAGACCAGTGGAACAGAATTTAAAGCCCAGAAATAAGTCCCTACACCTATTGACATCTAATCTTTAATAAGGTGGCACAAATAATTAAATGGAAGAAAGAGGCTGTCTTCAATAAATGGTTCTGGGAAAACTGGGTTGAAACATGCACAAGAATGAAATTGAACCACTTTATCTCACCAGAAACAAAAATCAACTCCAAATGGATCAATGACCTGGATGTTAGACCAGAAACAAATACTTAGAGGGAAATATTGGTAAAACACTTTCCCATCTAAACCTCAAAGACATCTCTGATGAAACATACCCAACTGCAAAGTAGACTAAAGCAGAAACAAACCAACGGGACTAAATCAAATTGAAAAGCTTCTGCACATCCAAAGAAACTATTAAACAAACAAAGAGACCCCTCAGAGAATGGGAGAAGATCTTCATATGCCAAACATCATACAAGAAACTTATCACCAAAATATACAAAGAGCTCAGCAAACTTAGCACCAAAAAAGCAAATGACCCCATCCAAAAATGGGCAGAGGATATGAACAAAACATTCACCTCAGAGGAGATCCAAAAGGCTAACAAACATATGAAAAACTGCTCCAAGTCACTGCTTGTGAGAGAAAGGCAAATTAAGACAACATTCAGATACCACCTCACTCCTGTAAGAACGGCATACATCAAAAAGGAGAGCAGCAACAAATACTGGAGAGGCTGTGGGGACAGAGGAACCCTTTTGCATTGCTGGTGGGAATGTAAATTTGTCCAGCCTCTATGGAGAGCAGTCTTGAGAACTCTCACAAGGCTAGACACGGACCTTCCATATGATCCAGTAACTCCTCTTCTGGGGATATACTCCAAGGGCTCCATAACACCCAACCAAAAAGAGGTGTATACTCCTCTTTCACAGCAGCACAATTCATAATAGCTAAAACCTGGAATCAACCCAGGTGCCCAAAAACAGATGAGTGGCTGAGAAAACTGTGGTATATTACACAATGGAATACTATACAGCTATCAAGAACAATGAACCCACCTTCTCTGACCCATCTTGGACAGAGCTAGAAGGAATTATGTTAAGTGAGCTAAGTCAGAAAGATAATGATGAGTATGGGATGATCCCACTCTTCAACAGAAGTTGAAAAAGAAGATCTGAAAGGGAAACTAAAAGCAGGATCTGACTAAACTGAAAGTAGGGCACCAAAGTAAAAACCCTGTGGTGAGGGGTAGACATGCGGCTTCCTGGGCCGGTGGTGGGTGGGGGTTGGTTGGTTGGATGGGACACAGTCTTCTGGTGGTGGGAATGGGGTTTATGTACACTCTTAGTAAAGTGTAGTCATATAAATCACTAGTTAATTAATATGAGGGGGAAAATTGATTGTATGTCTCGAAGTTTTTAAAACAAAGACTGAGTCTTTTTAATATATAGGCTGTGTATCTGTTACGCAGACTCTCTCAAAAGCCTAGACAAAGTAGATCAGAAGCAACTGGTGGTACAGCTATATACAAGATACTGGGTCCTATACAGCAAACCCTATACAGCAAACCCTAACAAAAGGACTTTTCAAAGTTAACCCAATTACCAAATAATATAATGATAACATTAACTATCCATTGTCTTTTTGAACCCTAAGACAGCAGGAACCTCAAATTTCTACTATAGAGCCCCTACTTCCCCCAGTCCTGGAACCTTAGGATAGGGCCCACTTTCCCGCATGCCTCTCCCAATTCATATCAAATAATATTGCATCTGCCAATCACAATCTAATCAACGCAACGATTGCCACCTCAACATGCTTCAGCTCAGACTGTGTCCAGAGACTTCACGTGTGGAATGACAACCCTTCAGCTTCATTACTCGGGTGAGACCTTTCATAGTATTCTCTAATTCTGTCCCAGGTGGTTCACTTTCTAACAAAGTCCCAAAAGCTAGATATAGACCCGGTTCTGTGAGAGAGAGCATATGTTCACATGTATCCATAAACTAGTGCAAAATATACCTGAAAGCAGACGTACACTAGAGTTTGCAATGCAAACTAGTACACTAGAGTTTGCAGCTCTTCCTCTCCACTATTCCAAGCTTTGGGTCCATGATTGCTCAACAATTTGTTTGGCTTTGTATGTTAACTCTCTTTTCAGTCACCAGGTTCCAGCTGTCATCAGGATGCCGGCCAGGCTTCCCTGGACTGAAGGTCCCACCAATGTATCCTGGAGCTCCACTTCCCCAGAGACCCACCCTACTAGGGAAAGAGAGAGGCAGACTGGGAGTATGGACCGACCAGTCAACATCCATGTTCAGCGGGGAAACAATTACAGAAGCCAGAACTTCCATCTTCTGCAACCCACAACGACCCTGGGTCCATGCTCTCATAGGGATAGAGAATGGGAAAGCTATCAGGGGAGGGGGTGGGATATGGAGATTGGGTGGTGGGAATTGTGTGGAGTTGTACCCCTCCTATCCTATGGTTTTGTTAGTTTATCCTTTCTTAAATAAAAAATAAATTAAAAAAAAGAAAGTTCTCTGCAGAACACACTAAGCCACAATTTAGGTCCTTTTACACTATCCTGCAATATGACCCCAAGGTTCTCTTTACCTCATCCGTACTTCTTCTTCCTCAGAGTCCTTTGCCTTGGTGCAAAATACTCCACCAATCCAGCTTTCACTTTGTCTTTTGCTTCTTTGTCCTTATTTAATTTCCACCTGTATGTGAGATTATTAGAAGCTCATGCTTCTCCTTTTGGCTAATCTCATTTAACAAAATTTATATACTTCTTTATCCAGAGACCATGCCTATGTTTAACAATTGAAATGCATTACTCCGTTCTCTCAATTAAAATACACTATGTTGGCCATCTTGTTTAGTTCAACTCAAGTATTAATAATTGTGACATGTATAAATTAATCCATCCTGAGGATTCATTCCCACACAATAACCACTGCCTTTTCTAAGATGCAATTTCTACTGTGCTTTGTAAAAAGTGATTACTATAGCTATGCCCCCACCACACTGGAGGAAGCTTCCATATTCTGACATCTGTCTCTCTTTTCTTCTGTCTATATAATTCTCTTTATGTATAAAAAATCTTGGCCCAGAATGCTGAATCCCCTGTGATGAAAGAAAAAAAAGTAGAACAGAAAATTTAAGTAGAATGTTTTCCTTCCACAATTTTACATGGACTTCTACACAGTATCAGTGCTATCAAAATTTTAGTGTAATACATGCCTACACTTCTTAATTGAGTAGTTTTCACAATTCTTCCATGATTGCTGTTGGGAACATGTGTGAGCCTGATAGAG
Source organism: Erinaceus europaeus (assembly GCF_950295315.1). Lineage (NCBI taxonomy): Eukaryota > Metazoa > Chordata > Mammalia > Eulipotyphla > Erinaceidae > Erinaceus > Erinaceus europaeus. Next base: position 61,585,621 of record NC_080169.1, on the reverse strand, counting down.
CTTAGGGAGAACTACCCCCATCTTTGGATGGAGGTCTGAGAAGATACCCTCTTGGTAAGTCTCTCTCAACCGAGGTGAGCATAAGGGGGGAATCTCAGACTTGGTTCTTTCCTTCTTGACTCTCAGGCCCACAGATACCACAGTACTTCCCTCCATTAACTGCAGGCCACATGGCCACAGATTCACTCATTCAAAGTCACCTTCTGATCACAGAAGAACACACCTTATCACACACTTCATCACACACCTCAGACCCCAGACAAGAGAAATTCCAAACTATATGGCCTTTTGATATCCATCTTCTCTCTGTCTCACCCTACGGGTTTAACCCCTATGCTTCTCTGGAATACCTTTGGATAATTAAGTTGCTTGTGTTATGGAAAATAACTGTCTTGTATCTCATCAATTCCTGTCATACCAACCCCTTACCTTAGGGGCATGCTGACTGTTAAGAAACCTGTAATTTCTGTCATATTGCAACAATAATTACCTCCATTGCTTTTCTATTTAACTCATGTCCACTTTGCCAATAAACGGACTCTAGGATTCTGGGACTCTAAGGACTCAGATTCTAGATTCACGCTAAGAGTCCCCTGGTGTCTTTTACTTCGTGTCACCCCTGTCGTGAGCGAGAAAGAACCAGCCCGTTACCTTTCCCCTGGAGGACACCATGCCGGAGAAGGAGGGAGACACCCCGAAAGATTGCTACTAGGAATAACATTTTAGGAAAATACACAGTTAGCCAGGAGACATACTAGATCTATATAAACTAAAGGACAATTACTTTGTCTATTGTAACCTTTATTAGAATCACCAAACAAGTAAATGAAGTGAAATTTAAGGTTAGCTTAGACCCCACCAAAATCCTAGGTGTATTTTATCCCAAACATGAGGCCAAATACTATAACTGTAAACACCATAAACCTATAATGGTTTGGATACAATAAATGACAGTGCTTTAACAGCTGCATTATGGGAGGTGCAGATCCCCCAACTTAGGTAGATTTATCCCTTCTTCATTGAGTCTTGAGGAGGTAGACCCCAAAGCTGACCTGGCCTATAGGGTTGTCCCTCAGCTGAGATGGCACTGAGCTCAGGGGCAAGGGAGCTGCCTCCTTACACAACATATCCTAAAGGTTCCCCTTTTTTCGTGGGTGACTGATACATGACCTCCCTTTATAAAGCCATAAGTTGGGTCCTTACAGGTTGGTAACTTGCCTTTGAGCCCGAGCTGGATATGAGAAGCAGATGTAACCTCAGGGGTAATCAATATGGTGTGAGTGTCATGTGCTTTCCTAGTTGGGTCCTACATACTTCCCCTATGTTTCTATTGGATGATGATCAGTATGTCTAACCCTGTATATGAACAATAAATAAGTTGTCTCTCTGGAGCACTCCCGGAGATTGGTCCCTTTCCTCTGCACCTCACCTTCACCCTGGTCGGCTACCAGTTCTCCAGGTTGCTGCCATTTCTCTTCTGGCTGGAGGACCCCCAGCAACACTGAGTGATAGATACCACAATGCTATGTTATACTGCTACTGCTTTGTTACTATGGGTTGTCTCCCAATAAGCCAAGCCTGAAATACCAATACAGAGCAGTAAACAAGAGGGAAGCTTTCAGTAGAGGGGATGGAACACAGAACTCTGATGGTGGGAACTGTATGGAGTTATACCCCTACTATCTTAGAATCTTATAAATCAATATTAAATTGTTAAAATATTGTATATATGGAATAAAAAGTTTCATCCTGATATTCTTTTTTTTCTATAGCATGTTTTCTATTTAGACTATATGACTGGTAAAATTTGAAAGCATTGGTGTATTAATTCTTCTTCTAGCGTTTGCCCTTCTTCCGTAGCCAGTCAACAGCATCAGGTTGAGCCTGATGTAAAGTTTCGAGACCTCCTTTGAATCTGGAGAGGTGGCAGTCGTTGACTATGTGGGTCATAGTCTGTCTGTAGCCTCAGGGGCAGTTCGGGTAGTCTCTGGCTCCCCAGCGATGGAACATAGCGGCGCACTGGCCATGGCCTGTTCGATAGCAATTGAGGAGGGCCCAATCATAACGTGCTAGGTCAAAGCCTATTATTGTATTAAAGATACAGTATTTTGAATTTTAAAGAAAATGTTTAAGAAGCTTTTTGATGTTTCTTAAAGGTCATCTAAAAACATCAAGGGAGATTACAGATTTAAATATCTTAATCTAATGTGAAACTTGCAATTGCCCATAAGTATACCACTTGTCATTTCTAGTACTTATATTTTTTATCTGGAGACAGGAATGAATTTTATTATGGTAATTAAATTTTTGTCAAGTATCTCTAGAAGGTAAGGCTATATAGAACATGTGTATATTGGTTTTTATGTTAAATTCTATAGTGATTTCTGACATGATTACATTTTATTTGAATAGCATGTAATTAAGTATATGCAAGATAACATTAATACCTATTTAAAATATGATTTTCCAAATCATGAAGTCCTCTTTCCTATTAACTAAAAATTCCCTAATGAACATGGAAAACTTCATTTTCACTACTGATTGGGGCTTTAAAAATGAGTAAGAACACTGTTTTTGCATACCATAAATAGTCTAAATATGAACAAGAATACTGGAAATTCATATCAGACTTTATCTTATCCAACTCAAGAGACTTAGAGTAAAATTTATAAATTTATAATATAAGAGAACTTGAAAACTTTATTATAAATTTTATAATTATTTCTAGAAAATTTCATTAATAACATAATGCTCTGAGACTAAACAGAATTATATATATATAATTTATTTATTTATTTTCCCTTTTGTTGCCCTTGTTGCTTTTTATTGTTGTTGTAGTTATTATTGTTGTCGTTAGACAGGATAGAAAGAAATGGAGAGAGGAGGGGAAGACAGAGAGGGGGAGAGAAAGATAGATACCTGCAGACCTACTTCACTACTTGTGAAGCAACTCCCTTACAGGTGGGGAGTCGGGGACTCACACCAGCGGGTCCTTGTGCTTTGTGCCACGTGTGCTTAACCCGCTGCGCTACCGCCCAACTCCTGACAGAATTCTGACAATACTACAGTATGATAACTGAGAAGGTAATTCAGAGGGCAATGAATTAAATGGTCTATATATTTATGAGAGTTTTTTCCTGCTACAAAATTTTGCAGCATTATTTATACTTTTTAGTTATAAATGTTGTTCGTTTTATCATCATCACCACCATCATCACAATAGTGCTGGTAACAGTCAGATACATTAGATACACTTACTAGCATTACTTCTTATATTCTTCCATTCTAAAATGCAGGAATTTTAATTTAATAACTGTCTGTAAAAATTGGAATCTTGGGGGATAAGTAACTTGCTTCAAGATGATCTAGTTAGTATCTAGGTACATTACATATTTAACAACATTGTATTTTGTTTTAAAGTTGGGCTTTTGGGGTGGGGAGAGTGGGTGGATGGGAAAATAGCATAGCAACTTTCATGCCTAAACCTCTTTGGTCTCAGGTTCAGTCCCCAGCACCACCATGAGTCAGAGCTGAGCAGTACTCTAGTCTTTATACATATATATTTCTCTCTGCATCTCCTTCATTAAAATAACTAAAATACTAAAAATTATTCCTAAGAGGAGATATAAACCTTAAATTTAAAAAATGGATTATGAGACATGGGAAAAATACATTCACTATCTTCAGCAATTGAAATCCTAATTTCACTTCATATTAATTTATCATAAGTTTTAAAAATATTTTATTTTATTTTATTTATTTATTCCCTTTTGTTGCCCTTGTTGTTTTATTGTTGTAGTTATTATTGTTGTTGTCGTCGTTGTTGGATAGGACAGAGAGAAATGGAGAGAGGAGGGGAAGACAGAGAGGAGGAGAGAAAGACAGACACCTGCAGACCTGCTTCACCGCCTGTGAGGTGACTCCCCTGCAGGTGGGGAGCCGGGATTGGAACCAGGATCCTTATGCCGGTCCTTGTGCTTTGCGCCACCTGCGCTTAACCCGCTGCGCTACAGCCCGACTCCCCAATTTATCATAATTTTTTATCTTAATAGATATTATTTGTTTCTGAGGTAAAATTCCATTTGTGTAAGAATATAAAATAATGCAGAATAGTCTATTATTACACAAAACAGACAGTGCACATGTAAGTCAGTGGCATATTACTTTAAAAAGTAAAGAGTAAGGTAGAACTTAAGAAAACAGGGGAGTAATGGAAAACATAAGGTGAATTTTGGGCTGAGTGTGATGTACTGCACCAAAGCAAGGATCTATGAGGAAGGAAAGAAAAAGGTGGGATGAAGGTACATTAGTATCCTGGTGTATGATGGGGGAGAAAAATTTAGGGGTGCCTCTGAGCCACCTATCATGGGAATATGAGAAATTGTGTTTATGTGTCAAAGACTATACCATAAACTACTAAACCCCCCCAATAAAGTAAACTAAAAATTAAGAAAGCACAGGATATTAGATAGATCACTTGGGTAATGTGTTTACTTTGTCCCAGGTTTGAGGCCAACACCCACTGCATTTATAGAAAACTTAGAGAAACTTTGATGTGTGCCACTGTCTTTCTGTTTCTATTTTCCTTTTCTTTTTTAAGTTTTATTAGTGATTTAATGATGATTAATCAGACTGTAAAATAACAGGGGTACAATTCCACACTGTTCCCACCACCAGAGTTCTATATTCCACCACTTTCATTGGAAGCTTCCCTATTTTTTTTTAATCCCTCTAGGAGTATGGGCCAAAATTTTATTTTCTTAATCTGAAAAAGTTGACCTGGAATGAGAAAACACTACTGACAAATACGTAAATGAAGTATCTTTTAAAGCTATTAATATAAGTTAAGCATATATTTGTAACTTATTGATTTTAGCAATTCCATAAAAGTGATATGTTTACTGTATTAATTTGGATATTATGAGCACTACATGCCTGCTCTCTTCAGAACTGATAATATCGGAAGTTAGGATTATAAATAAGCCAATTACATCACAGAAAAATGATGTGTTTTTTAAGTTTTTTATTTTAATATTCAAATTATTTTATTTAAGAAAATAATGATTTACAAGACAGTTGTCACATGACTAAAGTTTGTTTTTTTTTTATCTCCACATGATAGGTATCCACCTATCATTTATGGCCTTTTTATCTGTTAGTACTATTGTTTATGAAAGACTAAGAGTTATGTCCATTTTATTCACAATACTATAATAATCATCTTCTAGCTGCAATCATACCATGCAATAAATATTCCATAAATATTTTTCGAGGGAAGGAGGAAAGGAAAAATGGAAAGAAGATAGGTAGTAAGAAGAGGAATATGACAAATTTCTAAACAAAGGTTAAGTGTGAGTAATATATACAGTACATAATAGCACTAATAGAAAATGTGAAGACTGAAGATTTAGAAACCATGACAAAGTTGAAAACTAATGAGACTAGAAAGATAATTCATCTGAAAAAGTGCACCTGCTTTGTCAAGTGCACAGCCAGGTTCGAATCCAGTCTCCAACCCACTGGGAAAAGATACTGTTATCTGAAAAATTATCTCTGATTATCTGAAAAATGTTGACAGAGTGGTGAAAACTTGACAATTAAAAAGTACTGTGGTCTGGGAGGTGGCACAGTGATAAAGCTTTGGACTCTCAAGCATGAGGTCCTGAGTTTGATCCCCAGCAGCACATGTGCCAGGGTGATGTCTGGTTCTCTCTCTCTCCTTCTATCTTCTCATAAATAAATAAATAAATAAATACTTTTTAAAAATACTAAAGGAATATAAAATAATCTTGAGTCTCATTTATGTTTTTGTCATAATATTTATATTATATGACATTTATTTTGAAGATAATACAAGACTACATATGTTTAATTTAAGTACAATTTCACAGTGTATCAAAATAATGTAACTAATCAGAAAAGTACAACCAAAGTAAAAATATCCTCCCACCAAACTTTATTAATGCCCTCTTTAATCCACCTTATTTATCAATGGCAACTTCAGTTCTGTATTATGCATTTAAACATTTAACTTGACTTTGCTTATTCACTGACTTTGTATATTTATATGCCCCTTATGTGTAAAGTCATTAATTATTTCCCTTTAAGCAAAATTATGCAGTAGTAGTTTAATGATAATGGATTTTTTAAACTGTTGTTTGACAAGTCTTTATTATATCTTCAACTCGGAGTAATAGTCTAGTTAGGCACAATATTCTTGTTTGGATGTCTCTTCCATGAATATATTATTTCAGTCCCTTCAGGCATTTGGAGTTTCTGTTGAGAACTTAACTGATAGTCTCAAGGGTTGGTTTACATGTGACTATTTTTCTTGTTTTGCTGCCTGTAAGAGTCTCAGTTTTTGCCATTTTAATTATAATGTGTATGCACATTTAGTTGTTTTGGTTTATATACAACTGTTTGTTTTTATTTGCAACTCCTCGAGTGTCCTGAATTTTGATTGTCTCCTTCTTAAATTTAGTTCTTTTTTTCTTAGACTGTGTGTGTGTGTGTGTGTGTGTGTCTGTGTGTGTGTGTGTGTGTGTGTGTGTGAGTGTTAGTATGTGGTTGGTTTCTTTACCTCTATCCTTAAGTTCAATGCTTGAATTTTGTGCTTCTGTAAGCAAGTTCCTCTATTGTAGTCTTCTAGTTCAGCAACTGTATTTTTTAATTCTACTGTTCCTATTAGGACTATTCTCTTACTTACACTTTGGGTTTTTTCCATGCTTTTCTAATTTTTTAAGAGCCATTGGACTATTTCTTTAAAATATTCCATATGAGGTTTACATTTCTATTTTACTTTTCCTTTAAAGATTTTTGTCTTGATTCTTAACATTGAAAGTTTTCTCTGTATTCTCATCATGTGTGATATTCTGTAAGGATCATCAGTGGGGTACTATCTGAAAAATGGCTGAGTGGTTACTAGAAACTTGAGATCATAAATACATGAGTAGTGGGAGCTACAAAGCTCCTGAGGGTAAGAGTTCAGGTCTAAAACAGCATTTGGAGATTCTGCCCCAGATAATGACATCCCCCAGGGTTGACAGAAAACAAGATTTGGCAGTATTTGGAGTAGCATGGGAATGCCACAAAAGTAGAACTCTTTTACTTGATGGCTATGCTTTCACATGTCTGTGTAGTCTATAAAGATGCAGTTTATTTGCTGAAACTCAGTCACTGGTGAGGGTAAAAATCTGTGTTTTTTGGGACTTCGCACTATCCATAATTAGTACTCAACAACATATCACTCAGATTAAATGCCATTAATACTGAAATTTTGGTTCAGGATTAGTGTGGAAATGTAATTATTATAATTCTAATATAATCATTGTTGTATTTAAAATTAAATTTAGTATTATTAATTTTTCTGGTCTATACTAGGACTGAGGTGACTTGGATAAAGAACCACAGAATGTATTGTCATTATTATTAGGAATTTATATAAATCAGTTCTGACAACTGTCAGGTTTCCTTATGCCAGTCCTTGCACTTCGCAACACTTGCGCTTAACCTGCTGCACTATGGGCTGACTCCCAACTGTCAGGTTTCCCACTGTTTTGTCAGAGAAATTGATAGGTAGCCTTATAGCCCTTGGGAACTCATATCATTGCAAAGTATATAAGATAAACAGATGGTTCTATATTCCCAAAGAAGTATTTTCATATATTTATTTTAGTGTTTACATACATTTCATGGTTTGACAGATTAGTGAGTAAAAATTTCCTGAAAGAAAACTGACATTATTTATAGCAGTTTTAATGACAAGATATTGCTATATCTGCATGAGTTCTATTTTTTTCTTAGATAATAAGTATTTGTGTACTGTTAGCAGTTTCACTATCAATAATTTCATTTTAGATTTTCAGTTCTATTTAGAAAAATCAATATTTGGGCAGGAAGGTTTCTCAACTGGTAGAGCATGTCTTGAAAGTTTGATGTCTACTGTTATGATCTTCGTACTGTATATGCCTGAGTATAGTAATGATCTGATGTCACTTTCTCTTTGCTAAAATAAATTCAAAAAACAGAATAGACATTTTCTTGTGGAAATTGTTGTAACTAAACAATAAGGAAAAGAGGAGGGAAAAAACTTTCTACATGGAGTCAGGTGGTAACGCAGCAGGTTAAGCGCACTTGGCACAAAGCTCAAGGACCAGCATAAGGATCCATTAGAGCCCCTGCCTCCCTACCTACAGTGAAGTCGCTTCACAGCTGGTAAAGCAGGTCAGCAAGGGTCTATCTTTCTCTCATCTTCTCTGTCTTCCCGTCCTCTCTCCATTTCTCTCTGTCCTATCCAAGAACAGTGACATCAACAACAATAAAACAACAGGGGAACAAAAGGAAAAAAATTATATATATGTGTGTATAT